>NC_056597.1:15808210-16408210 GCF_018340385.1 Cyprinus carpio | reverse complement strand
GAGTCCAATAAACGTATCACAGTGATTAGACCCTTTATAAATAATCTCCTTGGCATGTGGTGGAAGCTCATTTGCCCAATGAGGCATGTTTGCTTCTTGGCAATAGTAAATTGAGATCTGAATCTATCACACTGAGAATGAGGATCAAGCCCTTGTCAGAGAGGTGAATGGCTCCACAGAGAGCACTATAAATCCAGAGCACTGGGGGCGGAGAGGTGGGACAGCCCCTGTCAGATCAATCTGAGGTCAAATGGTGATGTATGGAGCTCAAAGACATTCACATTATATAGTTATATGACAGTGAACTGTTCTTGTGTTCTGTGTATGACTGACACACACCTATCAACTGAATCTATGGATACCATATCACATAATGTTCCTACTCTCTGGTGTACATACATGTATTAACTTTACTTGTGTGTGTGGTTTTGAGTGCTTTAGTATGGCAGTGCAAGATTGGCCTGTGATATTTTAGCCTTCGAAGATGAGCTCAGTGCATGATGGAAGAGAGAGAGAGAGAGAGAGAGAGAGAGAGAGAGAGAGAGAGAGAGAGAGAGAGAGAGAGAGAGCGAGAGCAGGCAAGACACTGACTTGTGTGAAAGTCCCAGCATTCCCCTCGACACACATACAAACCCATCCAAAAGTGTGTGTTTTTGTCCTTGAGTGGACACAATGGTAGCGAATAAAATAGTTGCTAAATGCCAACACTGTTCCTCTGCTCTCCTCTCGCTCTTTGTGTGTGTGTGTTTATAAAGACACAGAACTGTAGGTACTGTATAGGTAGAATTTGAAATGCAGAATATAGAGCTGCGGCAGGTAATTTCTGCACTATTAACTATGGGTTCTGTCTCAGAGTCAGAAGAAAAAAAGGTAATTGTGGGATTAAAATATGAAATAGATTCACATTGTGAAATATAAAAACACACTGCAAGTTGCAACTGCAAGATATAAAGTCACAAATTTCAAGATATTCACATGAATTCACATTTTGGTTATTAGAAACAAAGTCACATTGTCGCGTTTAAAACTTGAAAACATTTTATGCACTTTGGTAGTTAATTTACATGACAACTGCGATTTGGGGGCAAACTTTTGAAAACAGGTTTCAAATTCCAAGTTTTTAAAAAGGATACTGTTATCATCGTTTGCATAGTGTTATTTTACAAAGTGACAACGCCAACTACTGGCCTGGCATGCATAAAACAGAATTTTAAGTCTTTTTTATAGATCCATGTTAATGGGGATTGTGGAAAAGAGCTTCAAATAATTAATGGACTTTAGAAAATATAGACTGTTTTCAAACAAGTTTCCCAAACTCCTCTTTTTTTCCATTGTAGTCCCAGCCCAAACTCATGTTATTGTTTGAGACAATGTTGCTATTCAGAAAAATGTCAGCACAGATCTAGTTCCCTAAAATACAGCCGGATGGAGAAAAAAAGAAGGTATTTTTAAAAAAGAGAATAAGTACACAGCTTTAAGTCATTAACATGAAATATTTGTTGACCAAAAACCCAAAAGGGCCAGGGGAAATCAGTTTACTTTCATATTTTCACATCGTTTGAAGTTTGCAGTCAACATTAAAAGTGATAATTACAGCTCAAATCAGCAGTCTGTTTATTTCACTGTACTTCTAAAAGGGAAGTTTTAAAAGGAACTTCGCCGCCTAAATTTGGGAAACCCATTAACAGATGATGTTTTTAGACCAAACAAACTTTTTAAATAAACCCAAAACACAGATTGCTTATTATCTCTGCTAATTCTAAATGAGCAATTTCACACTAACAATAATTGATTTGAACAAACTTTTCCAGAAACCACAAAAGAATTAGCTGTCTTGAGTAATGTCAGCTTTAACTTCTGTTTGGCGCACATGGTCTAATTGATAGGGACTGACACACTGCCCAGTTACTGGTATATTAGAATTGATTATAAAGCGCTGCAGACTTGAGTGTCCGTGTGGATTTGTCACAGTAATAGTTTGTATTAGATGGTGCTGATGAATGCAGCATGCGTTTAGCCGATGCTAATGGAGTTACTTTTGTCCGTTTGGCACTGAACTCCTGATTGAATCAACTGGATGGAAGGTCAGGGACTCAGGGGGGATGCGCTATTCATTTGCATTACATGTTTTATGGGTGGAGTGAAAAGTTTAGTTGTGTGTGCAAGGGTATTTGATATATAGGAGAAATTTAAAAATAAACTAGGTTTTTTATTTTTGCCCAATGTCACAACCATGATGACAGGGCATTGCTGTGTGATTACTAAAAGTGTTTTTTTGCGTGTTTGTTTACTGGCCCCAATCAAAAAGCCTCTCAAGACTGATACATAGGTTCTTTTTTGCTTGCTTTATTGTCTGCCAGGTGAAAATGGTTAGTCTGATTGCTTTAAAAATGTGCCTTGTTCTTGAGAGATGTCCTATTACATGACTTGAGGTATCATTATGGTTGAAACTGTATGATTTTCTTTCATTGTAGGGAAAGTGAATGAGAGCTAGGGCTCCATAAACCTCCATAAACCTCCATAAAAGTGGTCCATGCAACTTGTACACTATATTTTATGTCTTCTGAAGCCATTTAATAGATTTTTGTCAGAAATCTAATATTTAAGTTGTCTTTGTCCTGATCCTGATATCTGTCACCTTTTTATGGGAATCAGTGAGAAAAGTAAAAATGTCTGAGTTGTAAACAAATCGAGAACAAAAATGGAACCAATCCATATGATTTTTTCATAATTTGGACTGTTCCTGTTCTAATTGACTCAATGATTCTGAACAGTTAACAGTCAGTGAATAAAGGCATATGGCTTGAGAACCCATGAATATAGGGATACACAATTAACTGAAATAAATCACAATATGGCTTAGTGCAATTATGAAACTGCTGCTAAATATATGCTCTGTGTTTTTAGAGTGAGGCACAACACATGAGCAGCTGTGCACAAGTCATATGCAGCTCTGATTATTTTGTCATGCTGTAGCTTGACAGCATGATAAAATGTAACATTTACATGTTATTTATTTTTTTCAGGATAATATTCAGAAAATTGCATTTTGTGTTCCACTGGAAAAAAAAAAATGTTGAGTGAACTTTCTTTAATGAGCTGTAATAATAGTATATATATATATATATATATATATATATATATATATATATATATATATATATATATATATATATATATCTTTTTTATTTTAGTGGCAAGCACCACTAATAATCATGACTGTGTTAGAGAGAGTGTTGTGTGTGTGTGTGTGTGTGTGTGTGTGTGTGTGTGTGTGTGTGTGTGTGTGTGCGTGTGTGTGTGCGTGTGTGAGAGAATGATGTGAGCGAATGAGAGAGGAAGAAGTCTCTCTTCATTTCTGTCATGAAAAGGGTCTCCATGGGACTGAAGAGAGATGAGAAGAGGAGAAGAAGGGGATAGAGAGAGGGAGGGAGGGAGAGACAGAAGACTATTTAAATCCATCACCTTGAGCAATTGTCAGTGCTGCAGAAGAGGAGAGAAGAGGATCGAGGGACCTGGGGAGGGAGGAGATGGAGGAGTGGATCTTGTCTTGTGATTCATCCCTCTATTGGGTGAATTAAATCTCAGTCAGTTTGCGAGCAAACAGATTTATTTTGAGTGGGAAATCAAGGCTTGGGTGCGGGTGGTGTGACCAGAATCAGCTAGCATGGGTGGGGGCAAGCTGTCAATCACCCACGCATCTACCCTCAACGTGATGCTGACTATCCCTCAGTCTCTCACACACATGCACACACACACACTCGATCATCATGCTAGGGCTGTTCCTTTTAGGGCGGCCTGGTTTATCAGCCCCCTGCGGATGAGAGTACGACAGCTGTCAGTCACAGCTTTAGTGTAAGAGATGGATGAGTAGGCTATACAAACTAACACACACAAATCAAGCATAAGCCCTATTCGGATGTTAATTGTTTCTGATGTGGATGTAAGGTAATTTCAACATTTAAAGAGGCTTTATTAGCGTATGCATGTTACCCCCCCCCCCCCCCCCCAGCTATCTGCTTAAAAATTTCTGGCCGAATTACCTACTGTTCTCTGACAAACATCAAGGTCATGTGGCCTTCCGAATTCACTTCTCTGGGCTTACAAGAAGGGCTCAATCAAAAAGAAGTTTTGTAAATTATTTTTGACCACTGCCAAGTATTGTACGGTAATGTACACTCATTTAAATTTGGACACTTTTAGTACTGAAACGTTGGAAACTGTTCACATAAACATATAAACATAATGTCACTGCTCCACTACAGTGAGTGGGAGCTGTTATATATGAAAAATTACAAAATCACATATTACAAAATATTACTAATATTAAAAAAGAAAAAAAAACCCTGATAAAAATAAAAAATAACAAATAAAAACGAATTAAAAAATATTAAAATGTAATACTTAGGAAGAAAATGAAAACAGAGAACAAAATACTGTGTAATTTTTAAATGGGACTTTATTGTAATAAAAATATCTCTTTTAATTTAAATATTATTACATTCATCTGAAGTCAGGCTTTCACAGCTAATCATTTTACTAGTCAAACAAATTATTGAATCAAATGTTTACCTTATTTAAACAAGAGTTTGCATTAACTTATTTTCCGATAATTTCCACATTTTAAAATGACATCCTTACACATTTTAAATTTTGATAGTAAATTTTCATTGCGAAAATTGAATTGAAAAAAAAAATTTAATATTAAAAAATAATATTAGTATTTAAAATAATAATAGTTATATTATTTTCCTATTAAATTAAATACAAATGTTTAATTGTTATTAATTATTAATAACATACATTTTGTTTACAGCTGACGACCATTTGACTGACCACGTTAGCAGCGTGTTCCCAGGATCGCAGGATCACAGAACTTACCCCTTCACCATGAATAAAGTGCCATCTGAATGCATGAGTTTTATCTCTGAGCTGCCATGAAAATTTTATTTTTACACACGTCCCCATGAGAAACAATTAGCATCTGAACAGGGCTACAGGTTCATTGGAAAAATGTGCCTCTATCTATACATACATACGTACATATGTATACAATTCACTGCAGTTCCCAGCTTGTATGAACACTAGCTGCAGTAAAACACTAACAACTTTTATTCCTTTTCTCACTGGTTACGATCACTGGGGCAGATTATTCTAGGTTATGACCTGGAATGCATTTACCATAATGCATGATTAGTAAACAAACACTGTTTGATGTTTGCATCACATAAACAACTCTCTATATATGATTTTTTTCTGACATAGTAAACTAAAACAAACAAACAAACAAACAAACAAAAAAACAGTCCCATGAAACACAAATTATAATTAAAGACTTGAAGCAAGCTAAAAAAGCAAGTTTAAATTGTATCTCATGTATGCTTTTGTTACAGTTTTTTTACGATCGTTATGATGATTTTTCCAGTACTTTTAACAATTTTCCTAAACTCTTAACACAGTTAGTACAACATCCGTCTGTGTAGGCTATACAATTAACACATTTCTTGTTGTTTTGACACAAAATGCATAGAGTTAACACAAATTTAAAATTACACACAAGCTCAACCAAGACCAAAACAATGTAATTTTATTGCCAAATTTTCGAATGCTTTCACACTGTATGTCAGATCAGATTACATTATGTTCTAAAACTAACTTAAAGGTTAAAGTCAAAGTGAACAGCTGTTCATATTGTGAACTGAAGCAAAGATATGTCCCCTGAATTTTATTTTATTTCATAGCTAATGATAAACAACTGATTGAAGTTTTGCAAATATATAAGCTGATTCCCATCTAGGAAACATACTCAGTTGTTGAGGTTCTTTCATTCGCATGATAATACGGTACACAGTAAAAGAGGACCTCTTTGGGCTGATCTTGTGTGGAAAAGTGCACTTCTGCATAAATGTGAGATTTTAGAAGATCTGTACCAAAGACTGGTAATAGAGAAAAGGGACAGGTTGGAGACCACTTGCCAATATATTTGATCACACCATTCCCAGTGCAGTCAGAGCCTGGTTTGACACCCATTCGAGAATGATGTTTCTTTTCCTTGCCCTTTACTTCTCTTTCCTCAACCCCACTGAAGAGTTTTACTCAGCCCTGAGATGGAAGGTTTTTCACCATCGTCCCTCCAGATGTCCCTCCAGGATGCAATGGATGCTGAATTCCAAGACATCACAGCTGAACAATACAAGGAAGGAAAAGGCATACCAAAAGATTCTTCCCAAGATACCTTGCCAGAAAAGATATCAGGTGTGATGTGGATGAGAGCATGTGACCAAACGCAGAAGAACAGGCAGATTAGATTACATTAATTTATTTATTTTTCCTTCTTCTGTGGCTTTTTCTGTTCTGTATATTTTGTATTTTCACATAATAAATGACAGCTATATTGTAAATTTTTTGTTGTTGTTGTGGTTGCTGTTTTCTTGCATTCTTTTTTTTTTCCTAATGTCCTGTTGCAAATAAAGCCGTTACTGCAGCAATTCTGTCTCTTTCTTTGTTCCCCCATAAACGGTTCATTCTATAAAGCTACTCTGAGATGGGCCATTCAATTTTTGTATTGAATTTCTGCAGCAAAATCAACAAAATACATGTATTTACTAAACCCAAAAAGAAAAAGAAACTGTAGTGTAAAACACAATCTATGACCAATGCAACATACTGTCTATTGTATAAGATCAGACCTGACACCTAAAATAACGCAGTTTTTGTAATTCCATTTGATGTTAGTGTTTTTATGACATTGTGCCATGATTGACTAAATGTTACTGATGAAAGCGAACACGTGTTAGTGTTTTGGAATAATAATTTGATTTTGAGACATGTTTGCAGTGTTTTGGTAGATGTAGTGTATTGGGTTAGTGTATTATTGTAATTTGAAAATTAGTGCTGGAGTTTAGTTTGCAATGTGTGATTTTGAGCATAAAATTAACTGTTTTGTCAATTGTGTGTTGTAGGTGTTGGTGCGTTAAGAGTTTAGGAAAATTGTTAGAAGTATTGAAAAAAAATGTCATAGCAATCGTAAAAAACTGTAATACTGTTGGTAAGGTTTAGGAACATAAACACACTGCTTTTGCTGCCAACTTCTGGACATTTCTCTCCAAAAGTGTTGTGAAATGTGTAAGAAGGCACATATCATTTCACATGTGTTCAAGCTAAAACAGCATGTCTAGTGTGGTAGAGGAACACTTTATATATGACACAGTAAACACGGATGCTTACTGAGTTCAGCTGAGGCACACTCTGTTTTTTTTTTTTTTATAAGTCAGTTTACATCTATAGCTCTTTCCAAAACCCTAGTGACCTGTCTCGCTGTCAAATATCATAGGCAGCAACCTTCTAAGGCAGCATTAGACTTTCTAAGCTAATGACTCAGTTCTCTAATGTATGGTACTTTTATTTACATTTATGCTTTTGGCAGATACTTTTATTCAAGGGCCAAGATTTGATTAATAGATCAGTTCATGTATTTCACAGGTTTTTTTTTGAGCTACATGCCTTAATGAATTTTCCATACAAATACTGGATGATATAGACCAGCCTAATTTTCAGTACTGAATGACATATTTTCATAATCAATATTTACATTTGTCTGCTGGATGTTTGAAAGATGATGATGATGATGATGATGATGATGCCTTTTTTTTTTTTTTTAACAGTGCATTCTGGGATTGTCTTATAAGGAAAGAGTACATGCATGGTCTAAAATTGACACCCGACAAGACAAATAAGAATAAAAAATGGTTTTGACCGGTTATTGTTAACTAAAACTATTTTCCCCCATAAATAAAGCTGAAATACAATAAATAATCAGAAAAACTTACACTTAAATAAAAAATTAGAAACTGAAATGTTTGCGTAAGTTGAAATACAAAATGACTAAAATTGAAATAAAAATTAAAGCTACAGTACATAGAAATACACACACACACACACACACACACACACACACACACACACACACACACACACACACACCACACACACACACACACACACACACACACACACACACACACACACACACACACACACACACACACACACACAAACTTATAAAAATGACAAAAACACATAACAAAATTACCAAACCTTGAACTAGTTAAAATTAAAATGAAAACTCAAAATACTAAAATAAAAGCTTATTCAAAATTCTTTATTAATCATTATAACAGTATATAAATAATACTGAGAGCCAGATTTACTAACAGCTTGCGTCAGCGCAAACCGTTTTTTGGCGTTAAAACAGTACTGTCAGGGTTAACTAAAGTCAGTGAAGAATTAGCGCTGAAAAGGCGTGGATACAGTTATCTTTGCGCCCAACCTTATTGAATATGCATTTGTAGGAGTTAACCTCTCAGATGCAAAAGTTATTATAGTTATTATTATTACTATTTTTTTTTACATCATCAGCATGCTTATAATGCCTAAACTGTTGTCACTTGGTTTTGTAACATATCTTATATTACTCTGGGTAAGCAGGTACGGGGGGGATTTGAATTTATACTCTTATCAGACACAAATAAATGGAAACATCAGAGAAGAGAGGTGATGATAGGGACAGTTCCAGTAATCAAAAGACAGATCCTGTGGATGTCTGTTTGTAGACTGGGGTCAAAACCCGTATTCAATTCCCAGACTCATCAGAACATATCACTAGTCAGGCAGTCATGTTCCAGAGATCACTGGGCTAAGTGATAAGATCCGAAGCGAGAAGATCAGATAATTTAGGCATAATTTAATCTCTCAGCCTGAATCACACACAAACTCATGTTTGTGTGACTCAGTGGACATGAGTTTGTTTGTAAGTGATGAAGACCGAGTTCAGTGTTGGAGAAGCTACTTTAAGTCTGTAGCCGAACAAAATGCTTATAATTTAAAGAACATAAATTATAAATGGATAAATGTAATTGTAAGATGGAATAGTTTAGTATTGCCATCAAAGATCAACAGATCATTTAGAGTAAATTGCACCAATAACACACACACACACACACACACACACACACACACACACACACACACACACACACACACACACACACACACACACACACACACACACACACACACACACACACACAAACAACTTGCTGAAAAAAAAACTGACAAACCATAGCATTTGGCTAAATATGTAATAAATGTATTGTAATAAATCTACAAGTAAACAGTGCTGCATGATTATCTATTTATATCTATTATATTTAATTTTCAAGGGTGAGATTTTTCATAAACCAGTAAATGAATAATCTGAGAGAAGGGATATACTAAAATGGATCACGGCTTCACGTTGTTCCAGATGAAATAGATGACATTTACAATGAGCATATTTAATTAGTTCTCTTGTTATATATAATATTCAAGATAAATGAAGAATTGTACATTACATTTCTGCAGAACTATTTTCTATAAAAGGGAGTTACACTACCTTAAGATTGATAAAGTTATTTAAAAACTAAGTGCAGTGCTGGCAACAACTTTTTGTATGTGTGTGTGTTTGAGAGAGGGAGGGAGGGAGGGAGGGAGGGAGGGAGAGAGGGAGGGAGCAGGAGAAATAATTATGGAATGCTTTCCATAGATAATAAAAGGTAATTTTGTGTAAAAACAATGGAAATAGTTTGTCGTTTTTATCCTCTTCACTTTCCCTCTTTCTCCCCTCATTTCTTTCACTCTAGAAATGTATCTTTTCACCCCTCCAGAGGAATTTGCTGCAGCTCTCATGTTCTCTGTGTTTGCCACATTTATTTGTTTGGATAATGTTATGTGTTTGTGTGTGTGTGTGTGTGTTGTTTGGGCTGTATAAGGTCTTTTGAATTTATTTAGAAATTATTCACCAATGACACTGAAGACTGTAGTAATGCCTGCTTTGCATCAGCTTTGCCATCACAGGAAAACATTACATATTGAAAAAGAAAATGTATTTTAATAATAATAATGATAATAATAGTTATAGTATTAATAGTATATATTACTGTTTTTGCTGTATTATTTATCAGATAAATCTAGCCATGGTGATTTTTAGTCTCTTCTTTCAAAATAATAAGAATTAAAAAAAAAAAATAATAACCAATCTGTATTTATATACTGTATTTATTAGGAATTAAATAATAGTTTGCATATAAATACAAATCTGAATATAGATGAGATAAATTATAAGAAATCGGGGTAAACTATTTCTTTAAGTTTGCAGCATCCCTACTTTTACTTCCCAACCTTCAGCAGGTTAATATTGTTCTTCTCTATGTGAAACCGCCCAAGGCCTGCATCAGCCTGTGGGAATGATCGACAGTCAAATTCATAACATTAAAGTTGCACAGGATATCAGGGGGAGTGTGTCTGTGAGAGAGAGAGAGAGAGAGAGAGAGAGAGAGAGAGTGTGTGTGTGTGTGTGTGTGTGTGTGTGTGTGTGTGTGTGTGTGTGTGAGTGCTACTGAATAAGTTATATAGCTGTTGGCTATTGGAAAGCAGTTGGTAAGATTTGAAGGAGAAGAAGAGAGAGTGAAAGCAGAACTCAGCAGAAAGAGGAACAGAGAGGTTGAATTGACAGATCGCCGAGAAGGGAGAGATGGAGTCATACTGCAGAAATAAGCAAAGGGTGTGATAGAGATAGAGGTAGAGATAAGGAGAGTGAAATGCCAGGGCATTTCAAAGATGGAAAGGATAAGACTGGAAGCAGGGAGCCAGCGAGGGAGAAAGGGTGAGAGTGCAGCAAAGAAAGACTGATCAAGGTGAAGGATGAATTGAGGTGAGGCTGCAGAAAACCAATGGACCCATGAAAGAGCCCTACATTTACTGAGCCACCTTTGTGTGTGTGTGTGTTTGAGTGATTGCGGTGAGGGAAAGCGATCTAAACCTCACGTCACATTGAGGTTTGAGGCTTACTTCAGAACAGCTCTGATATCTGGGTTACAATGACAGAAAACGGGAAGGGGAGAGAGATCTGGGGGCAAGGCTAGTGAGACACGGAGAACATGAGAGCTGCAGCAAATTCCTCTGGAGGGATGAAAATATACATTTCTAGAGTGAAAGAAATGAGGGGAGAAAGAGGGATCGTAAAGCGGCTGGTGTATTAAAAAAAAAAAAATTTAGAGTGAGCTGCCAGGTCTGTCCAGTTGATTGAAACTAGCTGAAATAGGATGGACTTGTTAACTCACACTTGAATCTGTCCAGTCTAAACCTTAGCTTATCTTGATCTGTATTTCACACTGTTTGCACTTTATCCTGGCTTAAAAATCAGTGCAGGTTTTGAGATTTCGTAGTCTACATTTGTAAATCCTGGGTTAACGTTCTCATTTGCATATTTATGAGGTCAGTAACATTGCTTAGGCAAACACAGCATGCGACGAGCTTGTTACTTGTTTTAATAACGACTTGTTCATCTGTGGAAGTGTTGGCACACAGACCTGGTTTTCTTATGAAACATAAAGCAATAATAACAGTTGTTTTTTTTTTTTTGTTTGTTTTTTTTTTGGACATTTGTTGTTTTCCTTAGACATGGAGAACAAACACAGCATGAAAGTTTCTGTGAATGTACAATGCGCATGAATATTTAATAAGGTGCATTGAGGTGGTTTATGATTGTTGTCTGTTGCCAAACAACTCGTACGACATTGTTTCACACTGTACATTTTTTGGTCCCTATATTTTAAATGAATCCTACAAAATCAGTGCTAACCCTGCTCTGTTGGTAAATTTTAAAGCATAATAATAATAATAATAAAAATTATAATAATATTATTTTTATTTTCCCCCAAAGTATACCTGGTTTATATTTAATAAACTGAGGAAACTATTTAGTAATAAAGATGATAAATTAAGATGATAAGATTTATTTATTTACTTTATGTTTTAAAAGCAGTTTATATTGCTCATCTGGGCTGAATTTTTTTTTATAAAAAAGTAAAAATAATAATATTGCAAAATATTTTTATAATTTATAATAACTGCTATCTATAAAGTTTGAATGTGCACACTACTGTTTTTTTAGAGGAAAATTATTATTATTATTATTATTATTATTTTATTTTTTACCAATATTTTTTTTCTTATTTACCAATCATTGGTATTTTCTTACACTTAGATCAGTAGATCAGTGCATTCTCACCCTTATGTGGCCTCACCTCTTTTCTGTTTATAAGAAAGCGGTAGATGAGAAAGAGAGAGATATAAAGGGGAGGAAGATTAATAGTCTGAAGGAGTCTTGCATTAACTGGTCATTCCGGCATGTTTTATGTTGCTCACACTTTTGAACATGGCTGTATCTGAAGAGCAGCACACAGGGAATCAAAGAACTGTTTTTTTTTTGTTTTTTTTTTCTTCAAGGAATATGTGGCCTCTCTATTACTCCTCTCTATTATGTGATCTCTATTACGCATAATTCATTACTGCACCAGTATATTTATTTCATTCTGGCATAAACCCAGCTTGGAAACCAAGTAATTAATAAAAGGCATAAATAATAATTTAATAATAAAGAAGTATCCTGCTGTTTAGTGTCAATGTGGCTTGGTAAAGATCCAGAATGGGTAGTACTCAGTAATGAGTTTACCGCTTAATAAATTCACCTGTTCACACTTACTATGTCACTAAATATAAAATTGAAATTTCTTCTAGATCAGTAGAAAAGCATTGCATATATTACATCTTAATTATACTACTTAGAGCAATGCTTGCCCATGCAAATCTAGCTGCTAGGTGATTGCCAGGCCATTGCCAAGTGGTTTCTAAGGTGTTTTTAGTAAATTTCTGGTTGCTTATTGGTCAAAAGATTCAAAAAAGTCCAGCTGGGTTCGTTCTTTAGAGTCATATGAAATCCATTCTATTTTTATTAAGTTTTTCTGGATTCCATATTTTCTGGACTCCATTTTAAAGATAAGATTACATTTTAGTAATCATAAAGCAGGTCTAATTCATTGAAATTATAATATGATTAATTGATATGATTAATTGAAATTATGATTATATATGATGACACAAAATATTAAGATATTTTTGAAATCTTAAAAAATGTAATAAAAGGACAAATTAAACTATTCCTTTTATTTTAAATTTTTTTTCAAACAGAGTCCTTGACATCTGATTTATTATTATTATTATTATTATTATTATTATTATTATTATTATTTAATCATTAAAGTACCTTCTGCTGTACAATAGTAATATATTTATGTCACAATTTGTATGATCAGGTTCCACAATTCTGTGAAATCATAAGACCTGTTTTTATACAAAGGTGTTTGTTATACAAACTTTGTACAGCATGTATTTGAGATTTTTTTTTTTTTATAATGAATATCAAATATTAATACTTTAAGAATGAGCATTATTAATGATTGACATTGTGGGGTTTGTAGTTTCAAGCAGCTTGTCACAGCAAATGTGACAGCTATAAGATATTTTTTTTTAAATTTATAAGATAAATGATGGGAATGAGGAAAATAATTACTCATGTTTTTTACTTTGCTGATACTTTGGCTTATTTTAGCCAGAAGTAAGATGAACTGGACGCCCCATGAATGCAGTAAGTGGTTGTCCAGGCATACCAAATTAACTGACAAAACAACTGACTGTTTGACGGAATGATTGACTGAATTATAGACAGATTCAATCATGTATTCGTTAAATCGCAGGAGTGGGAGGCTGTGTAGCCATTTTAAAGCAATGAATTTTAAATAACAATGAAGTGCCTCTGCAGTAGGTTTAAGTCTTAGACTTACTTCACCCTCGAAAGGACAAAACAGCAAATTATGGTAATGATGTTTAAATGATGAATGCCTTGGTCTCATCTCTGCTGCATAACTTCTAATGAGCAAGTGAAGAGTTAGTGAAAGGGAATGAGGAAAACAGAGAGTTCTGCAGCTTAACAAGTCTGTGCTTTTTTCATGAGGAGTAAAAGGTTTCTTCCCTCATGGTCACATGTAATTTCACTTGAAGGTCCTCTTTTATAGGTTGGGCACTGCTCTGGCCAAACTTCATTAATATGTAATACAATAATTATCCAAATGAACAATTTACAAATTAACTTTTTAACATTTATAGTGCACACACACTCACATGTACTGAATCAAGAAGGCTGTGAGGACTGTCACTATTTTTGTCTGTATTAAAGGTATAGTGCCCCCAAAATTTAAAATGTCATTATTTACACCCCTCATGTTGTTCCAACTTTGAAATATAAAGATGATTTTATTTTGGGTTAGTTTATTGTATTTTTTTATGTTTCAGTTTTATTTTTAATTATTATTTATTTATTTGATTTGATTTGGATTTTTCTGGCCAGTGTAATTCTATATAATAAAAGTAATTGGAACTTGGCAAGGTCCAAACTGACAAAAAAAGCACATGACTGTGCCATAAGATATCAGTTTTGAACTGGGAAATAGAATCCAGCTGGTGAATGTGCAATGGTAAAGAATTTCACAATTTTGATGCTGTACAACTAGAAACCCTTGGACCAAAAGAACTTAACTTGAAATTTAGAACATTCAGCAAGCTTGTGAAAGATTATCTTAGAAAACATGAACATATGTATAGGTGAAGGAGGTAAAATAACCTTTATGGGAGGTATAGCACAACCTTTCCTTTACAGCCTTTCATCACTCTCGTCAAAAATACTCCACACAACCCTAAATGATGCTGTCTACAGACACGCTCTTTTTGGATCTTTGAGCGATGCCAAGTGTGCAGTCCTCAAAATCATTTTATACACAATAAAACACCTATTACACAGGTCCAGTTTGCGGCTTACTATATATATATATAGAGAGAGAGAGAGAGAGAGAGAGAGCGCGAGAGAGAGATTATTAAGACCGGCCAGAGTGTGATTTTTTTGCATACATGTGCTTTCAGTTGTTCCTAGATTTTTTCTTAAATTTAGAATACATTTCAGTACAAATATCGTAAGTGAATCATCATTTGTTCACAGAAATGTTTGTACAGGTTTCACATAGTGATTTGCTTAGTGAATGAGACTCAATGGGCCCTATGTATTTGCACCAATTTGTGTGCTCATGGGCGTGCTGGTCTGAAAACGATGTGTGTTCAGGCGCATTGCTGGTGCTTTGTTATTTTGAGGCAACTGAAACAGATTGCGCCATTACCCAACTAAAACCTGGTCTAAAGTCAATGGCTCAGTATTTATTTGTTATTTAAAGAGCGTGTTAGAAATACGTAATGCCTGTAGGTGGGTCCACAACATGCGTACACTCTGCTTATTACACACAGGGATGCGAAGCAGCCCACAAACATGCCAATTATTAAAAAGTAAAGGATTACAATTTAAAATATTATTATTGTGTAGGCTACATAAATATAAAAATGCCTACATGTCATAATGTATAGTCATTGCATGTATCAGAATTAGGCTACCTACAGGTCCTTCTCAAAAAATTAGCATATTGTGAAAAAGTTCATTATTTTCCATAATGTAATGATAAAAATGAAACTTTCATATATTTTAGATTCATTGCACACCAACTGAAATATTTCAGGTCTTTTATTGTTTTAATACTGATGATTTTGGCATACAGCTCATGAAAAACCCAAAATTCATGTCTCAAAAAATTAGCATATCATGAAAAGGTTCTCTAAACGAGCTATTAACCTAATCATCTGAATCAACTAATTAACTCTAAACACCTGCAAAAGATTCCTGAGGCTTTTTAAAAACTCCCAGCCTGGTTCATTACTCAAAACCGCAATCATGGGTAAGACTGCCGACCTGACTGCTGTCCAGAAGGCCATCATTGACACCCTCAAGCGAGGTGGGCTACAGAGAATCAGCACTGGACTGTTGCTCAGTGGTCCAAAGTACTTTTTTCGGATGAAAGCAAATTTTGCATGTCATTCGGAAATCAAGGTGCCAGAGTCTGGAGGAAGACTGGGGAGAAGGAAATGCCAAAATGCCTGAAGTCCAGTGTCAAGTACCCACAGTCAGTGATGGTCTGGGGTGCCATGTCAGCTGCTGGTGTTGGTCGACTGTGTTTTATCAAGGGCAGGGTCAATGCAGCTAGCTATCAGGAGATTTTGGAGCACTTCATGCTTCCATCTGCTGAAAAGCTTTATGGAGATGAAGATTTCGTTTTTCAGCACGATCTGGCACCTGCTCACAGTGCCAAAACCACTGGTAAATGGTTTACTGACCATGGTATTACTGTGCTCAATTGGCCTGCCAACTCTCCTGACCTGAACCCCATAGAGAATCTGTGGGATATTGTGAAGAGAAAGTTGAGAGACGCAAGACCCAACACTCTGGATGAGCTTAAGGCCGCTATCGAAGCATCCTGGGCCTCCATAACACCTCAGCAGTGCCACAGGCTGATTGCCTCCATGCCACGCCGCATTGAAGCAGTCATTTCTCCAAAAGGATTCCGACCAAGTATTGAGTGCATAACTGAACATAATTATTTGAAGGTTGACTTTTTTTGTATTAAAAACACTTTTGTTTTATTGGTCGGATGAAATATGCTAATTTTTTGAGATATAGGAATTTTGGGGTTTTCATGAGCTGTATGCCAAAATCATCAGTATTAAAACAATAAAAGACCTGAAATATTTCAGTTGGTGTGCAATGAATCTAAAATATATGAAAGTTAATTTTTTATCATTACATTATGGAAAATAATTAACTTTTTCACAATATGCTAATTTTTTGAGAAGGACCTGTATTTGCTCGTGCACAAGCAGCTCTGATTTCTCTCCGGAGAAGCGTTCAGTTTTTGCTCTTGCAAATTCTGCCATGTAAATAGCGATTCCGCCATGGATCTTAAAAGGAATGGGAGATGAGACTCTGATTGGTTTATTGCACGTTATGCCCAAAACACAACCATTACTCATTAAGAGAATAGGGACAACTCTTTTAGACCATGCGTGGGGCACGATTCTCCCGTCATTAAACTAGCAAAAGTGGATTCAGACACGCCCTTAGTGCACCTATAGCCTTTCATTTCAAACCATGCACTTAGATCATTTAAATAGGGCCCAATGAGTCTAGCAATGCTACAGTATGTAAATGAAAAAGTCCCAGTCCCCATTCACTTACATTATACTTAAAGAGAGACCAGTATATTTTTCAAGAAATCACCTTTTGTGTCCCATGGAAGAAAAGTTTTGAATGGCATGAAGGTGTTTAAATGATAATTTATTTTTTGAGAAATTAATAACAATCTCTTTAATAACACATTTTATATTTAGACGCTGTGATATGAAAGATGGATGAAAAACAGTTGTTTACATAACAGTAAGGGAAACAAAATTATACAATACAAGAATTTGAAATGTTTTACTGGTAAAATTCATTTTGTACCCTCTATTTTCCATGAATTTTCCATTGAAATTCAAAATTATTGTTTAGGAATACAAATAGACTTGCACACATATACATCGTTTGCTAAATCGATGACACCAACACATATGCTATTACAGATTCTCTCCTGTGTAAAACAACACCATTGACTCCCTTATTACTCATCTCTGCCTCTTCCTGTTCTCCTTTTCCCCCACATTTTCTCCCCCTCTTCCTCTGTGATCATGATGGATTGGCCCATGCCAGGGGCCTGAACTCTTAACCGCCATTGGTTGGCCACTTGGCGATGTTCCTGTTCCTGGCATGTTTGATTCGCAGATCTCTGTAAATGACTTTCTATCCAGTTTATATGAATAAATAAATATGTATATTTATATCTCCATAAATAAATGAAAACACTCATGGAGGGAAAGTGACTTATGAAAGAGTGATGCATCATCCACTATGTGATCCAGAGAGAGAAGGGGAAGAGTGTATATGTCTCTGTGTGTGCAGTTGTGAGAGTATTCAGAGGCAGAGTGAAAACAGAAAATGATCATTTGCTAAACTTGATACTGTTGTAGAGCAGAGCGTCAACATGTCATACCATATTGCATTGAGAGAGACAACACACTTCCTGTGGTACTGTTTTACAGGATCTACTGTATCTCTCTTCCAGATATCATGTAAACGAACTCAGGTGCAGTGGTTAGTGCAGACCCTGATGCATTCTGAAGACATACATGGTGATCATGTGGGCTATCCAGGTTTGATTTCAGTCTGTGACATATCCTGTTTTCAAGGTTGCAAGGTGGATGTGAATGAGACCTCTGAAATTCTAGCTCATCAGATTCTCCAGCTTAGCAATGATTTGTTTCTATGGCAACATCATGAATTCCAAATCGGATTCAAGTCTGGTTTCACTGTTTTGTCTTTTCTACAATTTTTTTATTTTTATTTATTTTTGCACATTGTAAATGTTGTATTATTATGAAAGCTAAAATGATAGGAAGTATATATATATATATATATATATATAATTATGATAATGATTTGTCATCTAGTAAATTGTCAGTATATAATTAGTATATAATTTAGTATTTAAGGTCAAGGTCAAGTCAAGGTCAAGTTTATTTATACAGCCCTTTAAAACAGCATCAATGCTGACCAAAGTGCTGCACAACATACCAAACAAAACATCATATGTTTATATCCTATATAAAGTATTTTAAAACATGTTATAGCAAACCAGTTAGTTTACTGTATAATCTAAATGTAACAATGTTCTTAAACAGATTGGCAGATTATATTTAATATAGATTTTTTTTTTTTTTTAATATATTTTTGATTTAAGTGCTCATCATGGCTGTGTCACCACAGTCACCTCTGTCATCAGCCCCAATGTACACCAGATCCCAATCACCAGAATTCTAATCACCTGCACCTGTCGCCTCTCATTTAGCTCCCTATATCCCTGCACTCCTCTCACTCCCTCATTGTCTGGTCTGCAGTCTACGTACATGCCTGTTATTCCTTTTTTCTTACCTGCCGCTTACTGGTGATACCTACCTCTGAGATGATCCAACGCTCGACTGCTCCTCTTTTCCTCTGGAAAACCTGCAAGAGAGAACTGCTAAGAGATGCTTAGAACCACTTATCAGCTAAGAGACTCTAATATCATATAATCTCAAGGCTCACATGCTGCATTTATTTGATCAAAAATAAACTGAAAGCTTTAATATTGTGAAACAATTTATAATGTTGTTTTTAAATAACGGTTTTCTATTTTAAAGAACAGGCTCTCGCTCTAGGTTGTTCGAAAAACACTTTTTTCACATATTTTACATTATTACAACACCTCTCTCCTCAGTCTGACATGAATGGCTCGAATAGTTCCTGCATCGAATGAAGGCCTGCCTTCTGAAAAACAAAATGTGCTGTGATTGGTTAGCTGGGCCTGTGTGTGTTGTGTTTGGCAGCACTCTGCGCCTGGTTGGGAAATGTCATGCCCCTTACCAAAGCCGCCTGCCAGCTTCAGTGTAAATATTGCGTCAAAATCACATCAATTTGAGCGTGATTTTTAAACCTGGTTGATTGTAACCATTCTAATTTCGTCTGCCTTGGGAAAGCTAGCGTGTCTCCGACATGGTAATAACACTCGTTGCCTTCTCTAGTGCAGCTCAATCAAGTCTCATCCCATTTGTCCAAACGAGTCGTTAGCTGTAGCTTTTGGAAAGTGATTTCTGTTAAATAAAATTTCCTTTTGAGTTGGACTTTGAGCTTTGTAACTTCGCAGATCTTTATGATCAAAAAGCAACATTTACATACTAACTAAAGCTGAAAAAGTGAAAAAGCATAATGGGACCCCTTTAATATTTTAAAATGTTACTTATTCCTGTGATGGCTAAAATGATTTATTTTTCTTCTTTGATAAATAGCAAGTTAAAAAGAACAGCATTTGTGAATTACTGTATTTTTGTAAAATAAAAACGTAAATATCATTACTGTCCTTTTGTAATCAATTTATTGCATCACTGCTGAATACATGTAAATTTCTTTAGAAAATAAATCTGATGACAAACTTTTGAATGGTAGTGTACATGTACTGTATGAACAATATATGTAATTATATTTATGAATTTATCATTTTTATTTATTCATAAGAATTATTCAGTGTTAGTTTACTTGCTTGGATAATAGAATATCTTCAAAAAAAAAGCAGTTATAATGTGTCACCTTTCACTTTTCTTATTCAGACTGCTGGTTAAATGAAAGCTCTTTACATACAATGCATGCTTATATTTGACACAGGGAGAAGTAATAGAAGACCATTATTCACCAAACCAAAAGCATAGTGGACCCAATTTATTCCATCTTTGACATTTACAAGAAAGACTTCATGCAAATGTTACTGAGGCTAGTTCTTGAGCACAATAATAGAAGTGGAGAACAGGGCGCTTGAAGATTGCGGTGGTCTAACAAGCTCTGTCCCATCGCTGAGATTCTGTTTTTGAATCCTAGTGACATTAGATTGTGGTTGGGCTTTAGAAATGCAATTGATCATTTTTTCCAGGAACTCAAACTCTCATGGTGGTGGAGCACCATTGGGCTGTCGACTAATCAGAGGGAAAGATGCATAGACCTGCATGTTCGTCCAACAGCAGGTTCTGCTGATGCAGGTGTATGGAAGTCAATGGCTACCGGTATCATTTTAGAGAATTGCTGGTTTGTAAATAATAGACAGTTTAATATGAATGGGAAAGGGGACTTTCTAAAAAGAAATGGAAAAGGCATAATGTACTAGCAGCCACAGAGACCGTACAGACTGAGAGCGTTTACATTAAACTCATTACTTTAATTTACTTTGTGGTGGTAATTTATCATGCATGTGCTTCAAAATTATGAGTTTAATACAGATCCTGAAATGAACCATGGAGGGAAAACCTTATGTGACATGCCTCTTAGGAGGTCCTGCAATTATTGGCCGATTATTTAAGTATAGTGCTCTAAATGATGACTGACAGCTCTAATTGCTTTGTGCTCTCTAGTCAGCAGAGAGATGAAAGAGGCATTTCTGTCAATACTGACACCTTCACCTCTCCTGAGAGGAGCAAGAGAGCATTTCCTTCCTTTTCCCTCTCCTCTCCACCTACCCTCTCATCACCTCACCTTACCTCCCTTGCCATCCATCACAAGGGTTTTCATAGACCAAGCACTCCTTCCACCCATTTGCCATGTACTGGAGTCAGCAAGTGAAAATGAGTGTGAATTAACACATTCAAAATGAACGCAGCAATGTGCCAGGCTGGAGGTGTTTTTTTTTTTTTTTCTTTTTTTTTTTTTATTAAGAACATCAGTACACACACACACACAGACAAGTACTGTAAAGTGAGAAAAACCAAGATAGAAAGTTCTCACTACGGATTTGTTCTATTTAGTAGTTATAGCTTTAATGCCTTTTAGCATTGTTGATCAAATGCCACCATCCTGTAAATTATAAGCAAAAACAGGAAACATGCTGTTTTTTTTTTTTTCTTTTTTTTTTCAAAGTGATTGAAACTGTCGTGTACTCACAAGTGGTTTGATGTCACTGTCTGAGGCTGATGTTATTGAAACCACAGTATGTTGTCATTCACGCTTTGATGTTCTTGGTTTCCTATTCCCCTCTCTTCGCTGAGGTTTATTTATGCTACTTTTTATTGAGATCAGACTGCTGTCAATCTGTATGTGCTGCAGAATGCCTCGGGGGCCGTTTTATTGAGATATGCTTTTAAATATTTTCTTTAGATTTCTAATGCCTTAAAACAATTAATTAATTTTAGAAAAGGGTTGGAGGAGTGGGATAGACAAACACAAAAATAAATCTGTCTAGTCCAATTTATCATTAAATGAAATTACATTAAAGGAATGTCCTGGGTTCTATCGCAATCACTCAGAATAATCACAGTCACTTACACAGTCACTTACAATGACTCACCATCGCACACACAGTTACACCAGGTCTGGCGACATGCCAGTCAGTCTACACGAAAGGTACACAGCTGCAAAACAAAAAAAAATAGATAAAAATCACAAATCACAGCCAGTCTTACACACTTGGATAAGCTCTCTCCCTCTGTACGCACAATTTAAAATACATAGAATACTTTGTCTCAGAATAGACTTAAGTCTTAGTTAATGATCCCTTAAAAAAAGTTCATGTCTGCTGTCTTTGCTGGTTCAACAAATACTCTTAAAATGGACTAAGATACTTTTTGTGGTAAGCATCACATCTGGTTGGGACACAGTGTTACCTATAATTATTAACAATTACAGTAGCTTAATCACATGCCTTTCCAATCATTTCCAATTATAATATTATATAATTACAAACTCAGAATATTAGAATTGAAAATAAGTAATGTTTGGTTATCATGTCAATAGGCCAATTTGTGGCCGAAATGTGCACATTAAGACTATAGTGTGAATTTGGCAAAATAACAAGAAGAGTTTAGTATGATTTCTTTTAACTACTGTATCCTCAATCATTTTAGTCTAGTTCTTGAAGCATCAAATGACAGAATAATTACAAATTGTCCCTTAGTTTTCCAAATCATGTTCTGTTGACAGAAAATCACTTATGATGGAAGTAAACAGGGTCAGACAATAATTGTTAAAATGCTGTTTAGAGCTTCAAGACTAGACCCAAGTGAGGTTGAATTGGTTATTAACCTTGTGTGTATAAAGTAATAGCCATTTTTTTTTTAGATTTGTTGTTAAAAAGAATAAATAAAAGAGGTTTACATTTCGGCCTTCAAAAACTCATTTGCTTTCAATGTAAGCATCTTTCTGTTAAGTGTTTTTTTTTTTTTTTTTTGCTAAGGAGCAAGTCAAAGTAATTTTCTGAACTCTAAGAAATAGACGTAAATATACGGCCCAATGTATGTTAATGTGGATTAATTTTCTGTACTGGTATTTCACAGGTGTTTAACCCAAATTCTGAAATACTTATTGCATTATGTTGTCTTTTAAGGTTGAAAGAACTTAACAAAAACATACTGGTAATTTTCTGCCAGGACATTATCCATTTTTCTACAGATGTATTTATTTATTTTTCTTCTTGCAGTGTGTGGTAAGCAACATAATGCCAAGTTTAAATTGTATTGTACCCAGAATTGCTCTTACTGAAACAAAAGGTGTTCAAAATAGTTGTTTTATTGAAGAAATCTGAACTATAACCATTCCTTTTTTTAATCCACAAAGCACTTTGTAGGCTATTATAGTACTTCAGTATAGTACCTAATGCAGTACAGATGCTAAATTTGGCTTGATAAATGTAATCTTTCTCTTTTGATGGAGGCAGATTGCAGGCATTTAATAGCTATTGATTTTTACAGAGCACGGCTCCATTTTAACATAATCTTCAAAAATGCAGCAATATAAATATACCCTGGAACTGAGGCCTAGCTCCATCCAAAACGGATAAATTATCGATTTTCATGAGTCTGGTCTGCCTCGTGACTCTTATTCTGCCATAATCATCTGAGGTTAATTAACTTTAATATGTTGTTTTGTGAAGAGCTTGAGCTATAAATGTTACATCTGAAGAGAGATTTATCTCAATCCATGATTCATAATGCATCTCTGTGTACTGTGTCAGTATCGCTTAGCTACACGCTGACTACCAAAATAAATGCACAGCGTATCTGAATTTAAGTTTATTTTATATATGATTTTTTTGTACAGTAGGGCTGATAAACTTGCTGTTGGTGATTGCAAAAGGTTAAAACTGCAATCTGGACATGTTAAAAGCTGCCATATGCAACCACAAAAGAACGCTTTGAAGGCTAGAGAACATAAGGGTGATAACTGCACTGATCCCTGCTGCAGCAAAAGCCACACCATAGCGAGTTTATTATTTGAAGCTGTCTGAGGTTGCGCATCCTCTCAGCTGGTGCAATTTTGAATGGTGGCTTCAACAGATTGGAAAATGTAAGCAACATCACTGAAGTCTGTTTACAAAATGCTGATTTTTGTTTTCACCAGGGTGCTGGTTTTCTCCAAGTGCAGGCATTTTAGCCTGTCACAGACTATATCGTCAGTTACCAACATCTAGGGGTTGTGTGTGTGTGTTTGTGTGCATTGGCATACAAGACACATCCAGCAACCCCCACGGTGCACTGCTCACGGTATTATAAGCTGTAATGAAATTCTAGCTAGATTTGGCTGTCTAGGAGTGTCTGGGGGTTGCGAATAACTAGAAGTTCATCCACCTAGAATAGCAGTCCCACCGCAAAATGAACTTTGCAGCTCTAATAATACACGTTGTTTACAGAAGAATTAATTTAAGTGCTTTTGTGGCACCGTTTAATACTGGCAACCCAGGCAGATATTACACTGGTGACAAATAACAATGATGATATGTCTAGAAAGCCAACCAATGCAATACCTCTTAGATTTAGCTATCTAGAAGTATCTAGGGGTAGCTTTAGCTAGGTCAACAGCTTTGCTGTGATGTAGCACAGATGTTTTTGAACAGAGCTTCATTTTAGATT
Organism: Cyprinus carpio; assembly: GCF_018340385.1. Taxonomy (NCBI): domain Eukaryota; kingdom Metazoa; phylum Chordata; class Actinopteri; order Cypriniformes; family Cyprinidae; genus Cyprinus; species Cyprinus carpio. The sequence continues at coordinate 16,383,889 of NC_056597.1, read as the reverse complement.
CTTTCTGTACTGGCAAAACCTACAAATATTACGTCAGTGATGAGTAACTGGAATCTAGCTAGCCTAGACAAGCAAATTCTGGTTACATTTGGATATGGGTAGGAGTAGAAGGTATGCTGCTTTTATGTAATGTGTCATAAAAATTGGATGAAGTCACTATTAGCTTTCGTTTTACTTTAGACAGTTTAGTGTTTTTGTCATTTTTTTGTATATTTCTACTATTTTTTTTTTTTTTTTTTTTTTCAGTTTTAGCAATTTTTATACTTATTTTAGCTAGTTGCCAGGGCAAAATTTCTGTTATTTTATTTCTGCATTATTTCAATTAACAGTTTTGAAATTTTAGTTAATATACCTAAATGACAACTTGTGGGAGCGGCCCCATTTCGCTGTTTTTGCAGGGGCCCAACAGAGTCTTTGTGTTTGCTTTGTGGTAGTTCAAAAGAAAGAAACAAGGATATATTTTCAGAGTATAAGATTGTATTTTAACTTGTTTTTCTTCTCATGAAGAGAAAGGCTAAACTCCTCACAGCAGGTAAGAGTGTGTGGGCATGTTTAAGCAAATGTAAATTTCACAAATGTCAGATGTATTAAAGTTTCATTTCATAGCTGTGGTGTTTGGTCTCTTAAAATAGTCATTTAGGACATGAATTCTAGCAAGGCTTAATTAAGAGAAGACTGCTGTCATCAGCTTGTGCAAGTAATTATCATCGTGCATGAATTTGGATGGGGGAGTTTCTCTCTAATTACCAACACATTGCTCTCTCAGATGATAATGCTATAATTTGATCTTGGAATACCTCCTGCAGGGTGGAAATGCACATAATGATGTTCTAGAATGTGTTACCTTTGTCCAACCACCTTGCAAATGGGAATTTAATCACAAAATCATAAAATGAAAAATCTCTGAGAAGAAAAGGCCGGTATTATGCATGTACGACCCTCCTTCTTTCTTTTCATCTACTTCCTCTTGTACTTGTGCATTTTCTTTCTTATCTTATTATAATTATTCCAGGTCAAGAGAATTTGGAGGGGCAGATATAGTAAGGCCGTGACCCTGAAAGGCTTGTGCTGGTCCAAGTAATTACCATTGGACATTTATCACAGCACCCTCATCTTGTTCTGTAATTTCTTTCTCCTCAGCATGTGGACGTTTTTAAATAAACCCAGGTTTCAAAATACTGAACCTTACCATCTGAATTTCATGAAGCCATTACCCCGCTTTCATTTAAAACATTCATGCACATGCTGGGCTAATTTTCCAACTTGCTTGTCTTTGGTCTGCTAATACTGCTTGATGAGATAATGCTCATAGTGTTATTTTAGAGGCTGGTGGACACAATAATGAGAACTCTCACATAAACCTAGTGAAGTCATAAAGAAGTGGCTCGCCCAAAAATGAAAGTTGTGTCGTCCGGTATGTATGTATGTACAGTGGTGGCCAAAATTATTAGAACACTAGAATTTGCACCAGTTAAAAAATAGCTTTAAGTCAGTTATTTCTATCTTTTTCTGTAGTGTGTCAGTGGGAAATATCAGTTTACATTTCCAAAAATTCATTTTGCCATTAATTGTAATAATCTAGTGAGATTTTTATTTGCACAAGGAGTTTGACAGCAGCCAGTGCTGCACACAGAGATCTGATCTCATCATCATCATCCAGTCTGTTTGGAATGACATAAAAAACAAAACAAACTGAGACAGAATAAATCCAGAAGAAGTGTGGTAACGTCTCCAAGATGCTTCAAGAGACCTACCTGCAAAGCTACCTGAAAAACTGCTCAAGTGCACGAGGGCAAAAGCTGCTTAAAACGCAATGGATGGTCACACCAAATGTTGATTTAATTTAGTTAATTTAGTTAACTTTGCAGGTAGGTTTCTTGAAGCATCCTGGAAACGTATGTATGTATTTATGTTATTTATGTAATTATTTATTTATTTATTTATTTATTTATTTATATACTTACTTATTTGTTGCTCACCATGTTATTTGTTGTATGATTTACCCTTATGTTGCGTTTAAGTCATTTTGACCCAGAGAGGTCAATGTTAGTTAATGTTATCACATCGAACTAAAACTTGCTTGATTTGCTCAAACATAGTATAATATATAATTGTGATGTTCCCAGACAAAAATGACTGGCCTACCAAAAATTGCTTATAAATTTCTTGTTATGCCATATTATTGTTTCGAGGGATATTCAATCTCTTCATCATCTTGTATTCTTTCTATTAGCAATGTTTTTGTATTGATTGATTTGTAGACTGATTGATGTAGGCCTTATTGATCTGAGCTTATGCAGCTCAGTTTTTGAGTGAACATTGCCAAAATTATCCACAATACTTTTTCAATCAAAACTGAGGCGCATACTGTAAGCTCGAGTCAATGAGGCCTACAACCAATCAGTTCCAAAAAAGAAATACAAAACTTATTCCAATGAAAAGAAAATAAGTTGATAAAAATACCGAATCCAAGATTCAACATAATGAGAAATTTACAAGTAGTTTTTAAAAAGCTGCTCATTTTTGACGTGGAACATCAAATTAGATAAAGGATTTTCATCAGTGGAATAGTCTGTATAAAACAAAATTTCTTTCATCATTTACTTTCTTTCAACGCTTACTCAAAATATATGATATTTTGCAGATTAATTTCAACTGCTATTGTATACTGAAAGTCAGTGGGAGCTAAAACAACATGGGAATTTCATTTCATGGATAAAAAATGCTGTTTTATTGAACAAATAACACAGAATGAGGATGAGTAAATGATCACAGAATTTTAATTTATTATTTTTTATAGAGAAGCTATCCTGTTAAGGATAAGTTCAACTAAAATGAACATTTGGTCATTATTTACTCACCCTCATGTCATTCCAAACCCATGTGCTGTGATATTAGTGCCATAAAACTGGCAGTTCAGTTCCAAAAATAATTATAAAAGTAGTCTTCATAAATCATAGGCTATATTCCAAATCTATGAAGTGATACAATTGCTTTGTGTGATGAACAAAGCATTATTTGCTGATAATCTTCATCTCTGATGTTGCTCTTCTATAAAATATAGTGCCTATGGCACAGCTTTGATGTCTTGATATTTGATTTTGAGAATCAAGGTCGTTTGATGCTATTCACTTCCAGTCTGTGCCAAAGGTGCTTAAATTCCAGTCTGTTGCTCAAACAAAGCTATCATTAGGCTTCAGGCGACTTGAATGTGGTGTACAAGTTGTATGGACTACTTTTATGGCATTTATTTTGGGGACTTAAAAGCCTATGTTTAAAAGCCATGTGTGATTATGCTCCAAAACAAGTGGGTGAATAGCTAACAGAATTTTTATTTTTGAGTGAACCATCCATAAATTCTAATCTATATTTCACAGAAAGTTGTATGGTGTCAAGAGTTGGACTATAGCACATGAATTATATCATACTTTTAGGGTATTATCTGTGTTATTTGGACCTTGACAGCCACAGTCAACATACTGAGGAAAAAAAATATATCTCTATTTTCTGAGATTTTGTCAGTAATTATATTTTGCAGAGCGTGTTTTTGTACTGGTACCTTTACTGATTTAGGCCTGCCATGGAGAGCTGACTACCAAAGCTCATTTTCTTCATATTCTGTATGGTGGTAAATTCATAGAAGTTACAAAAATTACTTTTTGATTAAGCCATCTTAAATTGATTTTCAGACACATTTTTTTTCTTCTAAACTTATAAAAGATATATGCATCATCTTTTATATCAAATTCTTACATTAATCAAATTCAGTTAGCATATTAAGACACTGTAGGCTGTTACCAATCATTCCATTTTTGCACAGCGAAAATGGCACATTGTAATGTATTAACATTACAATTGCATAAGATTTGTTTTAAAAAATGAAATAATACTTCAAAATATGAAGAAAAAAAACACACCAGTAGATCACTGTCTGAATGAGTCACCCGATCTTTCATTCAACTGATTTCTTCAATGGCTGTTTCATTAAGGGAGAAAGTTTTATGAATGGATCACTGAATCATGATTGCTTCAAAAACACTGATTCCTGCAAAAACGAAACATCACTGTGTTTTTCATAGAAGCACAAAAGTTATTTTGTGGAATTGTTTGAACTATTTTCATTGGCAAAAACAGACAATAAATATTGTGTCTAACATGTAACACAATATTAACGTCTTGTTTATTGAACTGCTTATTGCAGTTGTGCTGATACTTTGGAAAACAGCATGCTAACTTGTTTGATATTGCTATCTCATATAGAAGACAAAGACTGATATAGGGGCTTTTTTTGCAGACATATTGCATTTTTGGGGAATTCTCACTGTATTTTACTCAGCTACATCACATAGTGTTTTTGTTGAGTGACATACCTGATAATGTCAACCTCCAGATCAATAAATCAACAATTACAATATTATCATAGGCAATACATATTGCACACCCCAGTACACATCCAATCTTGTTGGAACATGAGTATAGAGGGACAGTGCAACCATTAACTGCAAATGCCAAAGCTGGTGACGTGGTTGCTGTTTTAGACCCCCGACAGTGCTTCGCTCTCACTTAGTCTGCTTTTAACACTTGCTTGTTTGCATCTCTACCACCACTGCTCCTTTGGTGCTGGGAGTACAGAGAAGCTGTAGGAGTTCTCCTTGGTAATTTCCTGTTCAACACTCTTGAATAGCACCATTATTGCAGCTACTCTGTTGAATGATTCCTGGATGTGAAAATTGGCCATAATCGTAAAGATAATGAATGATTATAACGCAGTTGCTCGATTGCTCAACTGGCTTCCTGTCCTTCGTTAAATGCTGCAGAGCAAACTCATATGTCACATTCAATCGGACAGCTGTTTCACCTCTTCTGCAATGCGCCGTTCCCCCAGTTCGGCTTCATGAACGTCACATCATTAATCAATTGAGCTCATGCAGCGCAGCTCATTAAATGCTTCAAAACCGAACACTGACACCCACCTGCCCATCAGCATCCCGACAGCCTGTCTTTCCACGCATACACTTACAATCTCACGTGGGTAGCCTGTCCATGTTTATTATGTCTGGCTTGGATGTCCCTTTGGGAAACCCACATCAATCATCCTCACCAGTTCTTCTTCATCTAAACACATAGCTTGACTTGTTCACTGGAAACAGCCCTCTCTTCAGGCAATATCGAACTAGGGGTGAGATATTTTTGTTAGAGGTATTTCATCATACAATATGACCTAATGAACACATCTTTCCATCCAAGTCACAGTAGCTGATGTTCTCACCTGCCAACATCACAACACTGACTCCAAACTTTAGTGATGGTACTGTGCTTTTCAAGGTCTTTCGAAGTCTTAACACCTCCTACACACCAGATGCCAGGCCGAAGACTGTAATGACACAGAGTCTAAAGCATATGATTGATATTTTGATTGAAAGGGAGAAATTGACCATGTTTACATGCACAATATTTACAGTTGCAGGTATATAATCTGGCTTAGAACAAGAGGTTTGCATACTTCAATTATTGGAATATTCATATGCACATGGTAATCATCATATTTCAAATAACATAATGATATGTATTTATTTATTTGCATTGCATTGCCTTTTTATAGTTCAGAAAAATCTTTCACCCATATTTACTATAAGCTACAGTATTCCAGATCAGCTTTCAGTCTTTCACTGCTTTGTGACACAGAAGGTTTGTTGTTTTGGCTTCTTTTGTAACTATTTGTATTCTCATTATACAGGCATATGCCAGCTGTCTTATATAGATTTCTAGTATATTTACATTATGTCTATACATTTGGCAGACATTTTTATCCATTGTGCATACACAGTATTTGTGTGTGTGTGTGTGTGTGTGTGTGTGTGTGTGTGTGTGTGTGTGTGACATATCAGGACACAACTTTGTATAATGACATGGGTATTACAAGGAGAGGTTGACTTATGAAGACATAACCCATGTCCCCATTTTTCAAAACGCTTATAAACCATACAGACTGAGTTTTTTTGAGAAAGTAAAAATGCACAAAGTTTCCTGTAAGGGGTAGGGTTAGGTGTAGGGTTGGTGCAGGGTGATAGAATATACAGTTTGTACAGTATAAAAACCATTACGCCAATGGGATGTCCCCACTTTTCATAAAAACAAACGTGTGTGTGTGTGTGTGTGTGTGTGTGTGTGTGTGTGTGTGTGTGTGTGTGTGTGTGTGTGTGTGTGAAATAAGCAGCTTATTTCATTATGTAGTTAGTTGTCAAGACAACATTCCTAATTATTGTTTCAGTTTAAGTGTTTCTACTTTAAAATTATGTTTAATTCAATGTGTTACTTGCTATTTCTTTGAAATTAATTGTCAAATGTACTAGCAGTTTCTAAGTGAGAGATGTTTTACACCATTTTTCTCTCTGTATTTGTATTTTGTTTTATTTCTTCTTTATTTTTGTTAAGAAATTATTATTATTATTATTATTGTTTTTTCTTTTGTTTGTTATAGTTTTAGTTAACAATAGCAGCACTGCTGGTTTGTTGGAGATTGTCTCTTTCATATGAGCAAAACTGCATGCTTTGTCAGTTTTTAGAGTTTCCCTTAATGATTAAACTGTCCATAATGGGCTCATAATTAGCTGACAAAATGTAAGATGAAATCATATACTTATATAAAAAATAGTATTATTATTATTATTATTATTATTATTATTATTATTATTTTTATTATTATTATTGTTTATTATTCTTTTCTTTTTTTTCCTTTTTTTTACACATAGGCAAATAGATATATCGAGGACTGGATTATCCACATGGAAATTTGGGCACGTGTCCAGGGGAACCACGTGCAGAGAGACCGAGAGAACCGTGCAGGGCCGTACATATGCACTTACCACATACAAAGCCTCTTTTAAGGGGGTGTGTCCAACCTATTTGTACTTGTGGCTATTTGCATAATGTTTCTTAGTAAATCACTTGAAATACGCCCACAAAGTGTAGACACAATTTGTTAGATTGCACAAGCAAATTAGTACCCTTTTTTGGTGATTTTCGTAAATCAAGACCATTGTCAGCAAACACATACTTCAAACACAGGGTTCAGAATTTAGCAAAACTGGAGCTCACACATACCACCCCTAAAAACACACTATTGGAAAATGATTTGTGCATGAGGGTGTTTTCTCTCTTTATCTGTCTCCCCGAAGAGGAAAATGCATAAAATTGTTGTTTTCCCCTAAGTATTGGAAAACAGAGAAGGACAAAGCAAGGACAGTGTGTTTGAACAGTGTTGTATGCACACATATTCATAGCCGTAATTTGTCATCAACAGCTGTGAATTTATCATAGTGAGACAATGTATCTCGACCAGCCTTCTAAAGGGGAAAACAAAAAGCCACATGCACTCAAAGATACGCAAACTTATTTTTGAATCCTCTACTGATTTATCATACAGTTTACACTGTATAGTACACAAAGATTATTAAAAAGGATGTTACACATGCATACAAACAGTTGTTTGTCTTTTCTGTACTGTAATAGAGTTACTGAGACTTTTCATATGTGCACTGCAATTAACTCTTGCTGACTGCCCTGTAACTAATTTGTAACTGGACCTAACTGTCTTTTTCCTTGTGTGTGTGTGGAGAGAAAAATAGCATGACTCTGTATCTATGTGTGTATGTAAGTGTGTGTGTGTTTTTATGCTTGTTAATAAGCTTTAACGGGGCCTGCATAAACCCTTCATTAAAAATCTCCACTAATCCGCATTTTGCTTTCTCCCTGAATCATCCCTCATTACTTTTCCTCTCCACACTTCCACACTTCTCCACCTCTCTCTCGCTCTCCCGCATGTGTTCTGTTTATTTCAGTGTTATGGATTTCCTCTGTATTGTGGGTATGGAAATGCTGCGTGTGCCGTTATGCATTATTTGTGCTTCTGCAATTCAAAAGTCCTTTTAATTGACAAGCTCCTCCTCGTTTGCATATCTCCACCAAAAGTCGTGACCAGGAAGAAAATAAAGCTGGTGCGGTTAATGTGTGAGCTTTCCGTTAATATGGAACATTTTCTGTGACTTTTATCCACCCGATTCTACATTTGTATCATTAATTTTTCCTTCAGAGGGGAAATGCAGTGCTACTTTTTCTTTTACATATACTGTATATTACTCCAGTTTCCTGTTATTAGTGCTAGATTCATGCAAATAGAAAGAATATATGGCTTAATATTTGCTTTTCATTTTTTGTTACTCGTATAGTTGCCATGGGCATTCTAAAATGATGTGAACTTTGACATTCTCTGTAAAATATATCAATAAATAAATAATATTACATTTTTACATAAAATTGAAATACATATTTTTTTTTTTTTTTTTTTTGTGCATCTATGCATCTATGCGACAATGACAAAAAAAGTGCAATTAAGATCTTTTTCTTCAAGGAAGAGTGAAATGTAAAAAAAGTTATTAATATGCAGAGGTATCACATTAAACATTACCAAACAGAGGATGTTTTCAAAGAGGAGCCCCAAGCCAGTGAGAGATTTTTATGACATGAGAATCCACAAGAAATTAAATAAATAACACAGTAATAATAATGATTTCATCTGAGAAAGCTTGGAATCCTTGATGAATGTGTAATCCATTATCTTGAAATTAATAGCCAAATGATATGTTCTAGTTAAAGACATTCCTATCCATCAGTTGTCCCAGAGAATCAAGCAAGCATACAGAAAGAAAGAAAAAATGAGAGTGCAAGAGAGCAGCCGTCACACACCACAATAACCTGATGACATATTTCTTCATAAACATACAATATATTTTTCAGTAAAATAATATTTCCACATTAATGCATCAACCCTGACTCTTAGAATCCTAATAAGTGCTGCTGCCCTGATGGATTGGATCATGATTGGCCTGCACACAGTGAAACTGGTGATAAATGGCCACTTAAAGTGACATAAAATGAATAAAATAGCAGATATTGCCACACACCAGTATTCAAAGTGTCCAAACGGTGGTCTACATATGTGTAAGAATCATTGAAGCAGATAAATAGAAGAAAGACAGAGAAAGAAAAGGTGAATGAGAGCTACAGTATTGAAGTGAATTATAGTGATATGGATGGTTATGCAGAGAATATATATAAATGTACATAGTCTATTCCAGGGAGCTCTTTGGTTACCTGGTTGGTTCATATTTCTACCTTCTTCAGTAATTGGCATTTAGCATGATAAATGAAGTCACCTGACCCATGCAGTCATCCTACAGGGATGCCAAAACTCTCTCTCTCTCTATTTTTGCTTCAGATTGCTTATTCTGGGACATTTGGTGTGAAACCAGTTCGAGGTCAATAAGTCTTATGCACACCAAAGCTACATTTATTTTATCAAAAATACAGTAAGAACTGTAATATTGTGTAATGCTATTACAATTTAAAATAACTTTTGTAGTCACGCTACCATGAGATAAATGCATGTAGAAGATTAATGCAAATAGTCTTTAATAATCCACAAGAGGGTAGATACAGGCAGGATAAAGACGTAGGGACGTAGTACACCGGACAGAAAACATTGAACAGAATACACAGAAAACACAAAACACAAGAAAAAACAACAAACAGTCCGTCCAGGAGTGTGACATATGTATTTTTTTATAATGTAATTTATTCCTGTGATGGCAAATGTGAATTTTTAGCATCAGTCTTTAGTGTCACATGATCCTTTAGAAATCATTCTAATATTCTGATTTGCTGCTCAAGAAACATTTTTATTCATTATTTAATATAAATATTTATTATTATTATTTTTTGTAAGAAACCATGATACATTTTTTTTTCCAGATTAATTGATGAAGCGCAGCATTCATTTGTTTTTGTAACAATGTAAAGGTTTTTACAGTCACTTTAGATCAATTAAATGCATTCTTGCTGAATACATTTATTAATTTCTTATTTCTTATATATTTATTATGGACAACTACAGAAGTCAATGCACATTCTTCAAAATATCTTTTTTTTTATTATTCAGCAGAAGAAATAAATTCAAATAGGTTTAGAATGTCTTGTGGATAATTAAATGATGACAAATGTAAATTTTTGAGTGAACTATCCCTTTAACATTGAGAGACATTCGGTAGAGTTACTACAGATGTGACAACAAGCCCCGGTCTCCCTTATATCTTGCAGTATTTTTATATGCTCACTTCTTATCTGTCTCTCTCCCTTGCTGAGTTAAATAAGTCGACGCAGTTCTCGATGTTAAACTCTCCCATGCTGAGATTCTTTCAGCTAAGTAGCACGTTTCTGAGGAAGAGAGAGCTAGAGGAAATGGTACAGGAGAAAGAGCACACGACATGAAGCTTGTAAAGCATTTTGATACCTGCAGGGGTGCATTTACTGCACTTAATACTGACATGTGCGCGTGTAAAATGGCTTTTAAAGTTCATCATGAAAGAGGAAGCATTACAGGGATGTGTAAAACTGCTGATATGTTTAATTACTCACGAATGTCAGCGATCTGCAAGCTTTCATTTGCAGAAGGGAAATAAATGAAAAATTGAATAGACAATCAGGTTTCCATTTAAGAAACAAGCGGTCTTCTGCATACAGCGATGAAAATCATCATCATATGAGCGTTCAGGTGGAAAAGCTCTTGGTGTCTCATTGCTGGGATTTATATCCGGGGCCTAGTTAGGCTTCAGATGGGATTCATTTGAGCATCAGGAATCACGGCTAATTGTGTTTTAGAGTGCTTGATCAATCGCAGATTATCTGCTCTAGGTCAAGTGATAAATATTATACTGACATGACATGATTAACAGCTCATTATTTGGGAATCATTCCAGATATGTAATATGAAGTTAAGTTTTGCATATTAAAGACATGATTAAACATGTTACTGCCACAAGTTGAATTGGACCAGAACATGGATCATTTGTCAATCCATTCTGTACTCAAATGATTATGATACTCTTTAGTTTAAACAATACATTTGCATTATCTACAACAGTACAGATTTGATTTTGCTAGGTTTATTATGAGTCATATAGGCGGGGGTTAGTTATGAACCCAAGACATGCCGAGTCAAAAGCAAGACCTCAAAAATTCCACATTTAACCCCTTGACTGCTAGAGATTTTTAATTTCCTAGATGGCAACGAATAGTTCACAGGTCAGTCTTTTCCTTTAACACAGTCTCCTCTATACTAAGTACATTTCTTGCAATTTATCAGCACCAAAAAACAGGACCAAAATCAATAAATTCTACTGACTTTGGGAGCAGCATTCTTTAATTTTCTTATTAAATACAGTTTTAATGTGCTTTACTCACTGCATCAATCTCACTACAGTTGTTCAAAGCATTTTTAGTGACTTGTGACCTCATGAACTTTCCTCTACAGATTACATTTAGCCATCATGTTGTTGTGGTTGAGCTTGCTAATGTGATGTTGACTTGATCTGTATGTCTTAAAAGCACCCTTATCTTATAATCAGGTATCCCAGGTTCAAATCCATAGTGAGGGAAGGGGTCAACGGGATATCTATGAAAAGTTCATCCCCCTTAACACCAGCTCAGACTCATTGGAAAAACATGCTAGTTGTGGCATTTCTGCAAAATAATATTATGTTGCTTATTACACTTTTCACAACACTTTCACAGTGTAATGTCAACTGCCAATGTTTTATTACATTGATTGTTGTATACTCTGCTGAGTGGTGCTAAAAGTTTAATGACCTATCATGTTTGAAAATGATGTAGCATCACTAAACTCTATTCTGAACCTAACCTAAAGCATACGTTAGAGAAAAATGCATTTACTAACGCAACCATGCCATTTTATTTCATTTCCACAGGTCTGAGCTCTTTTATTGTCAAGGGTGTTTCACAGGACTATACCAGGTAAGCTACCAAGCAAGTTTACCGTGCCAAAAAAAAGGCATCAAAGGCATTGAGCTGGTTATGCAATGCAAATGTGAAAATGTATTATTTTACTTGTCTTTTTTTGAGGGCATAGCAAGTAGTATTGTGCAAGGAACAGTGTGAAAATGGGTCTTTATTAATCAATAATCTTCCACCATAATCTTAATTTATACAAAAAGGAATAAAAGCTGTTGGTGTTTTACTGCCTTTAGAGTTCATTTCAGCTGGAAATTACAGTTAATTGTATGCATATGTTCATTTTTGGAGTTTTACAAATGTTTAGGTAAAGACCCATTTTTCCAATGAATCTAGGTTACCAAATTCAGCCAAAAGCTATTCATTAATTTATTAGCAAGTGTTATCTTGGTAGCTAGCTACCTTTCAGTCTTTTGTGCAAATCTCAGGTACTGAAGTTAAACCAAGAAGACAGGAGGAAGATCACAGGGGGGTGAAGGTGTATATGATTAGATTCGCTGTTGCAAAAATATGCATGCATCTCATTTAGCCTTCACTTTTCGCTGGAGAATATCAAATCCAGTGAATATGATAGCTTGTGTCTCAGGTTGGTATCATATACAGTAACAAAGATTTATGAGTAAAGTTTTACTGAGGCACAGCAGAATTACTACAAAATAGTCCATAGTGGGATTGGACATACTCCTGCTGCACATCCAATCAGCATCTCTGATGGAGGCTGTTTTCATTGTTTTCACCATTGCTTATTGTTATTTGTCCTTTCAGCTAGAACCCACATATGATCCCACACCTGTGTTTCTGTCAATGAAATGCTGTTCACAATGGTAATTTGACCACTTGACTTGTAGTTTAAGCCAACAATAATACTTTCCTGGTCAACTCTGCTGCCATAATGGCATTGCAAGTGCTATAGCAAGCTAGCTTACGTTGTTATTACTTGCACAGATAAAGTTACAGCTCATGTTTTCAGATGAGTTCACAGGCTATTATTTATCTGAAATTGCGGCTGGCTGAGGTTGTTCTTTGTGATGAGAAGCCCTGTCTGTAATTTCAGAAACGCTGACGTTAAGCTTCAATCCGCATAGAGGCCACGTCTGCTGAATGTTTAACTTTGCTTTTTATCTTTGTAGAGTTGTTGTTCCGCTGAAATTGCTGTGTCCACGCGGTTCAAGTCACAAGTTGGTCTTTGATGCAGCAGACATTATAAAAAAAAGCACTGAAAAATTGACTGTCTGTGCATCAATACAATAGTTTTGTCACCATGATTTTTGCATTGTTGCTGTTAAAATTCAATGAAAATGTGTGGTTGAGCATCTCAGGGAGAAATGGATGGATAAGTGGATGGATGCTAGATCACAGGGGGCTGGGACACATTAGGGGGTATGCTGCTCATTAATAGTTAGTAAGGTAGTTGTTAAGTTTAGGTATTGGGTAGGGTTAGGGATGTGGAATATGGTCATGCAGAATATATCATAAACTACCAATATGTTATTAATAGTCATGCTAATAAGTATTTAATAGCGAGAATTTGTCCCTATACTGAAGTGCTACTGAAATATCTTTGGCAATTGGAGTCCAAAAGGTTGCTAGTGTGTTTTGACTAATTGCTTGGTGCAGTAATTTCATATACACAGATCTGTTAGTATGGAAGATTCCACTCAGGCTATGTCCACACGGAGCCACAGCTTTCCCTATCCGATCTTTTTTTTTCCTCATCTCAAGAAATATCTGCGTCCACACGAAACCACAAAACCAACACAAAACTATGTAGTAAACATGCCAGATCAGCATGTGGCGCTATAATTCTGCCACAGAGATACACTAAAAATAGAAAAGAAGACATGGACTATGCATAAACCTTGCGCGTGGTATACAAACGAACATGGAACATTACATTTATTAATCTGTTATGTTAGATAATAAAAAGACAATCATTCAGTTTTTGTTCATGTTTTTGTTGCTGTTACGTGACGTAGCATTGTTTGACTAGGGGCGAAACGTGGGCTGATGACGTCATCGTTTCAGAAAATACACGGATTCGCTGTATTCGCTGTACATGAAAACGCAAAGATGGCGTTTTCAGATTTATCCACTCTGGGACCCGGTTTCAAAAAATAGCGGTTTCACCTTCTGAAAATGCCGGATCCGTGTGGACAAAACGGCCATCTGATAAAAAATTTGTGCGTATTCACAGAAACGCGTCTCCGTGTGGACGGGGCAGATCCAAAAAAAAAATCCTTAAGAAAAGGTTATTGTAATTTTAAAATAAAATAGTCACATTGTGTCACATATATGAAAGATAATGTTACAATTCTGAGATATAAAGGTATATGAAGGATATCTTAGACAGAAACAGGCTTCCATAGCCCAGACAGATTAAGTCACTATATACAGTGTACAAGTAAAATTCAAACCGTGCATGACATAAATAAAACTAAGATTAGAAAGTCTTGAATATGAGTGGAAGACGTCAGTTTACTTCGCCAAAGCTGCATTTGAGGTATGCTAATTCACCTTTACACCATACTCTGTCACTGTTAGTAAAGTCAGATCGTCTTGAACACATTGAAAATAACAGGAGCTGAACTGAAATCCCGCTTTTATAAGGCAGCAAATGCATCACATGCTCTCTCTCTCTCTCTCTCTCTCTCTGAGCAGTGGATCATGAGTTAAATGAAGTGTGGAGGAGAGGGACCCCTTCAGCTCCTATAACTGAAGCACTCCTCAGGGATTCCTGCCTAATTCCATTTAATTCCATGGATGTCCTGTCATTCCCAGATGGGCACTAACTACTCAATTATGCCATGTTAAAACTCTTATTCTGCTGGACTGTGGACCTTGCTTGACTTCCTACAAATTTCCCTAACGATACCTTAATGAGAATCCTTAGAATGGCTCATTGTGCTCCTCCAATTTAAAACCAGGAAGTGTAGCCTGTGTTTTTGATGCATTAGGTTTCAAACCACACAAATAGCATCAGTAATCTTCCGTAAGACTAAAACTTTATTTTTAGTGCATCAACTTTGGGAGACCTTTCACGGAGACGTGTTCAACTGAAGAAACTTTTCTTACAAAACCTTTTATCACGGTCCTGGACTCTTTTCAGAGTATTTGCTCTCATGTTGTGCCGAGGGATTACGCTGAGTCATCTGAGAAGAGACGGAGAAAAAGAGGGGGATGCAGGGTGAACGATTTTAGATGCTATAATGGAAACAAGTACTCAATGCAAACGCTTTAACACTCTTAGTTACCCAAAAATGAAAATTCTGTCATAATTTACTGATATGCTGTTATTTTTTCCATAGAACAGAAAGGATTGTGTTGTGGGAAAAGTGACCACTTCTGTTGACATCCAAAAGTGACAGAAAAAGCAATCCTACAAAAGCACCATAACACTCTGTGCGACTCACGCTCTATATTAGGAACTCTTCTGAACCCGTATAAAAGTTTTCTTTGAGGTAGAGGCTATAAAATGTAAATTATTATTCACTGATAATCTTCTCTATAATTATCTGTTAACTCAAAAAGTGTTACAACAAGATCAATTAATTAAAAGAACATGCTCAAATAAACAATTCACGGATACAGTTCTAGATTCCAATTCACTGGACAGGAATATCAGTGAAAAACAAATTAAATGTAATTTTAATTAAAAGAAAGAAAAAAAAAATGTTCCCCCTAAAAAACAGTATAGGCTCATTGAAAATGTTTGTAGTTTTTATCCAAAATGAACACTAGAGACAGTAAAATAGCAGCAACTACTAATTCACACAAATTAGAATCACGAAGCAGATTATCAGTTAATAAAGGCTTTTTTGTGTTGTTCCTTGCACAATACTATGTCATGACCACAAAACACTTTTATTGTTGCACAAGATTAGTAAAATAATACATTTTGATATTCATCACATAACCAACTCCATATGTATGGTTTTTCTGATGTAGTAAACTTGCTTAACCATTCACCTTGTACAACATTGCATTTGTGACGCAGAGTCCTCTGGTACAAGTCAAATGAAACACAAGTCATGAAAGTAAAAACCATCTAAGTAGAAGAGAAATTAAATGGCATGGTTGTTTCAGCAAATGCATTTTAATTTTGAGTATAAAATCCCTGTAATCCTAGAGAAAAACAACTGTCTTGCACCTCACACCTGCAACAAAACACTTAAGCTGACAAGACAGTTATTATAAACAGATTATCAACAAGAGTATATTAATTTAAGTGGTTTGTTGTCTTAACCTAACCAATACTACTTATCAAAGCCTAACTGTAGACAATTAAGACTTTCACATCTTTTCTTCTTAGTGCTAATCAGTTTCTCAAATTCAGGCAAGTTCTGACTTGATCATGATGATGTATCAGATCTCAAAATATAAGACCCTGGAGAAAGTTATTAAAGGAATAGCTTACAAAAATAAAAAGTCCCAAGAAGAAGAAGAAGAAAAAAAAAAATCTACAACATAGGGCTGAATAAATGATGACAGAATTTCCTTTTTTGGGGGGGTTGAACTATTACTTATATACCAAAAGACAAAATGTAAAAGACGAGAATGAAAACTGTCAAGCATCACTAGAGAAATTATACATTAACTATCATTGGAAAACATTTAAAATGACTTACTTTAAATATTTCAGGGCAGCTGACTTACATTAAATATTTCAGAGCTTAGTTAGGGCAGCTATCACCAACAATGTCTAATATGTCATCTGACTTGGGTTTTTACATACATTTTTAACTTCTCACATCTCCAGAACCCACTTCTACAAACCATTAGTTTTTTGAATGAAGTCAAGCCAGAGTGTCATGCCTGAATAATTGCTGCCCAGTGGTGCACATTTCTGTAATTATGAATTGCCTGCACAGACTGCTGATGTCTCACATCGCCCGCATCAACCCTGACAACTAAGGACTGTCCAGTTGGCATGTTACATGAACAGACTTGTGTATGATTTCATCATCCTCGTTCTGAACAGCTTGCATGAGCTTGTGAACATGTATGACACATATGTCAGGGTGATGCTCATTAGGTACAGTGCTTCCTATAATGCCATAATTCCATCCAAGCTAGTTATGAAAATGTGTAATCTTCCTATACAACTCCACTGGGGATATTCAAACAGACCACAAATGCTAAAAATGGTAAACATAACCTCATTGATGCTGATTTAGATTCAATATGGATGTTATATCAGGCTCAGACTTTACCCACTCATTTCAATATGCAGCTTTTCATCTTTGACGGTTCTGCAACCCACAACAACAGACACATCATCAAATTAATTCATAATTTGTCTAATCAGCAGCACTGCTAAAACCACAGTTTGCTTTCATCTATTCTGTCTGTGTTGTTTACACTGGTAGTTGACATGAAATAGTGACATAAGTTCAGTGACAGCTGACATCCTGCAAAGTGACCTATCAAATTCCATATACATTTGTATTTATGTGCATGTATACACTCACCAGCCATTTTATTAGGTATGCCTTGCTTGTTCCGGGTTGAACCCTTTTTGCCTTGAGAACTGCCTTATTTCTTCATAGCATAGATTCAAGAAGGTGCTGGAAACATTCACATATTGATGTGATAGCATCACGCAGTTGCTGCAGATTTGTCGGCTGTACATTCATGATGCGAATCTCCCCTTCCACCACATCCTAAAGATGATATCCTATTGTATTGAGATCAAGTGATGTGGAGGACATTTGAGTATTATTTATGAACTAATTTTTAAGCTCAAGAAACCAGTGCTCAACTGGTACTAAGGGGCCCAAAATGTGCCAAGAACATATCCCACACACCATTAAACCACATCCACCAGCCTGAGCCATTGTTGCAAGGCAGGATGGATCCATGCTTTTATGTTGTTTACACAAAATTTTGACCTTACCATCCAGGGCAGAAAATCAAGACTCATCAGACCATACAACCTTTTCCCAATCTTCTATTGTTCAATTTTGATGAGCCCGAGCAAATTGTATCCTCAGTTTCCTGTTAGCTGAGAGTAATTGGCTGTATTTACAAGTAGTTAAACAGATGTACCTAATAAAGTATCCAGTGAGCTTGTGTATGTGTGTATTAAAATAAATATGTACATTTGTTCAATTTTACACATTATGATCACATTATTAAAACTAGATTTTGAAACTTAAATCCATAAAAATGTATAAATACTGTATGTCTAATGACTGAAAGATTGACATACTGTAACACAAAGTCAATGCAACAAAATTGCCTAATTATTTTAGTTAGCTTTAGAAATTCTTGTTTTACCTTCTGAATGGGCATACTGTACATTGTGATTAATTTTTGCTTTACTGACATGAGACTTTCTTTTTACAGTCTGACATCTATTAGTATACCTAAAATTAATCAAATATTCTCTTGTTAACTCACATGCCTATGTGTGTGACTCACACCGACCAATAATTTTTGATTTAATGGTAAATGAGAACATCCTGTTTTTTGATCACAATGGTCACTATTATAGAGAGAAGGATTGCATGCAAGGCTTTAGAATACCTTTCTGTCTTTGATATGTCCTCCATAATTAATGTTAAGCTAATACAATTTACAGTATCATTCAGCAGTGGTCAGAGGTTTTATAGTTTCATATTCAGTCTGCTTAGCAGTGCATGTCATGTTATGAAAAGGAAATACTATTGTACTCCGTACTAGTTCCAGGTCACTGATAAAGTAAGCACGTTTAGCCTGTTGGCCATGCTATTTTGTAATTAAATACCAAATTCTTCCTTTTGACACACTGGTCTCTAAGACAGCATTGCATATACAGGATGCTTTGTGCAAACAAATTAATGAATGAATGAATAAATGAATTAATTAATTAATTAATGCAAGATGGTGGACGATCCAATGTTTTACACTTTAAAACATTTTTTAAAATATAATAATTTAATTTCTAATTAATTATATTCTTTAAAGTAATTTAATGAGGTTCTTTATGGTTGCTGATAGAAGGCCCCTCCTTGTGTAGGCAGTAGGGCTCACTAGGGATTTGTAGAGAGCGAAAATCACTTGTCTAGCCTCTTGTGACAACAATCATCAGACATGGCCTTGGTCCAATGCATCAAGAGGCTTTCAACAATCTAGCTCTCACTTTTGTGCACTCCTTTTGACTTTAGCATAGAGTGTAGTTGTTCAGGTCAGTGTAGGGCAACGTATGTTACTCTTTCTTCCAAACAGGGACTAATTACAAGCACAAACATACAGTGCTGACCACATATAATACAACTATGAAGGTCACCTTTTGCAAGGCCATACCTAATGTTGTATTTTAAAACGTTCTGGTCTCTGAAAAACATTCACTGTGTTTACAGTATGTGTGTGTGTGTTTCTGCTTGATTTATTTGGTTTTGCACTGCATGGTCATTCAATATGTTTCTCAGTGTTGTTCTGCTTAAAATATTTGCTGTGGTTGTGGTATGTTTTTTTTTTTGTTTGATTTCTGTCTAAAAGATTTTTATTTAGAAGTTTCTTTTTGCTCTGTAAATCCAACATAGTGTCATACATATGTTCTGACTTGTAGATTTGTAGTTTATTCTGCTTTTTCCCAGCTCATTTAACTTATTCCAGAGCATTCTGTTCGGATGGATTGTTGGATAATATGGATAATATGTCTCCAAATGCTAATCTTACTTTGGCTAAAAATTGTTATCAGACTTATTTACAGCTGTAATATGACAGAATGCTGCTATTGTTAACATTGTCAACCATCAAGACTGTATTGCATACATAGAACAATAATATAGAATATTAACTCCCACATTTATATGTGGTTGTCAGTGTGTATGTGCCCTACGGCACCTTGGAATTTCCAAATCAGTGCTAAGAGTCCTCATGCAACCCACAAAACTCTTTCCAGGCATCACCACTAACTGGCTTGGTTGAAATGCAGTAGGTGCTTGTTGTCTTTGTTGAAATCATCCCTGGAGCTAAAGCTAGCTTTACTTAATTTTTGTTAAAATGGTGACTGTTTCATGGATGTCTCTACCACAGAGCTTTTGTAGTTTTCCCTGATTCTGTTTGCCCAACTCCGAAAACATTGTGAAGCATCTCCCTGTTGTATTCAGGAAACGGTTCAGGAAAATGTGCTGGCTTGTGCTGAATTTCCTGTGAAATTCTCTAAAAGCATAAATGCCCACAGTATTCTGGCAATTACAGCAGTACTGCACCACAGTAATTACAGCTTTTTTGTAGAGCTTCTGTCAAAAGAAGTTCGCTGTCTCAGTCTCTTTAAACTTTCTAGAAGGAGGAGTGACAAACCTTTTCATATGACGAAGCAATTAATAACCAGTGGGTTTTTATTAATGACCCTATTGTATGGAAGGTCTCGTAATATTCACTGTTGGTATCTTCTGGTTTTTGTAACATTATAATCACTTTCAAATAAATAATTTGAAAGAATCTTGTAACTAGATAATTTGAAATAGCATTTGAGTGGTTCCTTTGATAAATGTTCTGTTTGAAATTCTTTCCAAGTCTCTGCAGTGGTGCAGATTTTATATTCACAAAAACATTCCCTTCCGTTGCATCAAACACCAGGTTTACAAGAGTGAGATCCTCATAAATGAATTAATTACTGAAAGTATGTTCGCACATAAAATTTGATCTGAGTCGAGATGTCAAGCAGAACTTATTTTGATAGATCACTAATTAGATTTTTAAGATCATGGGCTGGATTTCCCAGACATTTCATGAACCAGTTGGTGTATTTGGGAAAGTTAAACTCTTGGGAGGGCATCTCAGAAACTAACTTTGCACCTCCTAGACTTTGGGACACTGGGTAACAGAGATGTCCCTTGGACTTGACACATTCAGTCAGCAGTTTCACTGTTACTTGCCATCTTGCTGTTAGTTTTTTCCCCCAGTTGAATTTAAAATTAGCCATATGCATATATGGACTTTTACTTGTTAAGTTGTGTCTGAAGCAGCATATAAAAGGTCAAAAAAATTAATACATGTGCATATGAATTTTATATTTTTATCCGATTACAGCACTTACATTAAAAAAAAAAAAAATCTGAAAGTTAAATTGTACATTTTGTTGCCGTTCCACATGATTACATAACTCATTTTGCCAGTACATTTGGCACTTGACTAGTGTTAACTTTGAACCCTTGGCATATAACAAAAGATGCAATTACACAGATGTTTTTAAATGCACAGAGGTAGCATAAATGCACTCTGTAATCACAATCATGAAGGATTATGTATCACATGCTTGCAGGTTGATTGTTGATTCTCATGACACAAATTATGGAGAGATACACCTTGCCGTTCAATCAATCCCAAGTCATGTTTACAAGCTCCCTTTGTACTATTGTTCCATCCACAGACAGACCACACGCTGCAACAAGAAAAACGTCACTCGAGATACATTGACACAAATATGTAAATGTGCTTTGGCAATTACAGCAGTCTACATTAAGTAATTACAGTCATTTGTGGAGTATTTTATTTTCTATTTGTTTTAAAAGAGTTTTGCCATTTGTGCAAACTTGTTAGAATTAGTCAAAATTATATCTAAAAAACAATATTGAGCAAATTTGCAATAAACAATAATTGAAATTAAATAATAATAATAATATTAATAATAAATCTACAAAATCACAATGGGTAACTTGGTTTCACAAAGGTTAGTTTAGCGTATCCAAGCAATCTAGTTTCTAGATCAAATGTTGGTTTGTGGTTAATGCATTTAGCAGCCACTATAATATAACACAAATGGAAAGTGCTTAATGCTGTCAAAACTTGTAATTTCTGTTATTGCACACTGTATCTACAATACATATATAGTATCCTAACATATTCAAGTTTCATAGTACTGAGCTGACTTCACATTTTAAAGAATTTTCCTCTTGCATTTTTTATATAATTTGGCTGTGTATGCTGTGTGTGGGTGTGTGTGTGTGTGTGTGTGTGTGTCAGGGTGAATAAAGTTCAGGGGATGTGAGAATGCTCCAGGGTGCTCTACTTGCCTTGGCCAGTGAACTGGGGCAGGGTAACATCACTTAAACAGGATTCTGCACTTGGTTCTGGTTCTGAATCAGTGCAGGTCACTCAGCTGCTCTGAATGTACATGCCCCAGTCAACTGATTGTGAGGAGGCGGTAAAAATTGACTGATCCAATTGGTAGCAAGAATGTCTTACAAGGCTTTCCCCTTTCCCTCTGCTCTCATGAATTGAAAAGGGAATTTTGAGTAGTGCAGGCAGAGAGAAGAAAGAGAGAGGAAGATCTAAAGAAATATTAAAAAATGAGACTTTTAGCTCCCTCTGACATGCTCACTACAAGGACACAGCCTTGCAGTGTGAGCAACACATCTACATTGCAATGGGTTATCATTGTCAACAAGGCAAAAGACACAGAGGAGGGAATTCAGGAAATCTGAAATGTGCCGGCTGATAGTGCCAATTATTTGCACATGCTTTCCGTGTTGTTTTAACGCCTGGTTCACAAAAAGAATTATGCAAAACAGGTAAGGGTGCAAACATGCCTCAAAATCTGTTCTGAACACAATTTCCACAGTAAATTCCTGGTCTTGCAGGCCAGGTCAGAGACCTACAGATGGCTGAGCAGACTACCATGATCTGGTGCACTGCAGTTTGACTACTTGCTTATCATTTGATTAATAACTGCCAGCATTATTAATAGAAAGTTCACAGATATCGGTTTTAAATAAAATTCTGGCTTCTTCCAGCTTTCTGTCTGTGGTAATAGCACAGCATTAATTGCCATGCAAATAGCACTGAGTTTGATGAATAATGAAGTCTACATACTGTATACTGTAATGTGCCTAATTTACATAGAGAGAGAAAAAATAGTCTGCAATAATACATAGTCTGTTAAAATTATTTATGCAGTCTCAAGTATATTAAAAACAATGAAGGATGCTTATATGAGAAATGCTTTAGCCTTTAGCATTATATAGCATACTACTAATAACATATTTGTGGCTCATACTATTAAAAGTATTCACAAGGTATCTGACAAAGTTGTTTTATACACTTTATTGGACAGAAATTAATTAACTTGTTTAAGTTGTCAAAAACTTTTAATTATGATAAGCTACAAAGGCTATTTATAGCCCTTGCATTAAAGGAATAGTTTACAAAAAATGAAGATTTGCTGAAAATGTACTCACCCTCTGGCCATCTAAGATGTAAACAAGTTTGTTTCTTCATCAGAACAAATGAGCAGAAATTTAGCATTACATCATGTGCTTACCAATGGATCCTCTCCAGTGAATGGGTGCCATCAGAATGAGAGTCCAAACAGCTGATAAAACATCACAATAATCGACAAGATAGCTATACAACTCCAATCCGCCAGTTAAAGTGAAAAGCTGCGTGTTTGTATTTAAAGGTATTTTAACTTTAACCATCGCTTCTGGCCAAAATACTAATCCATAATCCATAATAATAGTCCATCCCCTGCTGTCCTCTTGAAATCACAATACCCCAACATTTTTGTTTAAATATTTATATATTCAAAATATTAGTATACTTGGGTGAACTATTCCTTTAAGTAACTAATTTAAGGTCTACATTAGTGCACAATTCTAATTGTAAGTAAACATTTTAAATGTACTTAAAAAGTAACAGTGTTTCTATTTATATTTTAGGCTTGTTTTCAAAAATGTATCTTTCGATTAAGTTGTGCATTGTGTGCATTTACAGAATCTAATGGAATGCATTACAAATGGCATTTTATGGAATGCAATGGGCCATAAAATTATACATATCTGTAGTGGAATACATGAATTCGTCCCTCATTGTGTGTCATTATTCAGTCATTTATTGGAAAAAGCCATGCATTGTTGGCCAAGTCCAGGACTTATTTTAGACGACTAGATTAAAATATCTGTTCTGTTTTCAGACGTTTGGCGCTTTGACTTTCACATCCCTAATCTCTCTGTCCTTCTCTCGTCCCATTCTCTCTCTCTGTGCCCAGGACAACTCGTTTAATGACATGCTGCTAATCCTATTAGACAGCTCGCTCGTTCTGTTACTCTAGTGGATATCCCTCTTTTACAAATCCTGTTCGCCTGGACAAACCTAAAATGGTTTTCTAATTGTGGATTGTTAATTGCTAATCAAGAATCTAAGATAAGACAGAGACTCTCGTAGGCCTATTATCTATTATATTACTTTGGATGATATCATCTAATACACCAGAGGTTTGAAAGACACGCAAAAGCGCCGCTGTATTTCCGCTCAGCCAGCGACGCACATTTGATTTGTTTGTCTGTTTGTGTTATGGGGTGGAGTGGTACAGAGTGGTCGGAGAGATGGAATGACACTCGACAGATCTTATGTCTTGCAAGTCAATGTTCTCTCTCATTCTTTCGCCCCCTCTTTCTTTCTGTCTCTTGACACCTGATGTGTGCATCTCACACCCCCGGCCTCTGATTTCTGTTGCTCTGCATAGCAGCAGAATGAGAAACTGTCACATTTTTATTTCTGTTTTTCATTCCATTGCTTTTTCGTTCTTCTCATAGCATTTTGTGTGTCTCTCATTTGATTAAAATTGATTTCACTTGGCCTTGTTTACCGTTGTACTGTGTCTGACCTCATGTTTTCATGAAATTGGTACCCTGCTGAAAAAAAAAAAAAATTGCATAAACAAGTCTAAAGTGGTTTGGCCAGTCTGTTTTGATGTTTTTAGAGAGGTGTTGCGTACTTCTCAAGTAAAAGACTAGCTGGCTGATCTGCTAAACCAGTTGAAGGACATGCTAAACCATCTTAAACTAGCAAAAAACACCTGTTTAATGATATTTTAAACAGTTTCCAGCTGGCTAAGTAATATGTTAATTTATAGATTTATAAGAATAAGAAACCCACAACTCACTCCTCGTGATATCAGAGAATACATGCAAAATACATTTTCATTCTTAATTCAAGATGATTTCATGATCATTTGTACCATTTTACAAATAATGTTTTTATTTTATTTTATTTTGCATAATTATTTTTTTAAAATAAAAAATAAGCAAGCATTCCATTTGAGTAAAATTAAGAAATAGTTTAAGCAAAAAATAAATGAATGCATATAGACATACAAATCATGACATTGACATGGAATACCAAAGGAGAAATTCAACAAAGTCTTCTACTTGCTGTCTTCCATGCAATGAAAGGCTAAAAAGAAGATAAAAGGTAACCATAAAAGTATTATAAACCTATTATAAGCCATATTCCAAATGTTCTGCAGACATATTAAAGTTTTGTGTAAAAAACAGACTGAAATTTATGTTATTTTTCACTAAAAACCTTGCCTTGAGCACTTTGACAGTATCTCCTTTTGTGTTCCATGAAAGAAAAATAATAATACAGGTTTTTAAATGCATGTATTGTATTAAATACATGCAAGTAGACCACAAGCCCATAAGAATATATATTCAAGGTTCTGTGTGTGCAGGAGTTGTGTGCGAGTCCAATATCAATCCAAACTGTGACAAATGTGTGTCCATGTTATGGGATTTACTGTAGACAGCCATGTTTTGTCATCAGAATCCCGGTCTTAAATTAGACACTTGGATCAAAATGCCAATCTGTTCTGTTTCCCGAAATGTATTGTTGTTTTGATTTTCTCATCCCTAATCTAATGTAATCTAATATAGTATAATCTGCATAATAATGTAAATGTGTGTATATGTGTGTTTATAGCATGTGTTTGTGTGTGTGTAGTCTCTTAATGTCTCTCTATTAGTCATCTGTAGTGTGGTGTTCTGGTTCAATAGGGCTACAGACAAGACAAAGTGCTGCAGATAAATGCTCCGGTGAAAATGCATGCACTCTCTATCACCTTCTATTTCTTGCTTTCTTTCTCATACTCTTAAGATATATCCAGTCTAACATTTACAGTTCTTTACAAAACTTATAAGTGGAAAAGCGCATGTCTGTGTAGGCAGACACACAATTGTTCACATCCCTCAGTTTGAGACTGTCCTCTGTCGTGTTTCTGAATCAGAGTCCTGTGTGGCTTGTTAAAGATTTTTTTGTTGGGAAATCTTTGTGGTGTAAATATGCGTGTCTGTGGTTCAAGTTCATATCTGATGTTACATTTTCTCTCTCGGGGTTCATTAGAGAGCACGCAAGTCTCATGTGTGTCCAGGGGTTCTCACCTGCATACGTTATTTGGGAGGTTTAGTGGCATGCAAGTGTGTCAGAGTGAGCCAGGGTGTCGCAGTGCTTCCTTTGGCATGTGAATAGTAAGCTGCATAGTGAGTGCCTAAAGTATTCCCATAAGGTACTCAAGAGAGCCAGAAGAAACTACTTCTGCTATTGCACACATGCCTAGTTTGACACAGCAACACACACACACACACACACACACACACACACACACACACACACACACACACACACACACACACACACACACACACACACACACACACACACACACACACACACACACACACACACACACACAGAAAAAAGGAAAATAAAAAATTATGCAATACACATTGATTTTAGACTGATGACCTATATTACTGAGCTTTATTAGTCATAAAATGTACAAAATAATTGTTTTTGTTTTATTTATTTTTTGTAATAGTGTAATTATTATAATTATAAATATATAAATGATAATATTTCATTTCTATATTACACTATTTTAATACAGTTATATATATATAAATATATATGATGGGTTTATATACACTCTCTCACACACATAAATATAAGTGTCCCAGTTCCTATGTCCCATATGTATATTGACTTTCTCTTGCCTTATTTAAGCCCTGGAGACTAAATCTGTTTAGATTTTAAGTAACGATTGACTGGATCACACACACACACACACGCACACACACACACACACACACACACACACACACACACACACACACACACACACACACACACACACACACTCATCTATCCATGTAGCAAAGCCTAATATTGAGGGGGATTCATTTATCTCTATTTGTTGTCTGTTGATCAATACTGTCCCTGTTTGTGGGCAAGAATACAAGATTGTTATTAGTCATTTTGTGTTGTCTTATTGATGAAGTCAAACGGCAAAACATATCTAAAAGATTTTTGCTTAAAATCAGCATTGACTCATGGATGTGTAAATTAGCTTATTGTTTGCAGGGCTGTTTTTTTTTAGTTTTTTTTTTTTTATAACCCTGTTTGTACAATGGATTAGTACAATCTATGGACAATACATGAATCGTGAATTTGTAGATGAATTGTGTAGAAATACTACTGTTCTTTTGTTTCAGGAAGAAGGGCGAGAAGATTTTAATGATAAGTTTCAGCTGCAATTATTATTCTTAGGAATATGACTGAACAGTTGCAAACTACATGCATTTATATTTGGTTTATCAGTGTTTGGGTTTGAACTCCAGTTTTGTGCATTTGACCCTGAAAGGTTAGCCAAACTCTTATAGCAAAAATAAAAGTTAATTTGTGTTCTTAACATCTATATTTTCATCTCTCTGTTCTCTCTTTCCCCTTCGGTTCCCCTTTTCTCTTCTTTTTGCTTGTTGTTTTAAGTAGGTATTAGATAGGACAGCTCTTGCCTCTGGCAATATTGTGCTGAGCTCTCTAAATTTAAATTCACCAGCGTGTGTCACAACCCGACTGATCCGTCCATAGCCACCTACCCAAAGCACACAGCCGCAAACATGCACACACAACGCACAAGCCTTTTATGTTGACTCTGATGTGACTAGAGAAAGCAACACACTGACCCTTTTTGGCATAACACACACACTTTTTGGCATAACATACAACACACAATGTGTTCATAGATGATGAACACTGGCTTTAACATAAGCATGCATGGACATAAACACACACACACACACACACACACACACACACACACACACACACACACACACACACACACACACCCTAACGTCCCTCAGGCTGTATCTGTTTTTAAGCTCTGTCTGTAAGTGTATACAGTATGGCACTAGTGTAGAGGAGACAAAACCCCTGACTCTGCAGTAAGAAAGAGGAGAAAAGAGCAATCACTCAAATTGGGGGGGGGATTTGTCCTTCAAAGATTGCCCAACACTCCCTAACAACCACCGGAGGGCAACACGCCTGTCGCCACAATAACTACAATGATGACTGATGCGTTATTTCACCTGTTCTGTGCTCATAGTCATACATCCTGGTCAGTGGTGGTTCTGGCTCATTGGATGCCTCAGGAAAGTTTAGACATTGCATTCCATTCTAAGAAAATTAAATATAAAAATTATCAATTAAAAATTGCATTTAAAATAAAAATTCATATAACTGGCACAATTAAAGCTGCCACATGTGCATGAATTACAAAAATAGTGACTGTTTCCAAACAGGTTTACCAAACACCGTAGCCCTGTACCGTGATTTATTGCTGAAATATTGACTGTTTCCAAACAAGTTTACCGCTAGTGTTATACGCTATTATCAATCAATCAATCAATCAATCAATCAATCAATCAATCAGTCACCTAAAATTATAATTTGTAACTATGAGTTTTTTTTGTTAATTGTGAAATATCACTACTATTTATTTTATGAATAGTTTATAAAATGTTTACATTTTTTAATTTTCCCTTTGATAGCAAAGCTGAATTTTCAGTAGTCGCTTCAGTCTTCAGTGTTTCTACGGTGACTTGGTGATATGGTCAATTAGTATTTATGCTCAGTTATTAAGAATGGTTCTTAAATATTATCTTTATCAATTTTGGAAAATCAAAACTATTATGCAGAAAAAAAAAAAAACAGTTTTCAATATACTGTAGTAAGAAATGTTTTTTGAACACCAAATCAGCATATTAGAATGATCTCTGAAGAATCATGTGAAACTCAAGACTGAAGTAATGGCTGCTGAATGTTTGGCTTTGCCACAACAGGAAGAAGTTACATTTTAAAATATGTCAAAAAAAAAAAAAAAAAAAAAAAAAAAAATATTGCTTCACAAACATTACTGTTTTACTGTATTTTTATACAATAATTGCAGCCTTCGTGAGTGCTACTTTTGGCCAATAGTGCATATAGTGTATATGTATACAAGAAAATTTGTACTCTCATACTGCTGTAAATGAGCAATGAAGTAGCGAGAGCTGAGAGCTTTGCATGGGGGCGGCACCCATGTCACCCCAGAGAACATTGGCGCCCTAGGCAGTTGCCTACATCGCATATGCCAAGATCTGCCACTGATCCTTGCACACTCATACACCGATGGGTTTGAATTCAGTGCAGAGCTTGATGCTTCTGTTATGTGTGCTATATGTAAAAATAGTAATAAAGTGCATCAAAGTCCCTTTCAAGGAAAGTCAGTTCACTCGGCAGCCATATTTGCAACACCTCCGGGCAACTACACTAAACAAAATTATAAACACAACACTTTTTTTTTTGCCCTCATTTTTCATGAGCTGAACTCACAGATCTAAGACTTTTTCTATGTACACAAAAGGCCGATTTCTCTCAAATATTGTTCACAAATCTTTCTAAATCAGTGTTAGTGGGCACTTCTCATTTGCTGAGATATCTCTCAAATATTGTTCACATTATGCATTTAGCAGACGCCATTTATCCAAAGCAACTTACAGTGCATTCAGGATATCAATTTTTACCTATCATGTGTTTCCCAGGGATCAACCCCCATGATGCACTTGGTAACGCAATGCTCTACTTGAGCTGGCCACTGTAGATAATCCAATCTCACAGGTGGGCATATCAAAATTATACAGCATGATTATTGCACAGGTGTGCCTTAGGCTGGCCACAATAAAAGGCCACTCACCATGTTTTATCACACAGCACAATGCCACAGATGCAACAAGTTTTGAGGGAGTGTGCAATTGTCATTCTGACTGCATGAATGTCCACCAGAGCTGTTGCCTGTGAATTGAATGTTTATTTCTCTACCATAAGCTGTCTCCAAAGGCGTTTCAGAGAATTTGGCAGCACATCCAACCGGCCTCACAACCACAGACCACATGTAACCACACCAGCCCAGGACCTCCACAACCAGCATCTTCACCTCCAAATCGTCTGAGACCAGCCACCCGGACAGCTGCTGCAACAATCGGTTTGCATAACTAAAGAATTTCTGCACAAACTGTCAGAAACCATCTCAGGGAAGCTCATCTGCATGCTTGTCATCTTCATCAGGGTCTCGACCTGGCTGTAGTTCATCATCGTAACTGACTTAAGTGGGCAATTGCTCACATTCGATGGCACTTTGGAGAGGTGTTCTCTTCATGGATGAATCCTGGTTTTCACTGTACAGGGCAGATGGCAGACAACGTGTATGGCGTCGTGTGGGTGAGCGGTTTGCTGATGTCAAAGTTGTAGATCGAGTGGCCCATGGTGGCGATGGGGTTATGGTATGGGCAGGCATATGTTATGGATAACGAACACAGGTGCATTTTATTGATGGCACTTTGAATGCACAGAGATACTATGATGAGATCCTGAGGTCCATTATTGTGCCATTTATCCACGACCATCACCTCATGTTGCAGCATGATAAAAATGCCCCATGTTGCAAGGATCTATACAAAATTCCTGGAAGCTGAAAACATCCCAGTTCTTGCATGGCCAGCATACTCACTGGACATTTCACCCATTGAGCATGTTTGGGAAGCTCTGGATCGGCATATACGTCAGCGTGTTCCAGTTCCTGCCAATATCCAGCAACTTTGCACAGTCATTGAAGAGTAGTGGACCAACATTCCTGTAACAAACCTGTATGAGTTTCTTTCATTTTCTGAGCACAAAAGAAGGTATTTTGACAAATGTGGGTAACAAAACAGTTGACTGTTGCCACTGACTTTCATAGTATGAGAAAAAGTCAATGGCTACTGTCAATTGTTTGGTTACCAACATTTTTCAAAATACTTTCTTTTGTGATCAACAGAAGAAAGAAATTCAGGTTTGGAACAACATGGGGTTGGGTAAATGATGATAGAATTTTAATTTTGTGGTGAACTGTCCTTTTAAGAAAATGTATATTACAAGATGCAGTATTGCAATGAATTTACCAACTAGCAATTAATTGCCTCTTTTATTTAGAAGGCAGGACATGTTTCACCATATTATGCATCTTCTCCCGGTTCATAGCAATATGAGTTACATACTGTCTTGGTTTAGTCTTTTGACTGCATTTTCTTAGTGTTGCATTAGTTTTAGATGGTGATGCAAGAACTATAAAGCCTGTAGATATCCGTCAGCATTTCCATTACTCTCAATTTAAGTTGCCTGGTCACTGGTAAAACATTATACTATACTATTATATTCTGTAATATCTTCAGTTTATACAACAGTAGTTCAGTCCTGAAAATTGAAGAAATTCCAAAAGTGCTGATATACAGCACAATAGACTATAACATCGGCCATCCACTTTTTTAGCATCCTTGATTCCCGTGGTACTTTTCCCATTCATTTTCATCAGCTATGAGGTGAATCATCAATCTTTGATTTGAAGCAAAAAAATATATAAAACTTAGACAGAATTACTGCAAGACTGTGTACACAGCTTGGATGAAGGAAAGAACTACAATACCAGTACTTAGTGACGTCTCTCTGATTACTGGAAATTGCTTTGTAGAATCATGTGTAATGTACTTTTCCACCAGGACTTCTGCTGTTTTATTATTTTAAGTTAAAATAATGTGGACTGACAGCTTCAGCAAAGTATATTCAGTTGATTAACAACCTTGGAGCTCACAGTAGGTCTGTCTTTAAGGGTTTATTAGTCATCTTTCCCCCAATGGAGAAAATGAATGGGATTTTACTTCCAGAACTGTTGCACTCTAAAAGTCTTCTATAATATATATAATATTATTGAATGAATGTAATTTGTATTTCTCATGTTGTAATTGTCATGCAACTTATGACATCCTTTGTGCCTTTGTCCACCGAATTTTGCCAGAAGTAGTAGGTTATCAGAGTACTTTTGCCTACTGTTTTATGAATACCATGAATTACTCTTTTCCCGTAGGTTTTTTTTTGTCTTGCCTACTATCTAATAGGCAAGTATGCATATTTGGATGCAACGATTTGTTAAAAAAAATGCTGATTTATTTAGTAACGCCACTATTGTGTGTTGCACAGAGACAGAGCGGAAAAAGAAATAAAAGAGTGCATGGCTAATTTTAATGCAGATATAGTATTTTTTCTGAAGCATAATATTGTAGTTATGCTCTCTACAATTACCTTGACCACTTAAACTGATGGATGAGACTGGGATGCCATGTGTGATTTTTAAAAGGAATAAAACCTATTACATTCATCTCAAAATAACAGAATTTCTTCTTAATTCAAATATCCAACATGGCTACAATAACATTATGTGTGTCTGTCACTTTAATATGGTAAGATGATCTATTAAAGATTAATAACCCATCATATCTTTCATATTTAACAAAGCACTGCAAGGGTATTTAAAGAACCAGAGAGATGCTCCAGGGGAGGTTTGGCATGCTACAGACTCCCTCTTGCCTAATATGTCATGCTTTCGTTCTCTCTTGTGTTCTCTCCCTCTCTTCTTCTTTTTATCCTCCTCTTCCATCGCTCCCTCTCCCCTTCCCCCTCCCCGACCATTCTCTCTCTTGCTGTTTCTCCGGTCCAATGCCTTGACCTTGACACCCACTTTTCACACTCTCCTTTTTTCTTTTTTTTCTTTTCTTTTTTTGGTCCTCTGCACAATTCTCTCTACATCTTCATGTCTTTATCCAGCGTGATACCCATCCACTTGCTGCCAAGATTAACCATGAAACTGCTTTTATTTAATGCTTTATATTCTGATCTCTTCTTAATGAGCCTTTGGAGAGCCGCTCGTGGATTTTCTCTTTATCTCTTTTTCTCTTTGTGCTGCAGGTTATTCTCAGCTGGATGTGGAAACCGGCCGCTCCGTGTTAAATCTGTTCAATCAGCGTTTCTCGACTCCTCCCTGTTAGTGCAGTACAGGCTGATGTGAGGTCAGCACACTTTGATCCTTCTGCTTTCTGAAGCCTGACACTGTGTCAAGCTAGCGGCACAACAAAACTATACTGCTTCCATTATGATCAGTGAAGCTACAGTGAGCTATCAGTGAAGGATTATACATCCAATATGTATAATGAGAATGTTCTAGTTTGTTGCGATGTTACTAGCATGGATGTAAGAGGACTTGGAGAAATATATGTCAGTTAGCATTTACAGTTATCTCAACAAAAACTGCCCCTTGTACCACAAAAACAAACAAACAAAAAAACGTCATAAACACATTCAAGCTCTTATGATATTCCAGTTCTTGGCTCATTTTGACCAGATTATTTATTCAGCGAGTTGTTAACTCAAGAACAGCTAAAATCAGATCAGTCCAATTGCCAAATAAATCGTTAATTGCGATTTGTGAACCTACTCAACAGGTTAATTGGAAAGAAATAGTTTGTTCACAAAACGTTCATATTGCTTTTGTGTCTAAGAACGGGTGGATATTTCCTTGGTTCAAAATAGTGAGGAATGATATGTTCATGAAGTTTAGTGGAGTAAAACGAATGATATTATGCTGAATGTATAGTGAAATAAATATAAGTGGTTCCCAAAGCAAATATACTCTGGTATGTACAGATACTTGAACATGGAGCCTACTTAAGCACAGTTACAAAGTAAAAATATGTAGGCCTTTATGTATATATGTATTTATTTAATGAATATATACCAGTAACAAGTCAAATTTATAGACCTTTGACTAAAACAGCATACTTTATGTGCAAGAATACCTATGTACTGTATGATACATTAAATAAGGTTTACAATGCTGTGATCTTGGAAATGCCCACATACAGTACAATATGACTAAGCTGACGGTATCTGAAATATAGATTTTTTTACTGTGTAGTCATCTGTATGTAGGTCTATTCTGTTTTAATAGATTGACACTATTGAGGAAGGTCAGTGTGTTCCGTGGGTGCCACACACACTTGGGCAACTAAGCAGACACTTGAATTAGGGATATTATTTGGAATAAAATAAATGCATGACTAAACATCTAACTAAATACATAAGTTTTTATGAACTATTTCATGCTGTTATTAACAGAGATTATTTGATGTGGAGTTTACCCTCTGGTTTGACATCTGCTTTTTTAATTAATTTAATTCAATTCTATTTTCACTGCATTCTATCCAAAAAGGTTATTAAACTTACATACACAAGTTGTTTTCATGATATCTAATCCTGGCTATACTTATTACACACTTTATTTGATTTAATGACTTCCTAGATGAGAAAAAAAAAAGTGGAAGAAGAAGAAGAGGTTTTTCCGTGGCCACTGAACATTAAGTTCTTGAGTGCTACACCTGCTGGGAGATGACGGAGGTGGACTTAGAAGAAGAGCTAATAGGATTAAGTTAGAAAGCAATTTTACGTTAATGCTTCAGGTGGGCACATAGGTGTGAAGTTATTCAGCTACTTTCTGAAATATCATTTTGTAAAGAAACCTGAAAGGGGGAAAAAATAATCATTTGTGAAAACTTTATTGATTAGTCTATTTTGAATCATTAGCATTCAACAGTGGACATTTAGCCAAGTGCTCCCATTAGACTTGCTCCTGTGGTTTGGTTAGAAAGTGTTGATGTTAGAAAATGCTGGTGCACTCTGTTTGCATTCTTTGGGTTTTCCCTTATCAATATCGGGAATGAGGCCGTAATTGCCTCATGAAGCAACGTTGTAGTGTTTTGATAAGCAGAATATTGCTGTTTACAGCGCTGCACTATTTCTCTCTGTCTCTCTCTCTTTCACACAAACACACTCTACCATCACTGCACTAACCATAAACCACAACAATTCCCATGTCCACTCTTGTCAAGGGAGTCACTGGTGCTCTCAAGTCCTTGTTTTAAATCAATGTGATAAACAGCTCACTAAGCTCATGGCAAGTGAGATAGCTGGGTGTTTCTTCAGCCAGAGGCAATTTGCTTTCCCAGGGGTTAATGTTTATTAAAACTGATTGCTTTTCTTCTTCTTCTTCTTCTTGCTTACATATAGATGTTATTGTTTCCCCTTATTTTAGGCCTTTTAATATAATGATACATTAATAATAAAAAAAAAATATATTACCATAATTAAGTTTTCCCCTTAAAGTTAGTCTACTTGGTTGCCAAGTACAGTGAAACGCATGTTTGAGGTGAAATATGATCCTTGAAAATTAAGGTAGATGTCACTCAACAGATTTTTTATTATTATTATTTTTTTTTTATTTTGTGAAATGATGCAAAAATTGTGTATATTTAGGATACATAAAATGCTAGCTATAAAATTAGCCTTTAAAATTTTATTTAAATTATTGTTATGGAAATGCATTATTCAGCACAGTTTAAGGAAAACAAACTTTGTTATTTAAATTAATTTATTAATTTAACAGTTGTCCTTTGTCCAATGTTGGACATCGTTAGTAGATGAATTAAATAAGCTTTTTTGTGTGTGTTTAATTTTAAGATAGTTGTCTTTCTCCAAAAGTGTCCATATTTAAAGTAACACCCATTTGTGAGTTGTAACATGAATGGAATGTGTGTATCTGTGTGTATGCGTAAGTTCAAAGCACACATATTAGAAAGACGAGAAAGTGAATTTGTCTGAGCAAAAAAGAGACAGCAAATATGACAATGATGGATGAGACATCCACTGATTTAGAAAAAAAGCGAGCGAGAGGCCGGA
The DNA here is from genome assembly GCF_018340385.1 of Cyprinus carpio. Taxonomy (NCBI): domain Eukaryota; kingdom Metazoa; phylum Chordata; class Actinopteri; order Cypriniformes; family Cyprinidae; genus Cyprinus; species Cyprinus carpio. The sequence goes on along the minus strand of NC_056597.1, from coordinate 16,348,342 downwards.
CAGATAAACATAAAAAAGAGAGAAAAAAGCTGGGCCGAGTTAAAGTAGAGATATAAATCTCAGGATTCACATCTGAGCCGGGCCGTGCATTTTGCGTCCCCTACGGCAAGACCCTATAGACGAAGTACCGTAATTTAGTCTCTTGGCTGATCTTGTCAGGGTGCATTATGACAGAAGACAGATCATAACTAGTGTTCAGAGATTGTTATGAATGATTAATACTCCAGTGGCAAAAAAAGCGGGATGATAGGATTGGGGTTACACCTGAAGTGTCAGAGAGAGAGAGAGAGAGAGAGAGAGAGAGAGAGAGAGAGAGTTGGCGGCATACTTCATATTATATTATTGGGTTGATTTTGTGTGTGTGTGTGTATTGGGAACTGAGGCAGATGGTGGGAGAGTGTGTGTGTATGTTTCAGAAAAAGACAGATAGGGTAACTGCTCTTTATGATTTGCGTGAGTTGAATGTTTAATGTCCTTGACTCGAGGGACACATAAACATGTTCTTCATATAATGAGCCTTTGAAGAGTCTTCAGCGAATAAGATGTCTAGATGTGAAAGTATATTTGCTGTGCGTGTGCGTGAGTGTTTGTGTGTGTTTGTTTGTTTATGCATGTGGGTTCTATCCTTTAAGTGCATGTGTTTACCCTGTGGGCACTGCTAGGCTAGTAAAGTACTCTTTGTATGTAAATTTGTTAAGCTGTTTTTCTTGTCCTTTACATTTCAAAATTCTGCTCTACTCTTTTTCAAATGTTCTAGAACAGTACTTCTCAACTGGTGGGTTGTGACCTCAAAAAGGGACACAGATCTGTTATGACAGAAAGCAAGAAAACAGTTTTAAATTCAAATAATAAAATTAATTTAACAATACAATCATGCATGGTTAGCAAAATGCAGTAACACTTTATAATAAATAAAGAGAAATTTTAATACATTTCTACAGTTAGTTGAAGGAATAGATAACACAAAATTACAATAAACAATACAGCATTACAAGTGTTTATTAATCTTGGTTAATGTTTATTTCTATAATACATGTTAACTTCTACTAATACATTTGTAAAATATATACATTTTACATGATATTATAAATTAATGAAATAGATAATTCTCCCAAATATGAAAATTCTGTCTTCATTTACTCATCCCCAAGTTGTTCCAAACCTGTATGAATTTGTTTCTTCTGCTGAACATAAAAGAAGATGTTTTGAAGAATATTGTAAACCAAAAAGTGAGTGAATGAGCACAGATTTTTGGGTTTTGAGTTTGAATTTTTTTAATGGAAAAAACAAAAGCAAAATTTTAAAGTGTTACCCAAAAATAATTAGACAAAAACTGAGTAGAAAATCATTTTTATATCTTTTTCTGTTGCTGTCAAACGCTGTGCCAGTCAAACTCATTATTTTGCTGCAAATTCATCTATCACTTGGTAGAAGCTATAGCCAAATTAGCCATATGCCAACATGGACAGGTTGTGTGATGTGTTCTCACCAAAAACCATGAACAAACCAAAGTTATTTTCAATTGTTTATATACATTTATAGTATTTATTCATATTTTGAATTCTCTTTTATTTTTAGATTTCCAGTTTTTAATTAATTTTAGGTTTTAGTAATTTTGTTCTTGTCATTTTTATTACTTAATCGCTATTAGTAGTTTTTTATGAAATATTAAGAATAACAACACTGGAACAAACTGTTTTAAAAATATTTGACCCAGTTTATCCTTGCAAGTTTATGCAATTCAAGAGACATGCAGAAACCAATAATAAAGCAATATACACTTTAGTATTTCATTCTGAATATGTCTACTTTTGTGCCATGTGATGTTCAGTCTAAGATCTGGGAGTTGAAACAAAACCAGTTGAGAAGTACTGTTCAAAATGTAAAAATATACAGTGAATCATGTTTGTAAATTTCTCAGATGGCAATCAATATGGAATTATTATAATAATATGACAAAATATAAATCATTAGTATGTTTGTCGTTGACTGCATTTTGCATGGTTTATGCAACCAAACATTGGTTGCGCAGTGTAAGCTAGGAGCATATGCACGGGAGCTTGTTAAACATCCACCCCAAGGCGATGTCAGGCCTTTCACTGAAGCTTACTGAACCCCTTCCGGCTCCTGTGACTTGTCCCCTGGGATGTGGGAGAGGCAGGCAGCTCTGCAGAGCATACGTTTCCAGCAGGGTGGAGATAGGCTGAATGAATATCAAAGGTAAATTCATTTATCATTTGAGTTTGCCGTATTTTTGAATATAGACCACTGGCATAAAACAAAAAGGCTGGTCTCTGAGACCTCAATGTGAAGTGCCATAAAAAATAATAGAATTCTGTATTTAAACTCCAGTGAAGATCTCAAAGTACAGTATGATGCTGTGTGGGAAGACTGAATAAGACTTGGGGTGTTTTGTGGCCTTCCTGTTCTGTTGGTATCACATAAATTTTCTCTCTCAATTGTGAAGACCTTGAGTTGAGTGATAACTTATGACAGTGGCTGATGAAATAAAAGTGCTGTACATATTCACTCCACATTAATCGCTGCTGTGACCTTGACTGATTACATACAAACTGGGGCACACAATAGTTCTTTGAGCAGAGTGTGTGTGTGTCTGATGTGACTGTGCTTCATGATAATTGGCCCCAATGGATTTGCCGGTTCCAGCAGCCAGAGGGCGTCAGCCAGGTGGGGCTAAATTCATCATGAAACTACTGATTCCACTACTGTCAAAACAGTAGAAAGAATAGTCAGCTGTTTCATGGCAGACCTATGCATGGTGGGATAGAAATGAGCATTTTAAAAATATCACAATGTGTCCTTTCACTGTCTTCATATGTCCTAGCCAACTTAGCCTATTATATAATGATTTAAAATTGTCACCTAACCTATATTGTCAAATTTGCTGACATCTGCACTTAAACACTGAACTTGGACAAGTTGCTGTAGACAGACCACTTGGCCAAAAATATTGTTGTCTGATTTTATTGCTGATTTTAATTAATTAATTTTATATACATAGTGTGTTATTACTATATATCGTCGCTGCCCAATGAAACTCACGTATGTCCAAAACGGTTACTTTTCAGGAAGTGAAAAAAACACCGTATTTCAAAAGCAGTTGAATGTAGCGTTGTCATACTTGGTACGGCATCTTTACATGTAAACATATTCTTGCCAGTGTAATGATATAATCCACATTTGACCAAAATTGAGTTTAAATGGACATACGTGCATATTTTACAGTAACGGTGGTCGATACGCGTTCTTTCGATCATTAATTAGAATGGCCAAGTCGCGTTTCATATTGACAGATGAATACGCTCAGTTTATTAAATAGCCTGCGTCTTAGTTTATTAAATACGCTTAGTTTATTTAATATTAATTATAAATGTATTAAATGTCTCTTGCAAACTATAAAGGGACAATGAATCAATACACTGACATGGTAATGCTAGACAGATACTTTTGTTTGCACAGTCCTACCGTAATTTTGTCACTCCTAGACGTACGTCTGGCGTCAGGGGGGGAACGTTTACCTCGATGAAGGAAAGTCATTGTCTCACCAGGCTATGTTTTTATTTGGCAATGTATAGCAGAAAAGAAAAGTGAAACTTCACGAGACCGGCGAGATGCTTCCACAGGGCGGGAGATACGCGGCGTGATTGACAGCTTTGACACCAAATGGATATAAGTGAAAATCAGATGACATGATTTCACAACTTTTCATTTGCCATTTAGATATGTTAAGCATACTGTATACGGAAATGAACCTGGACATTCAATCCGTCGAAAAATCTCAAAATCGGCAAAATGGACATACGTGGTTTTTCATCGGACAGCAACGAATATATATATATATATATATATATATATATATATATATATATATATATATATATATATATATATATATATTGTGACACATGTCCCGAGCTCTCATCACGTCGCCCTGGAAACCGAGCAGTCACACCTGCTCCTGCTCGTCACGGGCCGAGCAGCCACACCTGCGGATCATCAGGAACTGCCTACTTAAGCATAGCAAACGAACACAGAGGTGAGCGATGTCTCCAGCAGAGCCAGCTAATCCTAACTGTCAGTCTTGCTTTCAGAGAGCAGTGTGTGACTGCCAGCCCCACCGCACACGGGAGAGCACAACGGACCCACACTGCCACAGCACACAAGAGCACAGAGGAAGCTGAGCACCCCGCACCGGACCGCCTCATCTCACCGCCTTCTACCACCATATTTATTAGTAAAATCCACCCTTCGGGGAACTCACCTGTACTTACTCGTCGTGTCCTTCTTCACCCCGCCACACTGGTGGAGAATGCGGGCAGGACAGTGAAGGAGACACCGACGAACCCCTACCCACGTGGTGTTTCCCCAGCCGGACTGGTTTGATTGTTTTTTTTGGTTTTTCCTTTCCCACACGCCCTGTTGGCTCACGTGTCTTCTCTGGTTTCCTCAGGTGGCGCTCCTCCCCCGGCGATGGAAGAACTCTTGAAGCACCTCACCGAGGTGAGCATCAGCCAGCAACAAATTATGGAGCATATGGCCTCTCGGCAAGGGGAAACTGAACGGGAGCTCGCCGCGCTCCGCATGGCTGCCGGCGCATGCACTCCGCTGCCTGACCCCCGTGTCCAGGCCACCCAGCTGCTGCCGAGGATGACGTCCCACGATGACGTTACCACGTACCTTCAGATGTTTGAGACCGTGGCCACTCGGGAGGCGTGGCCCAAGGTGGAGTGGGCCCGGATCATTGCCCCGCTGCTGACGGGAGAGGCCCAGCGGGCTTATTTCATACTTCCCCCAGAGCTCAACAAGTCTTACAAGGAGTTGAAAAAGGAAATCCTGGGCCGGATGGGACTCTCACCAATCAGCGCCGCTCAGCTCTTTAATGAATGGGTTTTCGACCCACGACAGCGGCCCGAGCTCAGGCGGCCAATCTCTCCCGTCTCGCGCAGCACTGGTTACTGGCTGAGGGTCCCAACGCACACCAGGTAGCGGATCGTGTCGTTGTGGATCACCTCCTGCGGGCCCTTCCTCGCCCGCTACGTCAGGCAGCCGGCATGCGGAACCCAGCGAACGTGGACGAGCTGGTGAAGGCCATCGAGCTGGCGGAGGCCACCCAACACCGGGAGGTTGGGGAGAGAGCGCCGCCGTTTCCCCGAAGGGTGGTCCAGGAGCGGCGCACGCCGGAGGGCACCCAGCAGCGGGTGAGCAGGCCAGCGGTTCCCGGCCCTCGAGATGAGCCTATGCCCACCGAGGCACCCCGTTCTCCGTCACGACCTTGGCTGGCAGGCTGCGCCGTGCACATGGAGAACGCGCCGCGGGCGGAGGGTCACCTAAACGGCCGCCCCTTCCTCGCTCTTCTAGACTCCGGCAGCGCAGTCAGCCTCGTGAAGACGGCGGTGTTGCCCCCGCGGCCTGAAGCCAAAACGAAGCTCTCCATCACCTGTGTGCACGGCAACATCAGGGATGTGCCGGCACGACTGGCCAGGGTTCGACCAGTTGCTCACCTCCGTCACTCAGCCTGCCGGCCCGGCCGAGAACCGCCCATCCCGGAAGCCCAGCAAGAGGACCCGACGGCGTCCCGTGCTGCTGGCCTCGGACAGCCCCAGAGATGGTGAGTCACCCCCTCCAACTCCTAACCTTTATTATGACCTGTACCAACAGGTGACGGGGGCTGGAGGGTTCTCCAAAGAGCAGCACGCGGACGACCGGTTAAAACACTGCTGGGGTCAAGTGAGAGTGGTGGACGGAAAAGAAATCCAACCGGCACCTCACCCCACCCCTCACTTTATGGGGAAGCCGTGGCCTAATGGTTAGAGAGTTGAACTTGCAATCCAAGGGCTGCCCACTGCTCCGGGTGTGTGTTCACGGTGTGTGTGTTCACTGCTGTGTGTGTGCACTTTGGAAGGGTCAAAAAGCAGAGCACGAATTCCGAGTATGGGTTACCATACTTGGCTGTATGTCACGTCACTTTCGCTTTCACTTTCTTTATAGTGAAAAATGGCCTGCTGTACTGTGTCGCACAGCGGAGGGGGGAGGAAAAGACGCTGCTGGTTGTCCCGCGCAGCAAGACCAGAACGGTGATGGAGATAGCCCACGCACATCCCATGGCAGGACACCTAGGAGTACAGAACACCATCCAGCGCCTCCGTGACCGGTTCCACTGGCCGGGCCTAGAGGCCGAAGTCCGGCGGTTCTGCAAAAGCCTGCCCAACCTGCCAGCGGACCTCACCACAGACCCCTCCCCCCAGCCCGCTGATACCGCTGCCCATCATTGAGGTGCCCTTCAAGCGGATCGGGATGGACTTAGTGGGGCCGCTGCCGAAGTCCGCCTGGGGGCACGAACACATCCTGGTCACCGTGGATTATGCCACCCGCTACCCTGAGGCCATCCCCTCTGCAAGGCCACTACCAAAGCCATCGCCCAGGAGCTCTTCCTGCTGTGTAGTCGGGTCGGCATCCCATCCCAGATACTGACTGACCAGGGCACCCCGTTCATGTCCCGGATGATGGCGGACCTCTGCAAACTCCTGAAGGTCCAGCAGCTCCACACTACGGTTTAACCAGACCCTGAAACAGATGCTGCGCCGGGTGACGGCCGAAGATAAAAGGGACTGGGACAAGATGCTGCCATACGTCCTCTTCGGGTTTCGGGAAGTCCCTCAGGCCTCCACCGGCTTCACACCGTTTGAGTTGCTCTTCGGCCGCTAGCCCCATGGTCTGCTCGACGTTGCCCGAGAGGCCTGGGAACAACAACCGGCCGTACCCCGTACCACCGTGGAACACGTGCGGGAGATGCGGGAGCGGATCGACCGAGTGATGCCCATCGTCCGGGAGCACCTTGTCAAGGCGCAACAGGCCCAGCAGCGACACTATAATCGGGCGGCCAACCACGGGAGTTCCAGCGAGGAGACCATGTCCTGGTTCTGGTCCCTACGGCCGCCTGCAAATTCTTGGCCACCTGGCAGGGGCCGTACACCGTCACCGAAAAGGTCGGCCCTGTTACATACCGAGTGCGGCAGCCCAGAAGACGGAGGAGGGACCAGCTTTATCACATTAACCTCCTGAAGCGCTGGGTCAGAACTGGGCCTCAGCTCTCAGCCTACACCAAAGCGGCTCCTGTGGTTGTGGACATGGACCCTCAACTCTCCGCCGCCCAGAAGACCGAGCTGCAGCACTTGGTCAGTCAGTTTCCGGGTGTGTTCTCCCTCCAACCTGGGGGGACCCACGTCTTGGAACACGACGTCCGCATGCCACCCGGAACCATCATCCGGCAGCGGCCCTACCATGTCCCGGAGGCTCGGAGACACGCCATCGAAGAGGAAGTACAGGAGATGTTGAGGTTAGGGGTAATTGAACTATCTCACAGCCCATGGTCCAGCCCCATCGTCATGGTTCCTAAGCCCGACGGCACCCTCCATTTCTGTAATGACTTCCGCCACCTCAACGAAGTCTCCGAGTTTGACTGCTACCCGATGCCCCACGTCGCTGAGCTGTTGGATCGTCTGGGAAGGGCCCGGTTTATATCAACCCTCGACCTCACGACGGGATAGTGTCGATTAGCCCTCTCGGAACAGGCCAAGCCGAAGATGGCCTTCTCGACCCCAAATGGACACTGGCAATACCAGGTCCTTCCCTTCGGCCTCCACGGAGCACCGGCCACCTTGGACTGACTGCCAACCCCCGAAAATGTCACCTGGCCCTCTCGGAAGCCAAGTATCTGGGGTACCAGGTGGGTTGTGGCCTGATCCGACCTCAGGAGAAGAAGGTGGCAGCAATCCTCTCCGCGCCACGGCCCACCTCTAAGACGCAGGTGCAGGCCTTTTTGGGGTTGGAAGGGTATTACCGCTGCTTTATCACTAACTTTTCCTCCTTAGCCTCTCCCCTGACAGATCTGACCAGGAAGGGGCAACCGGAGAAGGTCCAGTGGACTCCCGAGATGGAGGAGGCATTCAACCGGATAAAGGCAGCCCTCACGACGGAGCCGGTACTCCGAGCGCCCGACTTTAACTGTCCCTTCCTGGTGCAGATGGACGCATCCAACACCGGGTTGGGAGCCATCCTCTCCCAGGTCCACGACGGCGAGGAACACCCGGTGATCTACATAAGCCGAAAGCTGACCCCCACGGAACGACGGTATGCTACGGTGGAGAGGGAGGAGCTGGCCGTCAAGTGGGCAGTCCTGGAGCTCAGGTATTACCTCCTTGGCCGCCCCTTCACTCTCATTACAGATCACGCCCCCTTGCAGTGGATGGCCCGGGCCAAAGAGACGAACACGAGAGTGACGCGGTGGTTCCTGGCACTCTAGGACTTCAACTTCACTGTGCAACATCGAGCGGGGACGGCTAATGCCAACGCCGACGGACTCTCTCGGGTTTGGGCAGCTTTCGCAGGTCTGTCAGGGTCCACTCTCCGCCCTCCCCCAGTCTCCCCGCTTCTCCACAGGACTAGGATGACACTTGGGGGGGGGGTGTGACACATGTCCCGAGCTCTCATCAGCGTCGCCCTGGAAACCGAGCAGTCACACCTGCGGATCATCAAGAACTGCCTACTTAAGCATAGCAAACGAACACAGAGGTGAGCGATGTCTCCAGCAGAGCCAGCTAATCCTAACTGTCTGTCTTGCTTTCAGAGAGCAGTGTGTGACCGCCAGCCCCACCGCACACGGGAGAGCACAACGGACCCACACTGCCACAGCACACAAGAGCACAGAGGAAGCTGAGCACCCCGCACCGAAACACCTCATCTCACCGCCTTCTACCACCATATTTATTAATAAAATCCGCCCTTCGGGGAACTCACCTGTACTTACTCGTCGTGTCCTTCTTCACCCCGCCACACTATATATATATATATATATATATTGACACTGTACTGTATATTTAGTGGATTCATATAAAATAAATGATAGTATTTTTGTATTTATAAATTTGTGTATTTAAAACAATTAAAACAGTTCAACTTAATTTTAACTAAATTAAACAAATCATTACAAATTAAACCTGTTTTTGTTCCCTTTCAGTCAGTCACATTTGATGTCATATCGACACTGATGTTTGGGGTTTTGCTTGGGAAAGTAAAAAAAAAAAACAGGCCAAAAAGACATTGATGAATGGAATTTGCATTCCCAGCCACTCCTCCTTGCACACAGTTATATAAGGAGGCAACGTGCATCCACTTATTTACATTTTTGCTTCGAAGCCGAACGGGTGCTTCTTGTTTTTTCCAATCACATGTAGAAAATTAATGCCACATTCAGTGGTGGTTCACTGATAATAGCATGGTTAAGCGCTGTGATTCCTCCTTGGGCACTTGTTCATAAAAGAGTAGTTTCCCTAGAAGAGCTACACAGACAAGAGCATATTTTTAAAGATACCTCTTTGTCCATGCTTATGCAGCTGTTTCCTGACCCCCTCTGACAGCCACGATCTCCTCACGGTTTCACAGCTGTCCAACAATTTAATTTGGCGAAGTCCAGATGTTGATCATGGCACTCTGAGGCACTGATGAGGACTCTGCTGAGCTTCCTCCTTCTGGGAGGACTGCAAATTCAGAGTCTGATTCTGAACTGTCTACTATGCTATCCCGTGCAGCTGAGAACATTGGGCTTGAGTGGAAGCCTCCACCCAACCCGGAGTGTTCTCGGCTTGGCGATTGGTTCCTGGGCATGGAGCACAACTTGCAGCCGCAACCCCCCTCAGTGCCATTTTTCCCAGAGGTGCATGAGGAGGTCAGCTTTGGCTGCTAAGGTCTACAGTGTCCCTGGACAGGCAACCTCCATCAGGCCAAAGCACAAAAGGAGCTGCACAAGTGTAATTCTGAGACGTGTTTGATGCAGGAACAGCGCAAGGCGACCAGCTTCGCTCTACAGGTGACTAAGTTCATGGCGCGGAACCTCGGTCAGACAATAGACACCTTGGTGGTCCATGAGCGACATCTCTGGCTCAACCTTCCTGAGATGAGGGACGACGGCAGAAATGCTCGCTGCGGATAGAAGCTGCCTTTTCCTCTGCGCCCTCTCACTGTTTCCGCCTGCTCTTCGTGCTGCTTCAGCGACCAATGCAGACGCCAGCTTGTCCCCTGCTGCCATCCAGCGAGACTAAAAAAGTTAATTTCTATCTCTAAAAGAGCAGCAGGATGGTTGCAAATGATGTGCCGTCATTGCACATCGTGCAAAGACCCATGCGGAGGCCGCTCTGACTGAGTTGGATTGTTCACATTGTGTGAACATGAATCTCGCCACTCTGCGGCTTGGATTGCTTTCTTTTTATATAGTAAATCCACTCCTCCCGCCTTCCCGTCCTCTTCAAGCACAGGAACCAGCATCCCTCGGCTGATGCGAGTGACTCTAATAGCATCAGACGAGGAGGAGATGTCGAGCTCTGTTGCTGACCCCACCCCTTCATTGTCTGCCGAGCCCAGTGATTCTAAGCTAGGGATGGATGCTAAACTTTTCCGTATCCTCTCTAAGGCAGTCAAGGAACTGGGATTGGAGTGGTCTACAAAGGAGGAGCCCACTTGTAGCTGTCTAGATGAATGGTTCCTGCCGGGGCGCCGCCAGGCCCCTCATCAGTGAGCCTTTCCGTTTTTTCCGGAGGTCAATGAAGGGTTTACAAAGCCGTGCGTGCTCCCTACTCAGCCCGCCTTCGCTTTTCACTGGAGAAAGAACTCTTTTTCTGCTCTCTCCTCAGTGGACGGCACTGAAGAAAAGGGTTATGAGAGGATGCCTCCTATCAACGAGGTGGTGGTTGTGCACCTTTGCCCACCCACTGCCATTGTATGGAAAGCGAAGTTTGTTCACCCCTCCAAGATCTGCAGGACGACTTCTGCCCTCACTGGACGAGCATATTCCTCCGCCAGGCAATGGCCAATTTAGTGGTGTTAGAGTGCCACTTATGGCTAAACCTCACAGAGATTAAGGAGGCTGACAAGGCTCCCTTCCTCGACTCCCTGGTCTCCCTTGCGGGGCTTTTTGGACCTGCCATTAAGGGGTTTGCAGAGTGATTCACCGTGGCTCAGAAGTCGTCCCAGGCCATGTGACACTTCTTGCCGAAACACTCCAGCTCTGCAACAGCCACCAGTCGCCCCAAGCCTACTCCATCGCAGCAGCCAGCTAAAGTTGCACAATCGCCCACTCAGCCTGCTTAAAAACCTAAGCCCAGACAGCACTCCCTCTCGGCCAAACACTATCCCTGTCCAAAGCGCCAAGGACCCCGGCCCAAGCTGACCTTGGACCCTGCACCCTCGGCGTCGTCCTGATCCAATGGAAAGGAAGAGGAGGAGGGAAAGTCTCACAAGCGCTGGGCCACCCCCGAAATGCCCTCTGTTGTGCCTTCAAGCACCCTGTTCAGTTCTGGGTGCCAGAGGCAGTATGTTTGTTCCAGAAACTTTTGTGAATCACGGGCCCATCCTAAAAGCGCCCTCATGCACAGTTACTGTTATAGCAGGAAAATAAAAAACAAACATTTTCATCGTGCACTGGCTATACAGCAGCTCATGGCTTCCTTTAGAATTGGAGCCTCCTACCCTCTCAAAAGGTTTCAAAGGATGCTGAGCCTCATGGCATCTGCGGCACCGGTACTTCAGTTGGGCCTGCTCCGAATGAGACCCTTTCAGTACTGGTTAAACCTCTAATTCCACCCCATGCGTGGTGTCATGGACGCATTCTCATCAGGGTGAACCAGGCCTGCAGTGGTTCGAGCAGGATGTGACTATGGAATTGGTTTACAGAAGGAAGGTTGCCTCGACAGATGCATCCAACACAGGTTGGGGAGCTCTGTGTGAAGGCAGACCAACCTTCGGCTCCTGGACGAATGTGGAAGGCCAGCTACACATCAACTGCCTCGAAATGATGGCAGTATGTCGAGCTCTTCAGAACTTTTTGCCAGTCCTGAAGGGAAACCACATGCTAGTCTGCTCAAACAGCATGGGTGTGGTGTCATATATAAATCACCAAGCAACGTCTCCTCAGAAGAGTGGATGCTCCACCCACAGATGGTTCAGAAAATCTGGGAGATCTTTGGCAAGGCAGAGGTCGACCTCTTCGCCTCAAAAGACAACTCTCACTGCCAAACGTATTTTTCAAAGAATGAGGATGCGTTGGCCAACGAATGGCCCAACCTCCTCCTGTATGCTTTTCCCTTGATCGCTCTGATCCCCCAGGTAATCAGGTGAGTCAGGGTGCACAGTCACAGAGTTATTCTGGTGGCCTCGCTCTGGAGGAACCATCTCTGGATCTCAGAGCTGTCTCAGATTTGGCACCCCCAGCCCGAGCTGTGGGCCCTACACCTCTGGGCTCTCGACGGGAATCAGTAGATTTCCCCAAAAGCATCCTGAACACTATCTCACAGGCTAGAGCCCAGTCTACACGACACCTCTACACCCTTGAGTGGTCGGTTTTCTCCGCCTGGTTTGAAACCCGTGATGAGGACCCAATAACATGTGACATATCAGTGATATTGTCCTACATACAAGAGCTATTGGACAAGGGCCGCTCCCCTTCTACGCTTAAAGTCTAAAGCCCAGGCAGTCGGAACAACTCTTCATATGCTTTGGCGGCCGCACCAAGGGGTCCACGGTCACAAAGCAGAGGATCTCCCAATGGTTAGTTGATGCTATTGCACTAGCATACTCCTCCCTGGGCCTTCAGAGCCCCATGGGATTGAGAGCCCATTCCACTTGAGGCGTGGCCTCTTCCTTGGTGTGGTCTAGTGGTGTGTCCATAGTAGACATCTGTGCGGCAGCCGGCTGGGCCTTGCTGTCCACCTTTACCAGGTTCTATACCAGATCCTTGCAGGCCCGGATTTTATCTGCTTAAAGTGGCACACGCCTGTCTAAAGCAGTCTAATTCTCAGGCAATGCCTGATTCTTTCAGGAACAATCTTGACCCTGTTACTAGTTCTGAGGCTATACATACGACCGTTAGAACAATTATCTGAAGGCTGGGCTGACCTCAATGAGTTCAGCCCTCTTGCCTCCTGCAGGGCTCACCCTGTGCATAATTGGTCCCTCTGAGCCTTTATTGCTCAAGGCCAGTTCATATGAGTCGTTTCTCTTTTATGGCACGGCGGGATTGTATTTGTTCCCCATTACGAGTGAAGTATCGAATGGGAACATACTCAGTTCCTTATGTAATCTCGGGTCCCTGAGATATGGGAATGAGTACTGCGTTCCTTGCCGTACCATGACGGTGATGATATGGAGCCATGCTATGCAGTCGAATTTACCTGAGATCCTATGGTGATATGCATGCTTATATAGCCAGATGGCCCAACCAATTCTGGTGGTATCTGGCGGGCTTCACAGCCATAGGCTCATTCAGCACCTCTGCCGAGCCATTGGTTCATTTTTTAATCACTGCATGAACCAACGGCCGTGCAGTTACACTGCGTGATTGGAAAAGTCTTCAGTCCTCGGAGAAAAAGGAGTTTTCCCCATTAGTGTCTAGCAACGCAGTACTCGTTCCCTTATCTCAGTGAACCGAGGTTACGTAAGTAACCGAGTAAGTTTTCTCTTATCCACAAAATAAAAAAATACATTCACTCATTAAATTTGTGTAAATTTTCATGTTAAGTAATTCCTTTATCCTCCAAAATTAGTCAGGTTCCACTTAATGGCCCATTGGTTTCTAGTAGGCGTTCATAATCGACTAAATGGAGGTGAATTATAATATTAAAGAGCTTCACTGTTTGCACTCATTTTGGTTGTCCCACATCGTGCTGCTACATATTTGCATAAAGTGCATAAATGCTCTTGCTGCCTCTGATCACTTTGTCGATTGCTTCCAGTGTGAATGTGCCTTAAAATAATAGTTCATTCAAAAATGTAAATTTGCCTGAAAATGTACTCACCCTTAGGCTATGTAGGTGAGTTTGTTTCTTCATCGAAACAGATTTGGAGAAATTTAGCAAAACAATTATATTAAAATTAAAATTATATCACTTGCTCACCCATGGTTCCTCTGCAGTGAATGGGTGCCATCAGACAGAGAGTTCAAACAGCTGATATCAAACATAACAATAATCTACAATATGACCCTAGTCTATTAGCTGATGTTTTGTGAAGTCGCTTCTGGCCAAAATATGAGTCCATAATTCATAATAACACTTCCTACAGTGCAACAGTTTTCCACTTACAGTACATCAAAATCTACAGACATATTTGTTTAGAACTACTTTCGCTGGCAAATGGTGCTTGATCTTCGCACAGATTCAGACTAGAAAACTTTTTCACTGGAGAAAGCAATATCATTAAGAGAGGACTTTATATTTTATCTGAAAGCAACCATTTGAAATCAAAAACTTTCTAAATGATGGATTAATTTATTAAGATGATGAAGTCATGTTGATTCCTTGTGGATTATTGTGATGCTTTAAGCAGCTGTTTGAACTCTCAGTCTGACGGCTGCAGAGGTGAACGATTCCTTTATGGTCTCAATGTGTATTTATTGTCTTTTTTTCACCACAATGTCATAGAGCACTTGAGATTTTTGTATTGTTTTGTATTACAGTAATATAATCTGCTTCTGTTGTGACACATATACAATACTTTTTACGAGGAGTTATTTCTGTTTATAAAAAAAGAAAAAGATAAAAAGAAAAAAAAAGCTAATGGAAACAGGCTGCACATGAATCAGAGCATTGTGCAGCAGTAACAGTCAACATTACGGCTCTATAATGACAGTAAAAGCCTGGATTTGCCCATAACCTTATAAATAAGTTAAGAGGTATGCACATAACCAGAGCACAAGGGAATTGAGTTGCATTCCATTTCCTGCTGCTGTTGTTGACCCTCCCTTTGACTTTCATTGTCATAACTGTACGTGAAATCATCATAGAGATCTCTGCTGTTTATAGCAGATTAAGAAAATGATGGAGCTTTAGCTTTTTGAAAGGTGTCCGTTTCTGCAAGCATGTGCATCTTCCATATCTCTTTCTCTCTGTTCTGTGTCTCCCCACTTCTCTTTCTTTTAATTCTTTGTCTTTCTCTCTAAGAGATTTAAGAGTAACAAAGATAATACGCTTTTCCCAGAGCTCTGAAAGAGGGCGAAATATAGAGAAGAATGTAAAAATAGAAGACGTAAGCTGTCATGATTGATTTTAAAGCGAGATTTGAGATTTCCCTGAGATAATTAAAAAGGAGCTCTCCTGACAGCAGTTTCCAGTACAGTACAGTACAACGCTGTAGAGAACAGAACCATAGAATTTAGGAGCGAATATGTTTGGGAGCATATTTTAAGTGAGAGATTGAATTTACAGACTTATTAAGCCTTAATATCTTTTAATATACAGCAACGGGAGTCTCCCAGGAGACCAATTATCTGACTTTGTGTACAAAAATGAACTAAAGCACAAGAAATCTTCATGCATTTTGTGCCACTATGGTATGTGTGTTTGTTTGAATCAAATTATTTCATCTTCGCAGCCACTGAGTGCGACAGGAGCCAGAGCAATGCAGCACATCCTCTGCAGTTCTCACGTGAATGCAGTCTGAGAGCTGTTGGCATTGCTCCGTGATCAATTTTGGAGAGAAGCCCAGTGTTGGCGAGTTCTATGTAGTGTTGAGATATTTATAGTTGTTGTTGTTTTTTTTTTTCATTATCTTTGTACACGTTTTGAGGGACTAGAGATTGCGATATTTATAAAGTTCCAATGTCTGTAAGGTATTGTTTCAGTATACATTTATTTGGCTGTAACAAACCGTGGGATGTGCACAAAACCACTAAACTCAGCATATAAAGGACATACTGAGCTGAGGTTGAAGATTAGCTCACCTTTAACACTGTGGTTAAATCATCAATAAACCTAGAGCCCCTCTGTCCCCTGAGATCTGCAGTCATGAAGAATTTCTCTCTAAATCACATGTGGGCAATGCAGCTGAGCAGCGTGTGCTGTTATGTTGACTGTTGTTTGCGTTCTCTGCAGATTTTGAAAGCATTTAAAGAGTTTATTTCCATCTCTCTTTCCTGGATGAGGAGGTAAATGGTGGTAATTCTCTTATTTTTATACTTAGAGTTTCTATCGGGGGTGAAGTATTTAATTATACTCAAGTATTATTTTGATGTGTTTGTGCTTTACTCAAGTGCTATTCAAAATTGAATGCTTGAATTCTTTTACTCAGATTTCCAAGGGGAAAATCATGCTTTTTGCAAATGCATTTAGACTCCCATAGCTCATCGGTTATAAAAACATCCAACTAAATTATAACTTTAATTTAAAACATTTCTGTGTAAAATCTAATTGGACACAACTATGGTCATTCGTCCTTGTGAGGAGACCTTTCTTTAGTCTCCACAACACAGAGGTGCACCTAAAGCAAATGCTTTAATTACTGCATTAATTAATGTATTATAACCATCATTGATGATGGTTGAACTTGACTTGAACTAAATTTATAATGCCTCGAGCATTACAAAGTCAGTGACCTGAGAAAGCTGTTCTTTTACAAAGTTTGGGCATCAGAGTTACTTTAATGGGAAAAACTTTGTTGTTTCTTGAGGTCATGAGTCTCTTACTGAAGGCCAAAAATATTTTCCTTTTAAGATTTAATAATTTTTACTTTTTAAAACTTCACTAATGGAAACTTTCTTTCAAGTATGTTTTTGCCTAGATTCATTGAATTTCAATGGAGTAAAATTTAACACAGTAGTCATACCTTAATTTCAGTTTCATTGCATTTCTGCCATTTATTATTTGAAATAAAAAATAAAAATAAATAAATAAATCAGTTGTCACATTATTTTCAGTACCAGATATTTCTAGGGAACCTGCCATTTAACAGCTAATTAGCACCTTTTCAGCTAAATTTAAATAGTAAAACATTTAAAAAATAAATTAAAATACATAGGAAATACACACACACACACACACACACACACACACACACACATAAATTTAAATATTAATAAAATAAATAAATATAAACAAAAATAAAGAAATTACCCCAGTAAAAATGTGGCATTTATGAAAAATATTGGTAACACCATTTAACAAATGATTATTCATTCATTCATCATTTTTGGGTAACTAACATTAACAAAGGTCAACCAATGCTATAGAAATATAGGCTATATATTATTTTAAGGTGTCATTATTAAAATGTATTTTAATAATGATAAAGTTCTGAGTATTATTAATTAATAGAATGTACTTACTCTAGGGTTAGGTTTAGGATAAGGGTTTGGTTTAGGGTTAGTTCCATGCAATTATGCATAATTTGCTAGCATTGCTATAGTAAGTGTAAAGAGTGACAAGGAAACCATAAAATAAAATGTTACCAAAACATATAGCTCATTAATTCATGTTGGTTTATGTTAACGAATGAAACCTTATTGTAAAATGTTACCAAAATATTTGTCATAAAAAAACAATTCAGTCTTAGTTATACTGTGTTTGTATTGTGTTCTGTACAGCAATTGCAAAATATGTTGATAAGCCTACAAGTTAGGACAAAATTTAGTTCACTGAAGAGACACATACTGGCTCTTATAGTTACTGAGATAAAGTCCTTGTGATAATTAGCCCCAGTTTTCAGGAGTCAGGAATGCCCATTCTGTCCGTGTGTGTGAGTTTGTGTATTGCATGAAGCCTGTCATGAATTTGTTTTGAATTTTGTTTTGTCACAGCCTTGCTTGTTTTTATATGCAGCTATATTTGCCTGGAAACTTTACATGTTTACATGGGGAAGTCTTGGCCTAATGGTTAGAGAGTTTAACTCCTAGCCCTAAGGTTGTGGGTTCGAGTCTCGGGCCGGCAATACCACGACTGAGGTGCCCTTGAGCAAGGCACTGAACCCCCAACTGCTCCCCGGGCGCCGCAGCATAAATGGCTGCCCACTGCTCCGGTGTGTGTGTTCATGTGTGTGTGTGTTCACTGCTGTGTGTGTGTGCACTTTGGATGGGTTAAATGCAGAGCACGAATTCTGAGTATGGGTCACCATACTTGGCTGTATGTCACGCCACTTATCACTTATGTATGCATGAGTTTGTCAGTTCTGAGTTGTTGGAGAGTGTGATGGTCTGTTGAAGTCCGGGTATGCGCCTGCGCATATGTGAACACGTGCATGTGTGTAAGTGCATCTGGCTGTGACTGAATAGTTCGAGTCTCTGTACCTCTTACATTTTCAGATGCTATTTTAGCCTACTTCCATTCAATGGAGACTCTGTTAGCGTGACCAAACCCTGTTACCATGGTACCCGCTGGGACAGTAACCCACTCCAACCCCTCATCAGCCTGGTTTCCACAAAAAGTTCTGGAGTTCGCTCGCCGTAAACTTCCTTAGAAAGAGCAGGCACATTCCTATTAGAGTGCAGCATATGTAAGAGGCTTAGAGGGAATAGCTGTAACCTTGGAGACGCTCCGTGGCTCAGAGCTTCACTTTCAACCAGCCAGATGTCGTGTAATAAATAGCGCGGGAGTTAATGCACTCAATCTGAAGTACAGCTGGGCTCAGGGTAAGAACCACAGGACCCACTGTGTCCCAGCTGCAGCTCAGTGCAGCTACAGTTAATTCACAGCAAGGCCTATTGTTCCTAGCCGGGCCAAAGAAGGCCAGTGGAAGAATCACGTCTAGCCCTTCTGTGGCAGAGAGTTATAATGCATTTTAACATATGCATAACACTTAACATTTCAATGAGTGTGATTAATCTGCAGCTATGTTTCAAAAGCTGTTCATATATAGAGTATATATTCAGTTTATATATTTTTCATCTTTGAATGAGATGAAAATTATTCTATAGAAATTTTGATTGTAGATTGTCTAAAAGAGACACAACTAAGGGAGCGAAATATAAAAGGAAAAAAACCCCGCAATTTTCTATGGATCACACTTTGAGAAATGTATTTATTAATTTCAAATAAAAAACAATTTTTTTTTTCATGATTTTTTTTTATTTTTGCTCCAGTTGAAATCAATAGTAACCAAAAACTGTTTGGTTTCCAGCAATCTTCAAAATAAGGATCTCTCTTGCATTTTATTTATTTAGTTTTTTTTTTTTTAATTATTATTATTATTATTATTATTATTATTGTCAGGCTTCCCTAAAAAACGGAAATAGTCCTTGGAAATGTTGTCGCTGTAGCACAGGGCTATAGGTTCCAGTATCACTGGCCTTCCTGTGACCAATGCCCTTGTGTCCCTCAGCATGCCACTTACTGCTGCGCCGCTCCAGGGGAAGTCCAGCGTGCCTCCACTATCACCCTGCAATCTGTCATACCATGACAACCTTTTAAAAGGGCTTTGGCTCCACAGGCGCACAAGTAAACACATACAGGCTGTTGAACAATGTCACAACGGAGAGCAGTTCAACAGTCAGAGTATTAATAAGGGTTCACCTCCCTTAACCACATTAAAATATCATTTAAATTTGTTTAAATTGGACAGCTGGGAGAACATGCTATTTTAGAGAATTTAGCAGAATTGTCTGTCATCAGGCATTTCAAATTTAAAATAATGTCACCTCATGAAGTCAGGTTTTGAATTTCATATTTTCACAGTATAAATACGATATGCACAGCCTTACATATTTTCACATTCCATTTAATAGCAAAGAATAATCAGCAAGCACATCTCAGACACTGTTTATTACTCAATGATCAGTGCATTGCCTTGTTGGAAATTTCTTTCTTTCTCACACTCTCTCTATATATACTGTACAAACAAATAATAAAGCTGTGTACATATTGAATTAAGAGATAAAACATGTGAATGTATGAATAAACACAAGACCTTGATTCAAAGAGAAAAGGTTTCACCATAGCAACTAAATCATGTTATAGTATTCTGCAACATATTGAGTATTTAAGTACATTTTTACTCATTAATTAACTCATTAAATAATCAGTGTAACATCTGGTTGGCAACATTTGTTATCCACTGATCATCTTTGCTGGAGGTTGAAAACAGCGGCATACTACAAATCTTGGCAACCCAGACTCATTGTAAAAACGTGCCTGTGGCGACATTTATGCAAAACTATATTATGCTGCTGCTTTCACGTTTCACAGCACTTTGTGAAATGTCCAGTGAGTGGTACTAAAAGCTGATTCAGTTTTTTTTCAAAACAGATGAGTGTAAATATGCCAACATTTCATTACATTGGTTGTTGTGCAGTTGTAGCAGCAGATAGAGGAAATGTCCAGTGAGTAGTGCTAAAGCAATAATGACTACCATACCACCTACTGTACACTAAAGAAAACATGAAATAAAAATGCATTCATTAAAGCAACATTACCACATACTTGATTCTACAAGAAATATAACTTTTTAATCAGGACTCATACCTGAGCACTTAGCATCGCAAGTGCAGTGCTGTACCAGGTGAGCTACTGAGCAAGTTTACTAAGTCAGAAAGAGGGGGGTGGGGCGGGTGAAAGATGCTCAGGACAGTTGACAGGCCACTGCTGCGCATCATCATGAAAACTTATCACTTGTACATGTTTTTTTTTTTTTTTTTTTTTTTTTTTTTTTTTATATTCAAGAGATTTTAAAGCATTCAAGCTCAAGAAGACCCCAAAAAAACCTCAACTGAGTTCAGTTTTCTTTCACCTCTTCTTACTCTTGAATGAACAAATACACCTCGCCAATGTCTTCAAGTGGACATAGACAGTTGAGAAAGAAATCCAATATGTTTCATTATATTGGATCAATGCAATGTGTCTTAAAGTGACACATACTAATTTACCAGCTGCTGTTGGTGTCCTTAATGTTAATCCAAAAAAAAAGAAGAAGAAAGAAAGAAAAGAAAAAAAAAACAAAGAACAAAAAAAACGAGAAAATCACCCACTGCTCTTGAATTAATTACTTTTGTAATTCATTCAAGAACAAGAACAACGTATATCGGGTCCCTGTAAATCCCAGCTACAGCACTGACTGTATAGGTACTTTTTTTAAAGGTTGACAAAAATGTAGGTAGAAGAAGGGTTTAAAAAAAAAAAAAAAAAAATTAATGAGTCTTTGTGTCATATAAGACTGGGACTCTTCTACAATTTGGTTCTCTCTAACATACTAGTACATAGCCACTGCCAGCATTTTTTTTTTTTTTCCACAAAATTTTATTTCATGGCCCCCAGATTATTTTGTTGCGTGAATATCTAAACATGCAATATTTCATAAGAAAAACAGAACCTCTGCTTTAAAAAAAATAAAAACAAAAAACAAAAATAATAACATTTGGTAACACTTTAGAATAGGGAACACTTATTCACTATTAACTAAGACTTTTCCCTCAATACATTCCTAATTTGCTGCTTATTAATAGTTATTAAGGTAGTTGTTAAATTTAGGTATTGGGTAGGATTAGGGATGTAGAATAAGGTCATGTAGAATAAGGCATTTATATGTGCTTAATTAGTACTAATAAATGGCTAATATTGTAATATGCATGCTAATAAGCAACTAGTTAAAAGACACTAAAAAGTGTTAAACATTTTATTCTAGCTTCATACATTCTTATCAACACTTAAATTTGGGTAAGTTTTATTATAAAAAAGCTACTTTTTGAACAAAAAGCAGGAAATCACATTTTTGTCAAATACTATGTCTGTACATATGCATCTGGATACATACATTTTTACTTGTTTCTGATTCTTCTTCACCTGCATTTTGATCCAGAGATTACGTACTCTTTCAGGGAGTAAAATGGCAGAGAAGCCATTGCAGGAAAGCTTTGTCTCATAAAAGATGAAAAAAATTCCATCAATGGTGGGGAAAGGCTTAAAAGGTGTAATTTCCCCATTCTTCTGCTAAAATGTTTTCTGCGTAATTTCTTAATTTCTGTCATTCAGTCTGGTTTGCTACATCTAGTCTACCATAGATTAGGACTGAAGCTTTACATTTTAAACCACTCAGTCAATATTTGGCTGTGACAGAAATGAGAGGGAAGTAATTCTAGGATGGCACTCTGTTCTGAAACTTTCCTTCACATCACAGGAAAGCCGTTGGACTGGAAGAGGCTCCTACAGCGTCTTTACCCCACCGCTCTGTCATGTCAGTCAGCATGTGTCAGAATGAATTCCTGTGTAAACACATGTAGGCCTTCCCTCTGTGTGGGATTAAAAGATCTACGGTAACACACAACATGTTTGTTCTTTGATACTACATACAATCATTCTAGATGTAAATTCAACCATAATATAATTACTTCACAAAGCCGTAAGGGGGCCCATTTCTCTACAGGGGCCGATGGTTGCAAAAGAAATCTGGTGGCTGTGTAAATTGACAGAGACAAAATGAAATATTGTTTTGACTGACAGGAACAGAACAAACTAGTCCGTTTTCAGAAGTTGTTCCCTTTCATGCAGACAGTTACCTGCTCCCAGAGCACACAAAAAAGTCTCCATTACAGCCCTTGCATACAGATAAACCCAGAGGAAAGGATTTCAACATAGCTTGTACTGTGAAAGAAATAATCGTAGACAGGCATGTGCGACATATGTTTAAGCTCTCCAGTGCCTGCAAATCCTTTCCCTGATTGAGGATTTTGAAAGGTATATTGTTTACCTTCTCTTAATCTCCTATATAATCATACACACATGCTTGCATGCACATGCAGGCACATTTAAGAGTCTACAGAGTTTTAAGGTTAACAAAGATGTTGACTGTGATAGGTTATTATAGGTATCAGTTGCCAGCAGTTAACATGTGGCCAGCGCCATAGCAACGTTGTTTCCATGGATTTTGGCAAAGTTTTTTTTTTTTTTTTCACCACTGGTAAAAGTGTATTATTTGTGTTAGGTAATGAGTAATACATGCAACCGGATTTTATTTACTAAAAACATGAATATAACATTCATGCAAGGACACAACTACAAAGAAACTAAGAATTTAAGAAACAACCACTGAAAATCGATTGAACGCTAATCTGAAAAATGTCCACAGCTTTGCATTGTTGATGAATGAAACATATCAAGAGATGTGCACACTGATACAGGCACATGCATAAAATGGATCTGAATTTTAATGTGTTTGTCTACGTACAGTATAATGCATGCGTATGCATATGTTTTAGCAGCATAAGCACATAAGCATGTTGCTTAATGTATGATGGACAACAAAACAGACCCTTATTGAGTATAATTAATGAAGCTGCATAAATGCAATCATGTCAACGAGGCAAAAAACATGTCTAATTTAATGATTTCATGCACACATATCTTTATGATCACTCAAACATGCAATATCAGACTCGCATGCACATGCTTCACTATCTCACACACCATTTATATGCGCACTTGCACACGAGGTGAACTTTCATTTGCATATAATCTTTAAAATGTTTTTTCCTCTCACTTCAAAGGGCACATTCACACATTCTGCTTTACAGTAAAGTGGTTCTGTACCATCTCTTCTCACACTGTATGGGTTTAAACAGCATTGGAAAAAGGACTGTAAAGTCCAAAATGCATGGCACGGTATGGATGCTTTACATTTAAATAGTTTTGGGATTAATTAATACCATATACAGTATATTATCGTATTCATGCATAAGGAACTCGCATTGAACAAACAGTGACTTGCTTGTCCACATTATTTTGTTCATCGCTGCTGTTGTAATGTATTGGGAAGCCAGAATACGTATCCACCAACAGAAATGTTCATTAGACGAACTCTATTTTTTTTTAAACGTTGTTTATGCATTTAAGATTTAAGTGAATAATGTAAATAATGTGAAATATAATGCGTTTTTCGAACCACATATATATATATATATATATATATATATATATATATATATATATATATATATATATATAGTCTTTCCATCAGGCAGACCACAGTGGGACATTGAGAAGTAGCAGAGCAATAGCACAGCTGTACATAAAATATTGCAATCTACACATAACATAGATTGCATAATAGGAGAAATATCTGAGTTCAAAGGAGGACAAATTGTTGGTATGCATCTCATTGGTGCATCTGTGACCAGGACAGTGAGTCTTGGTGGTGTGTTGACAGCCACGGTATCCAGGGTAATGCTGGCATACCACCATGAAGGACAAACCACTTCCAACAGGAATAACAGTAGAAGCGGTCTGAAAGGGATGTCCTGGTACTAATCCAGATTGTATCCCAAAAAAACAAACATAAAATCACAGCTGCCCGACTGCAGAATTAAACTTGTACTTCCATCAAAACTGTTAATCGGGAGCTCCACAGGGTCAATGTTCATGGCCGGACTGCTATAGCCAAACATTTGGTCACTCTTACCAATGCCAAACATCGGTTTCAGTGGTGCCAGCAGTGCATATCTTGGATTCTGGACAATGTGAATCATGTATTATTCTCTGATGAGTCCATCTTCACTGACTTTTCTGCATCTGGTAGAGTTATTGGTGTGGAGAAGCCCCAAAGAGGCTTACCACCTGGACTGTTGCATGCCCAGATTGAAATATAGGGGTGGATCAGTGATAGTATGGGCTGTGGGCCGACTGCATGTGCTAGATGGGCACACCACTGCCAAGGACCACTGAACCATTCTGGAGTACCATGTGCACCCAGTGGTTCAAATATTGTACCCTGAAGGTGGTGCCGTGTATCAGGATGATGTACCAAAACACACAGGAGACTGGTCACTGAGTGGAGACATTCTTTTCAGGATTCATTGATTAAACAGAAAATTCAAAATAACAGCATTTATTTGATATAGAGATCTTTTGATCAATTTAGTGCTGATTAATTCCTTGCTTCCAAAAACATATTAACCTACAAAGCACCCATGAAAGCCAAATTTTAACCTACATGTTTTGTATGTTTGCATATCTTATTAAAAATATTTTGAATGTGTTAGCTTAATAAAATAGAGATGATGAAAAAAAAAAATTGTGCTTTTTATTTTGTAGTGACAGTTATAAAAACAATACGGCACTTGAGGTTATGCTATATTGTGAAAAAATAGTCCCAGCTGAGGGGGTTTTATGCACTGGTGCTTAAAACTGCCCTTTAGCCATCATTATATTCATAATATAGCACTGCCTCAAGTTCCTAATTGCTTAATTAATGCAGTAGGTTTCTAATATCACCTACAGTTACACTTCTGAACCGTTTCCACACTAAAAGCACAAACTCACACTCGTAGGCTCTATAAGGCCCGGTAAATGGCCACTGACTAGGTTATGATATCATTAAAGAAGATGTCACTAAGCTGGCCTGACTCCAGCACAGTCCTCCCTCATGTTCTGTGTCTAAAGTACCTCTCTCTTTGTCTCTCTCGCTCACACATGCTGTGAGATGGTACACACCTCTCCATCACTGCAGAATGACTCATCTCCCTCTAGCTTAATTTTACTCCCTGTCCTCCTCATTTTCACACTTCCCTTTGTCCTTTTTTTGTAGTTATTTGCATCTAATTAGGATGACCAGACGTCCTGGTTTACCCAGGACAGTCCCGGTTTCACAAGGTATGCCCCAGTGTCCTTCCAATTCACTTAAAAAATGTAAGTATGGCCTGGTTTTCAGCTTTTCAACTGGCTCACTTGTTTAAAATGATGTATCTTCAATGTTCCACTCTATTTGATGACATCGCAAAGAAGGAAAAGTTTGTTCTTTTTCCATTGTACTGTAAGTTGATTTGCAAATACTTACATTATAGAACATCTTTCACCTTGCAATGCATGTAGCTATTACAAATAACAATATCACAACCTCTCTCAGTGCAATCAGTTTCTAAAGATATCTGAAGAAATTGCCAAATGAAACTGCCGAACTAAGCTGATCTTTTTTCACAACACAAAGAAGTAAGGTTTATTTCTGTTAATGTAAATGCTAATTTTCCATAGCCCACTGAGATAAATCAGAAATGGCATCTGATATCATTTAAACAGTTAAGACACAGCACTTACTTATATACTGTAGTACAAACAGAATATTATATGGAAGCACATTTTATGGTTTGAGGTTCCAGCAATGTAGATGAAAATTTTTTGATTAAATGTGGCAGTAAGAATCTTCACTTGAATTGCAATTTTACATTGAAATGTAAAAAAACGTAACAAACAATACACATACATTATTACGTTTGGGGTCAGTTAGTTTTAAAAAGAAAATATTTAATTCTGCAAGAATGCATTTTATTGATCAAAAGTGACTGTTAAGACATTAATAATGTTACAAAATATTTATATTTCAAAGAAATTCTGCTCCCGTTGAAATATATATTCAATGAAAAATCTAAAAAAAAAAAAAAAGGTTTCCATTAAAAATATACACACTAGCTAACATTGATGATGCTAACATTCTTACATTGATGATAAAAGAATTAAAGGATAATACAAAAAAAAAATGTTTCTTAAGCATCAAATGAGCAAATTACAATTTTTTTTTTTTTTTTTTGAAAGATCATGAAGACTGGAGTAATGGCTGCTGAACATTTTTTTCAAAAATGTAAAAAATCTTATCAGTCCAAACTTTTGAATGGTATTAGTCAGTCATATTATATATAAATATAAAACAATATTTTGTAGTATTTATAACATTTCTCTAGTCCCATCTACCATTTTGGATTTCTTTTTTAATTATGCTCATTGCAGTGCATTATTAATTTGCCTCATCTGTGATGGATACATCCAGTGCTGGCTTAGAATTTGGCCAAAATGAGGTATCTTAGGCAGCAGCTTAATTAAGTTGTTTACGTTTTGGAAGTGCTCACTAGCATTTGGAACAGAATGAATATGTTTTGTTATTTGCATTCGATTCTCTTCGAAATGTAGGCCAGTTGAATTATATAGATACCCAGGAAGATGCTTGAAACACACTGGGATTAACCTACTGTATAGAAATGATGCTAACAGTATATGCACCAAATACACTGTACGGCATTTAAATATGCTAATGCTATTCCCATCATTATTTTAAACAATGGCAGGCACCTCCACAACCTGCCAATGTTTCCCAGACTGGGACTTTGAAAAAAAAAAAAAAAAAAAAATCTCATATCTAATTTGTTCTAAACTCTCTCACACTCTCCTCTCCTCCCCCTTATCTACTTCATATTTTTCTCCTTCATTAAAGAAAGAGTGTGGCGTCCATATGAAGTTGACAATAAATGTGATAGTGTGTTAAAGCTGAATTGGAGGGAGGGGGAAAGAGACCAAGTGGTTGGCATGCTAGTGCAGTGGGGAGTGGGGCTAAACGTAAACAGATCTGAGATGGAAAGGGTGAGAATGAGCTGGCGCAGCAAACAGCATAGACTGGCAGGAGTCTACTGGTGTGTGTGTGTGACAGAGAGAGAGATGTGTCTTTGTTTCTGAAAGATACTGTGTACGCGTGTATGTGTGTGTGTTTCCGCGTTTGTGTGTGTGGCCATGTGTGCTTGTGGACATTAACTCTGTTTCACCCTCAGTAATGCATTGTGATTGGCTGGATAGGAGCTGGCTTTGGCACAATCTCATTTCCGCAGAAGGCCTTACAACAGGAGGGCCTCGACCACATGCTGCATCTGCCTCCTGTTTTGCTGCCAGCACACACACGGGTGCGTGCACGCACACACACACACACACACACACACACACACACACACACACACACACACACACACACACACACACACACACACACACACATACAGGTGCTTATAGACCTTTATACACCCATACATACATGCAGTAACATCATTTTTAAAACTTGGGGAAAAAACATGTCCCTCAATTTCACCTGCAATTAGTATGTTCTCACAATCACTTTTCTACTTTCTACATCTATCCTTCTATCTGTCTATGTATCTATCTATCTATCTATCTATCTATCTATCTATCTATCTATCTATCTATCTATCTATCTATCTATCTGTCTGTCTGTATCTATCTATCTATCTATCTGTCTGTCTGTATGTCTCTCTGTCTGTCTGTCTGTCTGTCTGTCTGTCTGTCTGTCTGTCTGTCTATCTATCTATCTATCTATCTATCTATCTGCCTATCTGCTCTACATGGTTTTTAATGTTTTTGAAAGAAGTCTCTTATGCTTACCATGACAGCGCTTATTTGGTGAAACATACAGTAAACAATATTGTGAAAAAAAAATTCTATTTACAGTTTTCCTCAGTTGCTTTGTTGCATTTCTCAAATCATCCTTAATATTTGCAAATAAGTATGTGCATTTTTCAAAACAATTCATTATAGTATTATAGTCAAAATGCTTAGTCATCTTGTCAATATAACACTGCACTCTGTTAGTATTACCTGATGTAAACTATGGCAACATTTTGGATGACAGTTACTGTATTTAACAGTATGGCATATGCTTATGTATGCCATATATCCATTTCAAAAGTACATATTTACACATTACTGTATGTGGGATATTAATTGAAAGACACTGGATAGAATTCCAAGTTACACAGTTTTTCTCAGTCGCTTTGGTGCATTTCTGAAATCATCCTTAATATTTGAAAAGAAGGATGTGCATTTCTCAAAACAATTTGTACAAACAGCACCACACAATGGATTACCTGCAAAACCCTGTAACTTGCTCAAAATATTCATCTCTCAAAAGCAAATATTTGTCAATAAACATATCAGTACCATCAGAATGAATGTCCTTGTGTCATTGTTCACAAACAAGATAGTCAAAATGCTTAGTCATGTTGTCAGTATAACACTTCACTCTATTAGTATTACCTGATGTAAACTATGGCAATAGTTTGGATTTATGATGGTTTTATGATGTGAACAAATGACTAGATGATGTGGAGGTTGTACAAGTAGTTCTGAGAATTTCATTTCTGATTTGAGAAAAGCACCAAAGCGACTGAGAAAAACTGTAATATATTTTAAATGTAATTTATTCCTGTGATGGCAAATCTGAATTTTCAGCAGCCATTACTCCAGTCATCAGTGTTACACAATCTTTCTGAAATCATTCTAATATGCTGATTTAATATATAGACACATTAAAATAAAATTAGATGTCTTTTATAAAGTTTCTCATCTGTGTCCTTTTTCTGGTCAACATTATCAGATAGTAATAAAAATATTTTTGGATGTCAGCCCTCTTCCTGAAGGACGTATTGATTCCATATTTCAGCTTGTATGAGTTTAACAAGGCCAAACAGGCTCTGGTATATTTTATTAATTTATTTATTGTGTAATCTTAAGAAATCATGCTTATTTTTCAAAATTGAAAATTCCAACTAGTAATAACATGTTTTGGATTTTTAGATATTTCCCCTCATTTTAAAGTTAATTAGAGAAAAGCATATATATATATATATATATATATATATATATATATATATATATATATATATATATATATATATATATATATATATATATATATATATATATATATTTTTTTTTTTTTTTTTTTTCCTTTATAAAATTAGTAAATATTTATAATCATTTTGGACATGAGAGTTGCATTGTTTTTTTATCCGACAGTAGATGAAATTTGTTTAGTACTCCAAAATATATAAATATATATATATATATGTATATGTATATATAATATGTATATATATATATATATATATATATATATATATATATATATATATATATATATATATATATGGTTGTATTTATTTATGTATTAACTTATTTATGGACAGGACAGTATGAGAGGAGAGGCAGGAAACAATGGGAGCTGAAAGGGAAGCGGGACAAGGAAAGTACCTTGAACCGGAACTCAAGTTGCAAAGCCGTACCATATGTCGAAGCGCAGGCCACAAGGCTATGGTTTCAAAGCAGTGTTTAGCGATTAACACTTGAAAGCTTTGGTCCACATTCATTAGCATTGCATAGAAAAATAATTCAGTAAGCAGCTTTAAATGAAAGTAAGTAAAAGATGAAAGAGTTTTCAGTGGACTGTCCTTTTGAAGTAATCAGATTTGAAGGTGTATGAAAGCTGCATGTGTTGACAATTAAAGTGATTAAAATGCACACTTTAGATTTAAAGAAAGACAACTATTAGCCAAAATGATTTTATGTTTTTTACTAGCTCTGAATTAGTGTTTACAGGATATCCAGGATAATCTGTTTTGAATCAGATCTTTTAGATGAATCAGTTGATACAGTTCACAAAACTGGTAGAAATGATTTGCTCATTGATCCAGTTTTTGAATTCAATTAACTGACTTGAAAAAACTATCAATGGCTCCAGTAGACTTGGAATATATAGCATACGAGTTGGATAGACTACTTTTATGCAGCTTTAGTGCTGTTTTTGACACTTGAAATATTTCCCCCTCCTCCATTAAAACTGCATATAAAAGAATTCAGTGAACAGTCTTTAAATGAAGGTGAGTAAAAGATAATTTTCATTTTTGAGTGAACTATTCTTTTAAAGTAATTAGATTTTATGGTGCATAAAAGCCGCATGCAATGATAATTAAAGTGATTAAAATGCACAAATTAGATCCAAAGGAAGAGCACTATTAGCCAAAATGTTTTTGTTTTTTATGTATTTTACTGACTTGGTATTTGTAAGATAACTTCCACTCACGCAGATATCTTCAAAGAACATATATTTTCTGCTCTACATTATAGATCCGTGATATTAGCTATTTTATGCAGAGTCAAGCACTGGGCTGTTCTGAAAATAGAGCAATTAGTTTGAACAAGTGTGAGGAAGGACTGGATAAAAGGTGTGAGCTTGAGCTTCAAGTGTTCATTAAGAGTGTGCTTTTGCCCTGCAGCTACAGGACAGGATCATGCACCGCCTCAGCATCCATCAGTGTGCTTAGGGCGAGTGCATGTGTAGGGGGGTGTTGGGGGTCCGACAGAGAGCACTGATAATTGCATTTGTGCATATGCTTATGTGTGGGTGTTTGAGCTCGTGGATCTGTGAGGAAGTAGTTCTGGGCTTCTCAGAAAAAGATTCTTTGTGTGTCTATGTGTGAAAGAATAAAACAAGGATGAAATACATGGATGAAGCGTGATGTCCCCGGGTTTAACATGATCTAATATCACACAAGAGCTCACAGTCCTGCTGAAAACACTAGATTAGACCAGCATGAATGCTGGTCCGGGCTGGTTTATGCTTGATGCGTATCCATTAAAACATCAAGATTTCAGATTCAAATTTTGCACAAATGTAGAAGAAAATGTGTATCTTCTGGTCCTGTAACTGAGTGCCACTATTTTAATTTTCAGTTAATTTTAAATAGTCCTGCTCGCTGTGTGACTAAAGAATTTTTGGTTGTACAAATATTCAGTGCAGTTTAATATGTCCTTTAATTTGCATTAAAAAAAGGAAAAAATTCTGATTAACATACCTTTAGATTACTATACAGAAGGACACATGCACTTCCCAAAAGTATTTCATGTCAACTGCAGTTATGCTGATTAGTGCTAATTTGGTGCTCGTCCAGCAAAACTTGTCTTTCTGGTGTAGCTGCTTAAGCTTTAAACACAAGTGTGGGTCTAAATGAACTGGTCGTCTAGTTTAATTATTAATAAATGTATTTTTGACACTTAATTTTGGTGCAATTTCTTTTTCTTCTTTTTTCGCATGGGTTAAATTTTTCACACATGCTGTATACGTTTATATTTAATGGAGGTAAAGTCACATATTCCTTTAGGGTTAAGCTAGTCAAAAGGCGTAAAAGGGACATCAGCATCTAAACAAAGCAGATTTGCTTGTCTTTTCAGCAGTTCAAGCACTCCAAAAATCTTATTTTTAAATCACATCTTTGTTTTATTTTTCCTGTGAAAAAAAAAAAATCCATGAACAAGATAAATGTGCGGGTGAAGCAAAATTGCATATTAATATGTGTTTTCAGAGAATGTAACTTGACTATAAGTGTTTCTTGTCTTGTGTCACTGGCAGATTTTTCCCCCACCTATGTTGTTAAAATTTAGTGAGGTTTATTACACAAATCTGCCAGGGGAAGAAGACAAAATACAGTTATATTCAAGATGCATTCTCTGAAAATAAATCTTAAAACTGTATATGCTTTTGTTTAACTGGTAAATATTCCTTTAAGACTGTATATTCTGAAAACCAAGACAAAGATACTGATTAGGAAATACTTCCATTTCTACGAACATTCTAATACATTTCACTTTTGCTTTCTCTATTTCCTGTTCCCCAAAGCTAATCAGAATGTTTCCGCTCACATAGCACATATAATGCATATTGAAACCAGTGAAGTGGATGTAGCCAGTACATTCAGCCAACATGCTGACCTTTCCACTGAAGCTCTCCACTACTTTTATTTTGCTTATATGACAGATTGAAAGCACACACAAATATCCTTCACAATCTGCAGTGACAAGAAAGACAGAAAGAACAAAGAAGTAAAAAAGAAAAAAGTAAAGAAAGAAAAAAGATAGAAAGAAAGAAAAAGTGAAAATTACAGTGTAAAAAATAAAATAAAAAGGCAGCTGCTAACATTTAACATTTCCATAAAAATATGATAGCATCATTTTAGGTTTTATGGCTTGATTATAGACAGTATAAAAACAATAATAAAAAAAGGTTAATGTAAAAAAGGTGTAGAAACCATTTTCACATTTAGAAATGACTAAACTTCACAATTACAAATAAACAATTAATTAAATGAAAATGTAGTGAAGTGTAACAAGAAATTCTGGGAATGTCAATTTATGTTTTATTTCACTGTACATTATAATATGACTTTTTTTAAACTTCAAAAACTGTAAATTTAACAGTACCTTCCCGTACAATAACATGAAATATTCCTTTGCTTTAATCCGTTTTTTTCACTGTACATAATAAGGAAACTTACTGTTGAGCACAGTACAGTTAAAATACATTTGTATAGTCTGTTACTGTTAATATAACTATCTTTTTTTGTGAAGGAAAGAAAAAAGAAAGGAAGAAAGAGAAAACAAAAGTGGGATGTGGGGGTCTAAAGATCCTGGGAGACATAGCTGCAGGGAAAGAGAGAGAGAGAGAGAGAGAGAGAGCTTGCAGACTAAAGGAAATGGAGAGGGAGACTTTGATGCAGCTGTGAAGGCATAATTTGATCTCCTATGCCACCAAAACTGAGACATGGGGCATGAAATATTTATTTGACCCAACAATCAGCAAAACCGGAGACGAACAAGAAATACAGAGAGACACTCGGTCTCTGAGAGGACGCTGCTGACTGTCAAAGAAATCTCTGCACTTTCTATGCACCCATTTGTTTTTATTATTGAAATGGTTAGAGCCTTTGCATAAGCTATGTAGTTTTTGAAATTATTTGTATTTTGTATGTATCATGGAGGGCTTGTTTAGTGCAGTTAGAATGATTAGAATTTACCTTAATTGAATGCAGTGATATTTAATAATTGAAGAGATATTTTACCTTGAGTTTCTGTATATGTGTGTGCACAGTTCTTGGGGATTTGTATGTGTGTGTGTGTGTGTGTGTGTGTGTGTGTGTGTGTGTGTGTGTGTGTGTGTGTGTGTGTGTGTGTGTGTGTGTGTGTGTGTGTGTGTGTGTGTGTGTGTGTGTGCGCGCACACTTAATCATTAATGATAGGATGTGTGTTTACACCCACTAAAGCCTTCCAGTGCCCTTAAAGATCTGAAGGTAATAACACCATCCATCACCTTGTGTGTGTGTGTGTGTGTGTGTGTGTGTGTGTGTGTGTGTGTGTGTGTGTGTGTGTGTGTGTGTGTGTGTGTGTGTGTGTGTGTGTGTGTGAAAGAGAGAGATACAAATAGGGAGAGTACATTGGCGAGTCAGCATACACCCTCTCCAGGCGTTCTGTATCTGTAAAAAAATACTATGTTGGGTATGATAAAATATTCAACTCTGTTGAGACCCCTAAAATAAAAACTTTTATGTATGGCATTTAAATAAAGCAATAAAATTTGCAGGCTTAGATTACCAAAATGTTCTGCAAACATGAGGAGGAGGAATAGCCCCTGTTTGTGAATTTGCTGAATGGGACTTTTAATAATACAGGCTGAGAAATATGCTAAAAACCAACAAACACATACAGTAAACATATGGAAGCCTGTTGTTCCCTCCAAATAAAAATAAATCAATAAATAAATGAAGAGAAAGAGAAGAGAAAATGAGACATTATGCATTGAAAGTTGATGAAACATGAGGTTTTGTTTGTTTGTTTGTTTTTAAGAACTGCAACAGAAGACAATGGAGCACATTTTATAGGTGAAAGTCATTAATCTACATATTTTTTCTTCTGCTTGTGTGAAATCTGTTAAGTGAACATCACTGAATGTGACAGATGTGTAAAATCAAATGCGCATAACATGAGCATATCTACAGCTCAGAATTATTCATGAGAAGGTGTGGTCTTGAATGTGTGTTTCATGGCCTAAGGGAGATGCAAGTCCTCCAGAATGACTTGCTCTCCATCAATGAACGATATCTCTGAAGTGTTTGTGTTTAAAATGCATTTCTTTTTCAAAAGAGGTTTGAGAATTATAGAAAGATGGACTGGGATTCATTTGATACAAGACTACTGTTACTAGTATTCTCAGCATCACAAATGTCCTCCATCCTTTCTGTGCATGTTCACAAGTCCACCCACTTACATTTGGGAATCAAGAATAACAGTCTGGAAATGTATGCCAAATGCAAAAAGTGCATCCATACACATGCACACACGTTGAGTTTCCATGTTTTATGGGGACATTCCATCAACATAATGATTTTCGTACTGTTCAAACTGTATTTGCTATCTTCTTACCCTAACCCTACCCCTCACACAAAACTTTCTGCATTTTTAGAAGATCATTCTTTAAGAATTATAAGCTTGTTTTCTCATGGGGACCAAAATATGTCCCCACATTGTCAAAAATTGCTGGTATTACTATACTTGTGGGGACCTTTGGTTCCCATAACATAGGAAATACCAGGACCACACACACACAGCTAGGCCTAAATTACAGATAAACATGTCCGCCTGTGTGCATTTCCATTGTGCATATTGTGCATGTTTGTTCATTTATTTATTTATAGTTTTGTTGTTGGAATTGGTTATCTGAAAACAAAAAGCAATTCATACAAAATGACTTGAATATACCTCTTCAATAATGAGTGTTTTCAGTTTCTGAAATTATATATTTGGCTTGTTCAAATAAAGGTCAAGAAAGGTCGAAAGTTCAAAAATGTCAAGGTGGTGTAAGTTTAAAGGAAAAAATAGTCTGAAAATCTTTAACAAAATGTTGGTGTAAGTAGTTTGTCATAATCCTTTATTGTCATTTCTTTAAAAACCAGACAGAGCAGACCTCAAAAGCTTCTCTATATGTGATACACATCATATATGTTGGCTTTTTTTTATTTGATATTTTTTTATTAAAAGGCATTTTTTGATTAGGTTTTGGATTAACTCTAAAGTAAACTTGATATTAAGACTTAGTAAATTTTACAAACAGTTACAAAGAAATGGATAGTAAAACATTAAATTAAAGATTACATTTTGACTGAAGCAGTATTTTTGTAAAACATACTTCAGTAATCTTTCTTTATAATCTTTAATAATCTTTCAATAATTTACAACTTTAGAAAAAAAAATATTTATTTATTTATTTATTTATTTATAAGGAAAGTATTTTAGTATTTTATTACTGACATTTTGTGTAGAAAATAGTAAAGCATGAACAATTCTAAGAACATCAAACATTTCAAATTAGATTTTCCCCATTTTGTCATCGCAGACAACCTTATTTGTCAAGCAAATTATTTAGATTTGTTTATTTTGTAGAATACAGTTATGAAGTACATTATATGCATTTTTGAGAAAATTTCATATTGTTTTGATTCACTAATTAATTAAATTAAAAATAAATTAAACTGTAATTAATAAAATTAATGAATTTTGAGTGGAATATAACTTGTGCTATGGATATCCCATAGTGTACAACATATTAATGGAACAGTTTAATTGTACTGTGCATCTTGGTAGATCAAAGTACCGCTGCACTGATTTAAATGCACAGCATGACTGGCAGGCTCTTCTAACTTCCGTAAAAACGGATTTCCTGAACTGCGTCTACACCTTGTCTTAACAGATTTACATGTTCCATCTGTACTAAGCATTACAAGCATGCATGTTTGTGCTGTCCTTTTAAACAAATGATCTGGTCACTCCTTGTTTTCTGCATTAAGCAGATATAAATAATATGTTGTCACTGTTGCAGAAAACCGCTCCTGAACTGATGCCTTGTTTTAGCACCTCGGGTGACAAAATGTTGTTGGCAGTTTTCTTCAAAATATGAATACAGCTGAGAGCCCTAACGCTGAATGCTTTGTATAAATTTACAGCAGTCTTTCACTGTATTAATACACTTTCATGGATGTTTTAGTTGTGTTATGTTTACATAACAGATCTTGATATTAAAATTGCATTTTAGAAATAGCATTGAACAGATGTGTTTCGTGTAATAAGAAGAATATTAAATGGATAGTCTGATGTGAAGGAGATCAGAGTAACAGAGTTTTATGCTGCCTAGTTTGAAGTTCTCTTGGGAAAATTGGAAATCACAATTATGATATAATTCGTGTTTAAGTGGTTTTTGTTTGAGGAAAAGGAACATGTTTGGTATTTTCTTATTTCTTTTTTACTTTAAGACATTTTTAATGCTAATGCAACCAAATGAAGAGCAAAAGATTTTTATTAGTTGCACAAGTGTTGTTTATTAATGTATTTTATCATTTTTGTACTGCAACTGAGAACTATAGGAAATGTGTTTACGGTGTAAATGTTTTTATGGGATTTTCTGGGTTATTTTCATCTTTAAGGGACTGTTCATTCAAAAATGACAATTCTATCATCACTTACTCACCTTCATATTGTTCCAAACCCGTATGAGTTTCTTTCCTCTGTACAATGCAGGAGATGTCAGGCAGAATGACAGCCTCAGTCTCCATTTACTTTCATTGTATAGAAAACAGACATAATCAAAAAGAATGGTGACTGAGGCTGTCAGTCCCCCAAATTATTAAAGACATGTCCTTTTGTGTTCCGCTGTAAAAAGAAAGTATGTCATGCAGGTTTTGAACAACAAAAGCATGAGTACAGTAAATGATGACAGATTTTTCATTTTTGGGTGAACTATCCCTTTAATGTCTTTCTTTTATAGACTGTTGTCTCATACGTCGACTAAACTAGTCATATTTTCTTGAACACTTCATTGCTATTCTTCATAAACAAACTGTAGTAAATCAGCTTGACCTTTAGCTTTTGTCTTGAACCTTCAACTGATGAGATAATTGAGTTGATAATACTAGGGTTTATGAAAAAAAAAGGTGTAGTAGATATGAAATGCTCAAAAAAGTATCATATAAGTAATTAATACAGCTTGTTAAAAATCTTCTGAAGCCGTACAGTTATTTTCTGCGACAAAGACTGAAATTGATGATCCACAAAAGATATCCGCATATAGTAATATAATTGCAGTGGCCAAGTGGCCCAGGTGGTTAAGAAATATGAAGCTTGTATTCTTGTTAAATAACTTTGTGCAAATGAATTCTTCAGTACAAAAAGGTACTTTTCTAGTTAAAAGGAACTTGCACTGTATGATGTAATTTCTATGGATGGAAAACCATGGTTCATATAAGCAGTGCAGTTCCTGGTGTCCTCACGCAGTTTCCAAGCTAAAATAAACTGGTTTATTTTACATGTATGAGCTGAAGGACTTTTTTTTGTGTGATCTTTGCACAGGCAGGGTTTATAAGCATTTCTACCAAAGGGTTTATAAGTGATTTCTGTCTCACGCTAACACATAAAGTGTTATGATTATACTATACCTTCAAAAAAGTGTTATATTTGCATATTTTAAATGTTTCTTTGTAGTGCTGCATGCTTGTCTGCTAGGCTTTTATTGTAGGTGCTCTTTCTCATTCATTTATACACACTGAAAGGTGATTCAGAATTATTGTCTGTGGTAAAATAAGGTCCATGGCTATAGGTGGACAGTGCCTGTTCAAAAGAAAATCAGTAAAATAGCTTAGATTAGCTAAGATTTAGATTGGTAAATAGTGTTTTAATGCTTAGAGTGCATATGAGGTGCTGTCAGGAACCTTCAGTGCTGTATATTATATGTTGCTGACTCTGAGCCTTTTTATTTAAATAGCATGCATACCTAGCTTTGTTAAAAAAAAAAAAAAAAAATGTGCTGGGACTGGACTAGTCTTAAGGTTATTCATCGCAGCTTAGAGGACTCAAACACTGTTTTATTTTCCCCCAACTTCATGTAATTTAACGTTTCTATTCTTTTCTGTATTTTCATAAGCCCCCTGCTTTCTTATGCATTCTAAAAACCACTAGTCAATTTTCTCATGTTTCTTTATGTTAAAGGTGGTTATAGAGCATTTTAGGAATCAATATTTTTGTACTTTTATTTCGCAGTATTAGGCTTTCACACAAGGGTTTCATCAGAGATCTTTCCTATATGTTTTGTGTTTCTTCTCCAACAGGGTTTCTCAGCTCGCGCTGCATTTACATTGCACATAAGTGAATAAATTGTCTCTTCTGTTGCTTTAATTTTTGAAATGTAACTATGGAAACAATGTTAATTCTCAAAGTGAGAAAGTTAAAATTAATCCTCAAACTAGAATCCTTAAATGGGGATGTTGTGGCCTAATGGTTAGAGAATTTGACTCCTAACCCTAAAGTTGTGGGTTTCGAGTCTCAGGCTGGCAATACCATGACTGAGGTGCCCTTGAGCAAGGCACCAAACCCCCAACTGCTCCCCGGGAGCCGGAGCATAAATGGCTGCCCACTGCTCCGGGTGTGCACTTTGGATGGGTTAAATGCAGAGCACGAATTCTGAGTATGGGTCACCATTCTTGGCTGTATGTCACTTCACTATAGGTTTTGATTATACATGTCTTATTTGACACAGATGGCATCTTTTTGGGTCTTTGTGACATCCCCATTAGACGAGGCATTACATTCTTGGTTACCTTACATTACCTTTGTGAGAATCAGTCATATAAATATGCTAACTGACAGGTTGCACGTGTAAGTGTTTTTAAATAAACTATAACACTTAGAGTCTAGAGCAAGTGATGAAAATGCCTAATAACTAGGCATGTCCTCAATTAATTGGCTTTAAGAAAACTCCTGTGAGGAGGTTTAAAAAATGCAGCACTGAAAAATATAATGAAATTCCATGCAAACATGCTTTTTTTACAATGCTGAAAACAAACATATCATCATAAAAACAAAGTACAAAAGCACAGTGAACTAATTGGTGCTCCCAATACATAGGCAATTCCCCCAGCTCGTTTTGCATGTTTAAAATTCATGTCCTCACTCCACGCATCAGTTAGAAGACGCAAGATTGCACAGCAGTGGGAGTTTGAGTCATGCACCTGAGAGAACGCCTTTTTGATGGCCACAGCATTAGTGGAGTAATAATGCAAATTACATATGCTGCTGCTTTTTAACTCTGAAACGAATCACTAACTTTCCCCCCAAAGACTGCATACATGGGACAACAATTAGACACATATCTACGATAAAATTGGAAGCATATTCTTAAAAACTGTTTTGTCAATGAAAAAGAGTGTTTAACATACTGTATGTCATCTTAATTGTGTCTGTCTGTCTAACTATCTATCTATCTATCTATCTATCTACCTGTCTGTTTGTCTGACTGTCTGTCTTTCTGTCTGCACACATATCTATCTATCTATCTATCTATCTATCTATCTATCTATCTATCTATCTATCTATCTATCTATCTATCTATCTATCTATCTATCTATCTATCTATCTATCTATCTGTCTGTCTGTCTGTCTGTCTGTCTGTGTGTGTGTGTCTGCCTGTCTGTCTATTTGTCTGTCTGTCTGTCTGTCTTTGTCTTCTGGTCTGTCTGTCTGTCTGTCACTGTCTGTCTGTCTATCTGACTGTCTGTCTTTTATCTCTTTCTGTCTTGAAAATCCACAGTGTTACCTATCTATCTATCTATCTATCTATCTATCTATCTATCTATCTATCTATCTATCTATCTAGCTAGCTAGCTAGCTAGCTAGCTATCATCTACTGTGTCTTCTGTACCTTGCTTTTTGAGTGATGCTTTTGACTACTCTTTGAATGAGGAAGATAAAGAATGTACATTTATTACATATTATGTTATTTACACTCTCAAGCAGATGCATTTTCGCTGTATATTTTGGAGACTTATTTTTATGCTGTCTTTTCTCACATGCTTTAGAGGAGATGTGATATATGCACATATTCTATCTCGTATCCACGGGTGTTTGCTATTCGAGTCTGTTCTGCAGATGATAAAGTTTCACCGGTGGACTGTATGCTAACTAGACTTGCGCATTAACGTGATGGGCTAAAGATAGAGGGTGCTCACGGGACACGAAGGCTGAATCCACTCTCCCACCCACTTTGACTTGGCGATTGATGGCAGAAGTGAAATCAAAACGCGCGGTGGAACAACAGAGGGTGCGAGACGCAGAGCATACAAGCACGCACGTGCGGTGACGCCGGTGGAATGTTAACCAGCCTCGGTGCAGCAGCAGCAGCAGGACAGCCGCGCCGCTCCTCCGCTCGCAACCTCCTTTGCTATCACCAAACCAGCTGAGATCGAACAGGGAAACCCTCCTACGTTAGTTTCAAATCATTCCATCGCACGAATTAAATGCATGTATGTAACTGAGAACACGGGATGGAGAGTGTAGACGGAGAAGGGCTGCTCCTTTTGTTGTGTGACTGTAGTATTACGTTCAGTCAGTGCTGCATTGCGCTCGCGCATTCGCGTGGCTATGGGGCAGCCCGTGCTGGGACCGAGCGAGAGTGTGTGAGATACATGCTCATTGTTCACAGGATGAGCGAAAAGCACTGCCGCATTCAGACAATGAGAGTACGTCTTCGTGATTCAGAGACATAACAACAAAAGCAGTAAAACAAGAATACTATAAAAAGAAGAAGAAAAATAATTTAGATTATATTGGAAGAGTGATCGGAAATAATCAAAATAAAGAAAGTAGCTATCTAACCTTTGGCAAAGGAAAACGTCTATCTATCTATCTATCTATCTATCTATCTATCTATCTATCTATCTATCTATCTATCTATCTATCTATCTATCTATCTATCTATCTATCTATCTATCCGTACAATATGGTATCAGATGTCTTTGCACTTTTAAGTTTTAGTTTCACTGATTACTCTTCTATTTAAGGAAACCTTTTGTGGCCAATGACCTTGACCTTAAGCACTAACCTGCGACCTTCAGTATGGTTGTTCAACTTGATCATAGTATTTAATGAACAAAGTAGGATTCTTCATTTTTCATTTTGTGAGGGCCATAATGAGATGTCTTAGAAATGTCAGGTCCATTGTAAAAGACCCCAATGACCCCAGTTATTCAATTTTTCACAGCCGATAAAACTGTTAAACATAACCACTACCTCAACTGTAAGACCACTCACTTGTATACAATTCAAATTTAAATTGTTATGGTCGCTTCAATTTGTGTGTGTGTGTGTGGCTTATATGCACACACAGACACACACACCACTTTAAATGCTGTAATTTATAGAGTTTTATAGGTCTCTATTTTATTACAACCCTTGTTTCACTTTTTTTTGTACTACAACAGAAAAATGCATTTCACTGTCAACAAGTACTGCTTTTGCTGTGTTGATGCACATTTGTTAAAGAAACGGACTCAAACGATATGGTTCATTTTAAATGTCGGTTCATATATTAGGACATTGGTGTGAATTTTATTTTAATTAGTTGTTCTGTTTTTA
Source organism: Cyprinus carpio (assembly GCF_018340385.1). NCBI lineage: Eukaryota > Metazoa > Chordata > Actinopteri > Cypriniformes > Cyprinidae > Cyprinus > Cyprinus carpio. Next base: position 16,306,694 of record NC_056597.1, on the reverse strand, counting down.
CACAAGTGCTTCATTGGACTTGTATAGTTGTATCAGTGTATTTTTCCCTTCTGAGGTATTTTGTTTTGTGGTCGTATGCAAACACACCCCCTATATTTGCGCTTTTAGACTGGTTAAAAGGAAAGCGCGAGCTCCTTCGAGACACTCACGGTCTCCCGTTTCATCTGAACGGTCGAGTTACGTAGCAAGCAAGGGAAGTGTTGCAGTGAACGGATGGGGGAAGAGAGAGGGAGAGGTTGAGAGAGAGAGGGAGAGACTGCAGCATCATTTGAGGGACGTTCACATGCAGTGCAGTAGAACGTGCAGGTGAGGGGAGGAGGAGAATGCGGGACTTTTCCTCAAACACTTCACACACATCCACTACGGACTCCGGAGGAATTACTAAAGGCTTTTTTTTGCTAATTCTCTATCCTGCTCTATCCGAATTTACGTGCTCTGAGAAGTCGAACTGAAAAGCTTTTCTCTTTGTCAAGTTCGCCGTAAAGGAATCTATAAGAGCTTGGCACGCGCGCGTAAGACTGCGGGGAAAGCTTTCCAATTTTCCTCTCATTGTGGTTTAAGGTAAGAGAACATATAATATCGGGAAAAGACTTTAGAAAGCACTTTGGCTTATTCCCAGCCAGTAGCGCAAGCTCTGGGATGCGAATGTGAGAGCTGAATTCACAGACAGATCTCTTTTGTGTTCTACTGCATTGCAGTTTAAAACAGTGAAAGCGCGAGAGGAGCCCGCGCTCCGCAGCATCTCAATGAGCCGGACAAAGTCATTTAAACTGCTAAAATTTCACTCCCGTTTACTCTTAAAAGGCACAAAGGAACATTCTTGTCCGTAAAAGAGCTGTAAAAACTTATCGCCGATGCCGAGCTCTTCACAAAGTGGATGTTTTATTTTATCGTGTTGAAAACGTGACCGGGGAATAAAAGACTGCAGGAGAAAATAAGATTTTACCGAAGAAAGCGTTCATAGAGATTTATCGGTGGCGAGTCTGCCTTGGACCAGAGGAAGCTGCAGATAGAGAGTGAAAGAGAGTGAGAGGAAGAGAGAGAGAGAGAGTCATGGGGAGCAGGAGCGTTGGCGCAGTGCACTCCGCGCGCTGCTACCTCGTGCTTATCCTGCAGCTGCTGACTCAGCTCCCGCGCGCCAATTCAGTGCTGCGCTACCGCGTGGCAGAAGAGGGGCAGGCTGATGTGCATATTGGGAACGTGGCTTCAGACCTGGGGCTGTCCACCTCTGGGATCGGGACTGGTGATGTCACTTTCGCTTTGGAATCTGGCTCAGAATACTTCAAAATTGACAACGTCACCGGAGAGCTTACTACAGGCAGCAAGAGGATTGACAGAGAGAAGCTGCCGCAGTGTCAGATGATATTTGATGAAAACGAGTGCTTTTTGAACTTTGAGGTGTCAGTCATAGGTCCCCTACAGAGTTGGGTGGATCTGTTCGATGGCCGTATTGTAGTCACAGACATCAATGACAACACCCCCTCCTTCCCTTCACCAGTACTCACGCTGTCTGTTGAGGAGAATCGGCCAATCGGCACACTCTATCTCCTTCCCACAGCCACAGACCGTGATTTTGGTCGCAATGGCATTGATCGCTATGAGCTTATCCAGGACAGTAGAGATGGGGGGTCATCTTCGCGACGGCCTGTGAACGGACCAACCAATGGGAATGGTGGTGACCGAAGGAGAGTATCAGAAACAGGGGCAGGACCTGCCAGCAGGAGCAGTGTGTTTGAACTGCAAGTTGCCGACACACCTGAAGGACAGAAACAGCCCCAGCTGATCGTGAAAGGGCCTCTGGACCGCGAAGCACGGGATTCTTATGAACTCGTGCTACGGGTTCGTGATGGCGGCAACCCTCCCCGCTCCTCACAAGCTCTGTTACGAGTGTCCATCACAGACGTCAACGACAACAGTCCACGCTTTGAGAGAGCTGTGTATGAAGCAGAAATGGCAGAAAACGCACCACCTGGCACACCTGTCCTGCAGGTGCGCGCCACAGACCGTGATGTCGGTGTGAATGGGCAGGTTGAGTATGTGTTTGGAGCAGCTACAGAATCAGTGAGGCGCCTCCTGAGGTTGGATGAAGCATCAGGTTGGCTGAGTGTTCTGCATCGCATAGACCGTGAGGAAGTTTCGCAGCTACGCTTCACCATCACAGCTCGTGACCGCGGCCAACCACCTCGCACTGACCGTACTACAGTCGTTCTGAACGTAAGGGATGAAAATGACAACGTACCCATAGTGGAAATTCGAAAAATTGGACGAATCCTTGTTCGGGATGGCGCTGCAATGGTTCCAGAGAATGTGTTGGTAGATACTCCAGTAGCATTAGTGCAGGTGTCAGACCGCGACCAAGGAGAGAATGGTGCGGTTACCTGCACTGTGGTTGGGGATGTGCCATTCACATTGAAACCGGCAGGTGAGACAGCCCTAGCACCTCCACCAGCCACAGATGATGCCTTTGAACGAAACAAAAAGAAATATTTTCTCCACACCTCAGCACTTTTGGATTACGAAGCTACTCGTGAGTATAGTGTCACTATCGTGGCAGTGGACTCTGGTAGCCCAAGCCTCTCTAGTAATAGTTCCCTTCTGGTACGTGTGGTGGACATCAATGACCATGCTCCCACTTTTGCCCAGAGCTTAGTGGAAGTGCATTTTGCAGAGAATAATGCCCCAGGAGAACGAGTGGTCACAGTAGTGGCTTCTGATGCAGACAGTGGTAAGAATGCAGAGATCGCTTTCTCACTGGACCCATCTGTTAATGGAGCTTTTTACATTGATGCCGATAATGGTGATATTCGTGCCACTGGGGCACTAGACAGAGAGCTGAGGGAACGCTATGAATTTCGTGTGATAGCTCGAGATAAGGGCACCCCGTCTCTACAAGGCTCTGCTACTGTCGTAGTTCAGGTCACAGACAGGAATGACAATGCCCCCAAATTTGTCCAGGAAGTCTTCACATTCTACGTCAAAGAGAACCTGCTCACTAATAGCCCTGTCGGCATGGTGACTGTTACAGATGCAGATGAAGGCGAGAATGCAGAGTTGAGTCTTTTTGTTGAGCACGATGAAGAGGAGGGTGGAGAGGAGGGCAAAGAGGGGAAGCAAGAAGTTTTCTCCATTGAAAATAACACTGGAACCATTTTCTCCTCTGCATCCTTTGACCGTGAACGATGTAGCACATACTCATTCCGTGTGCGTGCTGTTGATGGCGGAGAACCGCCACGGTCTGCCACCGCCACTATCTCCCTGTTTGTCACTGATGAAAATGACAATGCACCATCCATCACATCACCCGCTAATGAATCATACACTCTCCTGCCACCCGCTAGCGGGGCTCGGACTGTAGTCCGCACAGTCTCAGCCTCAGATGGCGACACAGGGTCTAATGCCGATCTCCGCTATGCTCTGGTAGGCGGAAACCCTTTTCGTCTGTTTGAGATTGGCTCGAGCAGTGGGGTCATAACCTTGGCAGAGCCCCTGGAGAGAAGACACAGGGGTCTGCACCGCTTGGTGGTCCGGGTCAATGACAGTGGCATGCCTTCCCTTTGTGCCACGGCACTGGTGCATGTCTTCATCAACGAGAGCTTGGCCAATGCTACGCTGGTGGATGCACAGGTGAGACACATCAGTGCAGCATTGCTGTTCAAATAAACACAAACAAAGGGTAATTCAATATAGAGAAAAAATAACAGTTTGTGCTGCTGAACAACGTGCCAGTGTAGAACATAACCAAATAGGAACAATTAAAGTGATAAGGGTTTAAACTGAATAGAGTCATTTTATTTGAAATGAGAGGATGGATCAGTGAAGTGAAACCCTTGACAGAATCTTACACATAACTTTGCACAACTAGGAAATCCTAGCAAGAAATAGCACTTTTTTTTCTTTTTTCTTTTTATAAATATTGCTGTTTATAAATATTCATGCATTAAATTGCTGTTGACCCACATTGGATATTGGATAGAAGGAAACACATACAGATGCAAAGATGAAAGATACACAAACACGTTCGCATACACATAGTCACACTTGCCTGCGCAGAATAACTATGATTGAATATCCAAGCCTTGACATGATAATTGAGAAGTCTGTGCCTTGCAGTGGGGATGAATGTGTATATGTGCATGTGTGTGGTTCAGCAGACAGAGCTGTAAAATGAGGATGTAGTTATCAAAGGGCAGACACACCATTTATGACTTTCCATTTTTGCTCTCTCTCTCTCTCTGTATGTCTCTCTCCCTCTAACTCAGGTGGCTCGCAGCCTTGCAGTCCCCCTCTATATGGATATTGCAGGTGACCCAGACAGCGAGAGAGCTTTGGGTAAACAACGCCTGAGCGTTGCCATCGGTGTCCTGGCTGGTGCTGCTGCCGTTATTCTGGTGATCCTTCTGGTTGTGACAGCACGACAGTGTGGGGTGCAGGGTAAGAATGGCTATGAGGCTGGGAAGAAGGAGCCAGAAGAGGACTTTTTCAGTCCACAACCTCCCCCTCTTCAAGCCCAGGGCTCCCAAAATGAACGTGGGCGCAAACCACGCAGAGACAAGCGTAATAACGGTACTGCCAAATCTGAGCGTTCTTTATACAGTGGAATTATGACAGTGAATGGCTGCAGACGTGGGGGAGGCGATGAAGAAGAGGATGATGAAGACGCTAGCAGTGCCAGCGAGAGGATTGCAGCACGTTATTGTGCAGCAGCTAATGGAGATCCAAGCAGTCCAAGACTAGGCTCAAGACGTCACCAATCAAGTCCAGATCTGGCCCGCCACTACAAGTCCAGCTCACCTTTGCCTGCAGTACATCTTCAGCCCAACTCACCACCCGTGGAAGGCAAGAAGCACCAAGCTGTGCAGGAACTGCCCCCCACTAACACCTTCACTGGCAACGGCACCGGTAATGCAGACGCCATGTCACTCAGCTCAGACCAATGCTCCGATTACGGCTGCCAAACTGTCAAGTACAGCAAACAGGTAAGAAAATAAAGATCTATGACTCTGCACCACTGCACCTTCAACAAGTACAAGCAGGCCATGTTTATCAAGTGTCTTAGAATTGTACTAGTTTTGGATCATTTTGGCCAGCAAGGAGAAACATTTACCCAAAACGCTACAAGGCTTGTCAGGACAAAAGCTTCAAGCTTGAACTAGATTTGGATTCCAAAACTAACCTAAATTCATTTAGTCCTGTGGGATATTCCTGTACTAATATAGAAAAACGCTGATAGTATTGGATTACCCCACACATTTTCTTTGTTTCTTTGAGTACATTATTTGAGTACATTATGTAATTAGGTTTTCTAAGAAACAGTCTGGTATTAATGTAAGCCAGTTTCCACCTCAGAGAAAAAAATAAGTGTAGTATAATGTTTAAAATAAATAAAGTCAACCTGTGAGATATAATCACACTGTGAGACAAAAATCACAACTGTGGTGTATAAAGTAACAACCGTGAAATATAGTCAGACTGTACAGTAGGCATTCTGCCAAGTGACACTGTGAAATATAGTCACATTTCTAACATATAAAGTTGCAATAGTGATATTAAAAAACGAGATATAAAGCCACATTGTGAGATATAATTGCACGATAGGGAGATTTAAATAACGAGAAGTAATAATTGTGTGATGTAAAGTCACAATTACATTTTAGAGGTGGAAACTGGTTTCTCTGGATATATAACACATAATTTTATGCGGTTAGGGGCTATATTTTTCCCATATCTTGTCAATGGCTTTTGGATTATTTAATAGTTCTGAGGTGAATTCAAGCTGATCTGCTCTTAGTGAAATCCCATCCCATCCAGAACTAAAAAAAAGCTAAACTAGTTTTAGACAAGCACAAATGTGACAAGTACTGCAGTCAGCCTGTACTGTTGTTGTGTTACTGCATGTGGAGTGGTTAAGGTTATATGGTGCTAACTGCCTGCTCTCCTTTCTAGGAGTAGCTACTGAAAATAGACTGTCGAAGAGAGGAGAAATGTAACCCATTTTCTCTCACAGATCTCTTTCCACTGGCTCAGTCTCTCTCTTTCTCTCTTGCTTTCTATCATTCTCTCCATCATACTCCCCTTATTTTCATGTCTTTGACATTCTTTCCACTCCTTTCCTCGTTCTTTCATTTTCTGAGACATGTTTGGAAGTGTTAAATATAGAGCGGAATTTATGTCTACCTGCTTTGAGCGGAACTGGCCAGTGGGTTTGACAGCATATGCATGAAACGCTTGAGAGAGAAACCACGCAGGCTTGCAGAGTTGTCTTTTTTGACTTAATCTGTCATCTTTACACTTTTATCCAGGTCATAGATTTAATGCAGCGTATCCAAAATGCTAGCTTAGCACTTAACAGAAGCATTAAAAAAAGATTACCTGTGCACCTTTTGACAGGCGCTTTGGACTAAGCCTGAACCAAAGGGTGGCCTCGTACTATAGAGAGACATGGTTAAATTGAACACTGGGATCGCATTACATTTTCTGACAGGTGTTGGGAGCTTAAACCAAATCCGCCGAGGTCTACATGCGAGATATTGAGTCCTAAATGACATGTCATTTTTGGTCTTTTTAGCATGACTGACAGTCGGATTGTAAGTGTCTTTACCCAGAGCCTAAAAAACAGCTGATGCAGTCGTTAGGGAGATGTGCGCCTCACAAGACCTAATCAATCCATACACGCTGGAGTGATCCTGACCACAGTGGGTGGCTTAATCCAATACCGAGTCAATCCTCTTAACCTGCTGACATTTTTTTTTTTTCACTGAAAATGCTTAACAGAGAATTTGGATGTATATTTGTGTGCTTCTGCATTTGCGTTCATACTCGGCCAAGAGTTTGGGGTGAGAGTGTGTTAATGCTTACTGCTGAGTTTGTTGGACTCATTCTGACGGTTTAATCAATTATTGATCACACTGTAATTAACTCCTCTACCACAGAGCTTTGTGACCTAGCCTAACTCGAGCTTGGTGTAGACGGTGCATGCATATGTGTGTTTGGCTTCCATGATGGGATGGTATAGCGTGATGGCAAGCCAATACCCTACTGCTGTCTGAATTTGCAAACAGGCCCCTGCGCGATGCATACATAAACGGCACTCTCGGAATTGCCAATGAAAATGGAAATCCTTTTGATCTATATCTGTCTCTCTCTCTCTCTATCGCGCATCTCTCCTATCTTCTATAAATGCACAACTCAGCATGTTCCTAAGTGAAACTCCGAACTCCCTCTTTGCTGCAGTGCACTTTTTCTATAGCCCCTCCCCCTTCCGCCCACTCACGCCAACACCTATCGACCGGCTGCATTCTGTCCCTACGGCGGCCCACGTTCCTATTATTTGAATAGACAGAGTGGCAATCAATATACTAGGCTTGTTAATGTTGCGAGTGCTGACACACACCTGCAGACGCGCCGCTCCAGTGTGCAAGGTTAACGGTCAGACAGGTGGGCAATAGGTGACTCTGTGTAACTCAACACACACGCTCGGGATCAGGCAACAGGTCAGATGGATAGTTGATATACTTGACACTCACACTTGCATGCTCACGGGGTCCATGCGTATGCTAGCGAGGACCAACTCCAGAGATAGATATTATAAATTAATGGAGGAGACCAGTGATGGAGGGGCCAGGAGACAGTGGGAGACACGTGGAGGGATACAGAAAGAGAGAGAGAAATGAGGGGAGATTGCTAATGCTAACCTCACTTTTGCAGGGCTGTATTGATTTTCATTGGGAAAGCATTAGGAAAGCTTTTACATGGACGTGCACTGCAATGGTTATAAAAGATTAAGAATGATAGTGGAAGTATGTGTGTGTGTGTATGTGTGTTTGAGCTTGTGTTTTTTTTGGGGTGGAATTGTTGTTGGGGGTGTATTGTTGTTTTTGTTTATTGTGGTTTTTGGTGAATATGATGTGGTTTTGGGGAAAATCTAATTTTGGGGACATCCTTAAAAGGAAAAATGGTTCATTAGGAGACTAAATTATGTTTTAATTCACCTCTAAAAATGTCAAAAGTTAAGTTTAGAATGGAGTGATTAGTATTAATATTCTAAGATAAGGCAATTAGAAGTCCCCATTTAGGCACACACGTAAAAGAATGATTCTTTCTCTGTTTCTGCATCGTCATGTTTCTGATTGTCGTTCTGATCACATTTTATGTCAGCCGCACAATTAAAAGTCATTTACTGCAAATGCATGCACACTTGCAGTAAATAAGCTCAGTACTGTGTATTTCCCATAAAATTGTTTTGGACATCTGTGAAATGCAAGGCAATAAAAATGACAGAGGATGCTTTTCAGTGGCCAAGTGTAACGTACTGAAAAATGAGAGGCTAATAATTTATAGATGACACATTAGGTTAGTAACACTGATGGCCATGACCAGATGGGAGGTGTTCTCATGTGACCACCACATATCTTTGCAACAACAGCCATTAGTGCAAGGTTAACTTCTTGTTTATCCATATTCTGTAAGTGAAATTGAATGAAAATTGAGAATGGAGGACATAGTGTATATGTAAAGCAGCCATGTAAACACAATCTTATATGTTCTTTGTTATATTTTCAAGTTTCCAAATATGGAGATACACTTTTTGTTTTATTGAAAAGCTGCTCATGCAGGGAACTGAAAATCAGTGTGAACTGCGGGTTGCAACCCATTTTACTTCCTTAATGTGACATATTTTCAATTGAAACAAGATATTCAGCAAGAAACAATGTAGAGGGGAATCAGTTGCACTGTGAAAAGGGAATGATTTATACCAGAACAAAGTCAACCCAAATGCAAATTTGCTAAGATAATGCATAAAATCCTGTTTGACTATTGGTTAACATTATTCAATAGCCTCCTTACTGATGTATGCATAAAATGAAAAGTATTTCTGTCAATTCTTTGAATGAATCATTCAGCATATGTGGGAAGTCGTGGCTTAGTGGTTAGGGAGTTTGACTATATGCTATCCACAAATTTACATTTAGAAAGTAAATAGGGTTATTTGGGACTTTCTTTTGACTCTGTCATTTTTAATACCAAATAAAGCTTTATGGACTACAGGTGCTGGTCATATAATTAGAATATCATCAAAAAGTTGATTTATTTTATTAATTTCATTCAAAAAGTGAAACTTGTATATTATATTCATTCATTACACACAGACTGATATATTTCAAATGTTTATTTCTTGTTTATTTTAAGGAAAATCCCAAATTCAGTATATCAGAAAATTTGAATATAAATTAAGACCAATACTAAGAAATGATTTTTAGAAATCTTGGCCAAATAAAAAGTATAAAAATGAAAAGTATGAGCATGTACAGCACTCAATACTTAGTTGGGGCTCCTTTTGCCTGAATTACTGCAGCAATGCGGCTTGGCATGGAGTCGATCAGTCTGTGGCACTGCTCAGGCGTTATGAGAGCCCAGGTTGCTCTGATAGTGGCCTTCAGCTCTTCTGCATTGTTGGGTCTGGCATATCGCATCTTCCTCTCCCCAAATACCCCATAGATTTTCTATGGGGTTAAGGTCAGCCGAGTTTGCTGGCCAATTAAGAACAGGGATACCATGGTCCTTAAACCAGCTACTGGAAGCTTTGGCACTGTGTGCTGGGGCCAAGCCCTGTTGGAAAATGAAATCTGCATCTCCATAAAGTTGGCCAGCAGCAGGAAGCATGAAGTGCTCTAAAACTTCCTGGTATACGGCTGTGTTGACCTTGGACCTCAGAAAACACAGTGGACCAACACCAGCAGATGACATGGCACCGAAAAACCATCACTGACTGTGAAAAACTTTACACTGGACCTCAAGAAACGTGGATTGTGTGCCTCTCCTCTCTTCCTCCAGACTCTGGGACCCTGATATCCAAAGGAAATGCAAAATTTGCTTTCATCAGAGCACATAACTTTGGACTACTCAGCAGCAGTCCTGTCCATTTTGAAGCGAGATGCTTCTGACGCTGTCTGTTGTTCAAGACTGGCTTGACACAATGAATGCGACAGCTGAAACCCATGTCTTGCATATTTCTTTGTGTAATGGTTCTTGAAGCACTGACTCCAGCTGCAGTCCACTCTTTGTGAATCTCCCCCACATTTTTGAATGGGTTTTGTTTCACAATCCTCTCCAGGGTGTGGTTATCCCTATTGCTTGTACATTTTTTCTGTCACATCTTTTCCTTCCCTTTGCCTGTTTGTTAATGTGCTTGGACACAGAGCTCTGTGAACAGCCAGCCTCTTTTGCAATGACCTTTTGTGTCTTGCCCTCCTTGTGCAAGGTGTCAATGGTCGTCTTTTGGACAACTGTCAATTCAGCAGTCTTCCCCATGATTGTGTAGCCTACAGAACTAGACTGAGAGAGACCATTTAAAGGTTTGCAGGTGTTTTGAGTTAATTAACTGATTAGAGTGTGGCACCAGGTGTCTTCAATATCGAACCTTTTCACAATATTCTAATTTTCTGAGATACTGAATTTGGGATTTTCCTTAGTTGTCAGTTATTAACATCAAAATTAACAGAAATAAACATTTGAAATATATCAGTCTGTGTGTAATGAATAAATATAATATACAAGTTTCACTTTTTGAATGGAATTAGTGAAATAAATCAACTTTTTGATGATATTCTAATTATATGACCAGCACCTGTATATAAATAAAGCTTTACAATTAGCTTACCTCCCACATTCATGCTGTATTTCTTTTCAGACCAAATTTTAATTCTGAAAAGTAAAACTGAAACATTTGTTTCAAGTAGGTCATATGGAAAGAAATGCTGGCAAAACACCATTTTATTAAAATGTCTTCCTACAGTGTCCATTAAGGCTTTGTTTGCCACATTGTATAAATCAGAAATGAGTCAAAAAGTCAAGGCTGTAAGAGTTTTGTAACACCCAGACCTGCTCGCCTGACTGTTTCAACCTCAAAATGAGACACGACAGGAATTCAGGGTATTCCTTACCTATATCCTCCCAGACAAGCAGCAACAGAACCAAGAAAACACACACACATTAAGCTGAGAAGCAAAGGTGCATGAGGAAAATGAAAAGTTCCCATCCTCTTACATCAGTTTCTAGCACAAGATCTAGGCCATGACTTTTAACCCTTTCTACCTCTTTGTCCAGACTGGGAACAGTGTTCAGTTTGTTTTAGTTTGTCCTCAACATGTACTGTAATTACATGTTATCAGTATTTCATAATATTAATATATTTCCATCATTTTTATTTGATTCATTTATTTATAATGAAATAACAAAATTATATTATATTATATTATATTATATTATATTATATTATATTATATTATATTATATTATATTATATTATATTATATTAATGTTGATTAATATCTTATGAATTCATCATGCTTAAGAGTTAAGGCCGTTCTCACCAAGAATGATAACTATATTAATAATGATAACTATATAAGTCATGATGAAGTTCTGTTTATTATAAGCTTGTGCTGCAGTTTTGTCATTTGCCCCTTTACATGCTCAAGTGAGTTAAAGCAGGATGGATTCTTATTGGCCCTCAATGTTTTCATTGTTCATTAGCTGGGGAAAAAAAAATCTGAAAGTGATTTCAGTGATATTGTTCCTCCATGTTGTTATCATTATAGTTGTTGTGTGAACTCTTCTTTAGTTTGGGATGATTTTTAAAACTATATCTTAAACATTCTAGTTATTGTCCCTGGTGTGAACAGGCCTTCTTTTTTTGTGTGTGTTTTAGAGACTGTTTAAGATGTTGTACAATGTGCACTCCGTTGAATATATTCAGTCAAATTATTAGTAGCACATAACTTAGTTAACAGTCGTTTATGCAGTCACTTGATTGTCTGTAAAAAGTAATATTACATTTAAGTTGTGGATTCTGTAGACTAATTTCATATACTTATATATAGGATGCATTTGAGTGAACATATTAATCCGTCTGCAAAGCGGTTCAGTTTACTGGTATTCAGTTCTTCCAGCTCATGCGGGTCAATCCCCAGTGTACTATGATTGGATTATTTAAATAATTTCCTATATCTTCCTTCTTTCAAAAACATTGCTAGTGCAGTGTTAATATCTTGCAGTAGCTGTTTTCTCATCCGTTTTCTCATATTTCGGCAACCGTTTGAAATGAATTAATTTAGTTGAGTTTTCAGCCCTTTGTTGTTGAAATAAAAATAAAAAAACTTTGTCAACAAACATTTTTGTTAGTAATTTTGTTGACTAGATAAATACTGACTGGGAATCCTTTGTAAAAAGATGCTAATGGGAATGCTGGGATCAGAATTATTCTTCAGAATCTTTCAATGATGCACCATACCCTAGCTCTGCAGCCAAAATATCATCTGGCCAAATGTTTGATGGCTATTATTAGAGATATTCCTGTGCTGGCAGCACTCTAAAGGCATCAATTCCATACAAACTAACACACAACTAGGTATTCTTACAATTAAACACGCACACAAATTAAATAAACAAACCCACACAATAACACACCTCTTTGTTAGCGCTCTGTATTGTGTCTTCAGCACACTGCTGGCATTGAGTGGAAAAAGCTCAAGCATTTAGAGTCCCAGTGTCATTTCCTATTCAGCTCTTACTGAATTGCATTCATATTTGAGCCAGCATTAACTCGCCTCTCCGATTCCCTGGATCCCCGTACTGAAGGTTCTCGAGGGGTGATCCTTTTGTTGTGGTCTGACTGTAGCTCTGTGGTTCTACAGTTACAGTTCAGGGTTACCCCAGTGTCATGAACCAGCCTGAGTATTCATCTTTTATTCAAACACCCCAGGCTTCTTCTGTCACTGCCTGTCAGAGAGAGAGAGAGAGAGAGAGAGAGAGAGAGAGAGAGAGAGATGCATACTTAAACCCCTGAGTAATGAAATAAATAAAAGATATGAAATATATAATAGGTAATAAATAAATACTAGAAAAAGACAGATAGCTGCTATTAATGGCAAATTAAGATATTACTGTGTGTGTGTGTGTGTGTGTGTGTGTGTGTGTGTGTGTGTGTGTGTGTGTGTGTGTGTGTAGTTGCTATATGCATAAATTACAATAGAAATTAAAATTTTTGATTTTTCAAAATTTCTGTGATTAACTAGTAAACAGAATAAAATGTAATTTACCAGACGTAATATTCCAGACCTTCATCAAAAAAAGAAAAAAAAATAGATTGCAGGTTGGAAGATTAAAACATTGCAGATGTGTCAAAATTTTAATGAAATGTTTTTACTTACAAATATTTATAATCTGAAAAAATTAATATTTGAACAAATGGGTTAAATTAAGGAGTCAGTAAGTCACTCAGTTACTTTTTTGTTGTTGTTGTTGATAAATGTTGATTTGTTGTTGTTGATTTTTTTTTACAAGTCCGATTTATTCAACAACGCTGAATGACAAAAATGTTTGTTGGCAAAGAAACAAAACAAGTCACTGTCTTTATGATTGATAAAATTTCCATTTTCTTTTCAGTCAGTTAAATGAATGATTCAATGACTCATGCATAAAGACACTTTTTTCATTCTTGCATGAATTGTGCATTTGAGTAAATAAGTAAAAAAATAATTAATTGACTCATTAAATAATGATCATTATTATTATTATTTTAAATGACTTCCATATAAGATTTCTTTAAAAACCTAAGTCATTTGCAGTTTTGAACAATGACTTAATGAGCAGGGCTCCAGAGTGCGACCAATTTGGTTGCACATGCAACCTAATTTCTCAATGGTGCAACTAAAAAAAATCAGAGGTCGCACCAGTGCGACCAGCCGTTCGAGGGAAAAAAAAGACTTTGCGACTCTGACAGTCTCCCTGTGGTTCAACAATAGACACTAGAGCCCTGCATTTCAGCCCAAACCCGACAGGCCATGACTTTTTTAGACTCCTCCTTAATTTTATATTTTAGACATCCATCAATTAGTGATGAAAAAAAATTGCCGCGCTGGTGGAAACAACACGAGACTGTGCTACCGCGACTGTCAAGAGCGGCTCGATTGTGTTTAGTGTCCCGCAGCAGCAGCGCAGCTGAACAGTTCTCCGTTCAAATACACACAATAGGCTCAAGCTTGCCGCAAAGCACCGGCAAAAGTAATTACTATAAATGTGACAGGGGGAAATAGTTAAGAGATATTTGAATTATTTACTAATAAACTAGTGTTTTCTGAGTCTGTGTCGCAAGTATGAAGTTGCTAATCCTGACTCGCCATCTCATTAGATGCACCTTTAGAGAGAAGTGCATCTTTATGGATTATGATTATAATGAGTTTTTGTTTTCGATTTGTTTTATTTCATTAAGTAATCATTTAAAGCTTTCTATAGATATATTTATAAGTGATCACGCTGGCGTCTCCATGTCCTGAAGCATCTCCGCACAAACTATTGTATATAGCGCACATTTATCTGGGTCTAATGTTTAAACATTTTTATATGCTTGAACAGTTTTATATCTATAGATTTTATCTTAGGCGAGTCATGATGATTTGAGAAGGCTAAATTGATCAAACATAGTCTCACTGTCTAACGCTGACCTCTTGGTCGTTACTTTAAAAAAAAACCCTAAAACTTATATTTAACAAACAAAAAAATGCTCCAAACATTTTTCTCTAAATTAACTTAATAAAAATACAAAATGAAATATAGTCACTTTGCTATTACTTACAAAACTGAACTATTTTTATAGTTGAGACAGTAGTATAAGCTGTTTAGGGACTGTTTAGCTGTTCAGATCAGACACTAGAGCATCCCTTCATTCAGACACAGTGGAAGATCTGATAAGAATCAGTGTAGAGGGGCCAAGTCTGGAAGATTTTGATTCTAGAGAGAGTGTGGGCAGCTGGTTTAGCCAAGGCCAAAGATCAAGAAGGCCAAACTACAGGAGTTGGCCATCCGAGGGGCATGTGACTGCAATGGAGTATAGTCCATAAGACATAGAGCCAAGAGATGTTCAGTTTGAAGCCCTTTAAACATTTAATTTAGATTTTCTTTTTATTTCATTTATCCTGAGATGTTTTAAGTTTAAATTTCAGCTCAGTGACGCACCAACACTTTTTCAGTAAGTTACCTTTCTTGTAGAATTGTGCTTCAAACAAAGAACTTTATGTTGACCAGATTGTTAGTTAATCATTTACAAGTCAATATTGCCTACTGTATATGGACAGTGATTTAAAAAAAAAAAGTGAACTTGTAAAACTGCTGTGTTAAATGCGATGCCGTCGAAAATTTGAGTGCACCTAACTTTTGTGCTGCTGCACCTAAGAAAAAAAGTTAGGCTCACCAGTGCAACCAGTGCAAAAAGTTAGTCTAGAGCCCTGATGAGTATATATTGATTTGTATATATGCTCTCAAGTATTCTTAATTTTAAACGGCTATGATAACAAATTAGGTCAGTGCATTACATAACTTTATTAAATGAATGTGTCTTTGTTAAAACTTTAGTTTCATTTATTATATAACCATATATATGATTTTCATAAAGATTTGTATGTCTGAAATTGTCCTTACTGAAGTTGTCCCAACTTTGTCAACATTATGTGTGTGCTAGAACAGCATATTATATGCAAACACACAAAAAATATAAATTCTAGGTAAAAACAACAACTACCATTTCTGGTTTATTTGGCAATCCAGCGCTGGTTAAATATTAGACAGAACACATGCTGGTTATTTTGACCCAGCTGGTTGGGTTAAATGTCTGACCCAACATGCCGGGTTGTTATATTTAACTCAGTTATTGTTTAAAAATGACTATGTTGCTGGTTTAAAATGGGTTAGGAATTGTAAATCAAACACAGAATTACTAGAGGCAACAGTAAAAATCAAAAGGTGAACATTTATTAATAAGCAGGAATACCAATGTACAAAAATATAAAACAAATTTAATTTATTTGGATGAACCACCACCTCGCATTTCACCCATAGATGAAAGATGCTGTGACTGACTGCATAACCTGCCCCTAAACAAAGAGTACTAAGATTAGAGAACATATTTTAACATCAAAATAACTTAAATTCAGTTTTATAATGAATAAAATCAGGCAAAAGGCATTTCCATCAAACAAAATAATCATTGCTGATGAATTTAGCTGACTAACATCTTGTCCCTGTATGTGAAAAATTATTTACAGCACAGCAAAGACTTTATACATTAAATAAAACATATAAAAACCAATTTTTCACTGAAGATGTGCAACAATTATGCAGCGCTGAGAACCGCTCTCTCCTGAAGAGGATGCAAAAGCCCATGCACTGACTTTCTACTTCAACATATGCTGATAATGGTTTATAGCTGTCTAAAATTATTCCCTTAATATTTCTCTTGTGGCCCGTATAGTGAAAAACATGAGAAAAAAAATATTTCAAGTTAAACAGGTTGTTTTTGAAAATCTGTGTATGAAATAAAGCTGCTCTTAATTTGCATTGATGACTGTAACGTTAATCATTTAAATTATAGGACTGTAATTCATTGTATAAATTAATAGATCTGTTTTAAAAAACATTTTTAAAAACATTTTTAATGAGGAGAAAGCTAATAGTCTAATGTTTTATTGCGTGATGTGCTATGAATGATTGCAGGGCACATTAATTGTAATTTAATAATAAAAGTATCCTAATAATAATAATAGGCCTAAAAAGAAGAAGAATGTAACAGGACTGCATTAATTGGAAATGCCAAATCCTCTTAATATTGCCAGTATTTGATGCTTTTGACAATATCTGGCTATTGTCGGCACATGATACGATGCAACTCAGCACGGGGAGGTTATTACTGGGGCCCCCCACAGTGCATGCCCGTCTGCTATGCCACTTCACTAACCTAACGACTGGGTAACGCAAAAACTATCCAACACTGAAAAAGAAACAAGCCAACAGTCTCAACCCAGCAGTTGGGTTAAAAAGAAATAACCTGCATTTTTAAGAGTGTAATGAGATCACGTTGACACTCCATATGCACTATATATCAGTATGCATAACAAAGAATAAAGGGCACAGTCTTTAATTAGCATTTTAGTCTGTTTGGACTTGCACACTTAATTATAAGACTGTAATTAGGGATTATACTTTGGCTCAACTTTTTCTTTCTGAAAGAAAGCTCAGGAAGGGAAAAAGATAAAAACAGAGAGATGCGATTTTCTGTCCTCCTTTCATCACATTGTTAGGCCTGCGAATCAGATCACTACATTGGCTCACTAATTCCTAACTGCCCATTTACACAGAAACATGTCCAACTGAGGGATTTGTTGAGATATGTGCAGTTTGAAAGTGTCAAACAAATAAAATAAGCTCGTTTTATTGATTTCCTCACATTTACGGAATTGTATTCAGTCCATGTGTGAACAGCGTGATGATGGTGTGGAAGAATAATGGCTGAATGCAGCACTACCGTGAGTCATGTGGGTTATGAACTATAGCCTTTCGAAACAGCCATATATACTACTGTGACATTATTATGCATAAAACCACAGATTGTACTCTTTACTTGCTTTATTTATTTATTTTGTTTTGTTATTTGAATATTTTACCATTTAAGACACACCACAGGAGCCCTATAGATATAATCTTTTGCTCTTCTGTGCCTCTGCTGCAAAGGCGCTTTCATGTAGAAGAAAAACTACTTGTCGTTCTCCTTGGATACACCACTATACAGTCGTCCGCCCCCCTCCGTCTCATCCCACTGGTGGAAAATGAGTGTGTGGGCAAGCCAGGGCCTGTGGGCCTGTTCCTCTGTGTGTGTGCGTGCGTTAGTGTTTGTGTGTGTGATCCCTTTCACCTGCCTGTACACGTCAACAGGAAGCCCACAGAGATAAGGCATGATGCTTTCCCCACACTGCCCAAGTGTAACAGTGTTCAGAACAACACCCACCACGCTTCAAAGAATGCTAAAAATGTTTGAAAGTAAAGCAACCGAGGCAACACACTTTCTAACCCTGAATCTAAATCCGACACCCTCCTCAATCTGGATCGCACGCACACATACACACATACACACACACTTTTCGGTCTGCTTTTTGATGCGCACACATACAGCAACACCCATAAACACCCATGAACACAACCCGCACACACACTCACACGTGGCACCAGCCCCAGGGGAAACAACAGCCGCCTGGGCGAAAATAAAACTCTTCACTCGGTTAGAATTAAATCAAAGTGATGCAAATCAAATGGCCAATTAAAGCCACAAACACGTTTCCTGGGAGATGAAATGCTGACGCCTAATTGGTTGGATAAAAGGGGCAATACATCTAAGAAGACAGACCTGAGAAGGATGTTTTGGAAACGCAGCAATGAGAAGAGATTGTGTGTGTGTGTGTGTGTGTGTGTGTGTGTGTGTGTGTGTGTGTGTGTGTGTGTGTGTGTGTGTGTGTGTGTGTGTGTGTGTGTGAGTATGTGTGTGTGGAGCATTCGTGTTGGGAGATTCGCTGAACATAAGTTAGACTGTCAACTATGTGGGCCGTAAGTGCTTCGTTTTCTTTGTAATTTAGAGTAAGCACTTTGCTAAGCGAAAAGCAGAACGTGAGATGGAGAGGCTTTTTTTGAAGTTCAACTTTCACACAGTAGTTCTTCAGGGTTCTCACAACATAGAAGGGATTTTTAAAACGTTTGTGCTGGAAAAGCAGCTAGGAAGAAAGAAAATGTCTGATATCTGTGCACACACACAAACACGTTCAAGCTGTGGCTCAGGCTTCAGTCGCACGACACGGTCAGACAACTCCCGCTGAGATGTCGCAGTTGCTGTATGTGTTTGTGCGCTTGCTGACGAGCGAATGCAGCTTATGAGGAGAGACAAATTCACATATTTCACAGCGTGCGCAGTGGAAATGCCTGATTAACTGATATGATCAAATAAGCAAACAAGAGGAAATGTCAAAGTGAATTTTCACATTTGCATTTGTTTTGGCACAGAATTTTAACTGATGGTTGTTTTATCTGATCATTCTTGTGAAAGAGAAGTGCGCTTAATTGTATTGAATGTGCACTTGTAGTGTACTTTAAATCCTAATAGTATACTTTAAAAAAAAACTGTACTTACAGAAAATATTGTATATTGAAGCCTTAACCCTTTTACATGTGTGTAAGTGTACATAAGAGACAGTTTTATAATTGTCTTAATGCACTTAAATGCACTTTTAAAAGTACAGCATGTTAGAGTCAAATTGCATGCTTAAACATGTTTTAATAACCTTTTTTGTGTGTGCTTTCAATTATTACATTTAAGTGTTGACTGAAATAGAAAAAAAGAAGCACTTGTAATGTGTAATTCAATATTACATTTAAAGTTAATATAATGTCAATGTACTAAATAGTAAATTCATCATTACAGATGAGTAGTTACAAATATGTTTAAATACATGAAATACACATTTCAGTAGGAATTACAGTAAAGCATATTTTGGCATAAAAGTAATCTTACTCACAAACTTGTGCGTGAGTAAATGATTACAGAATTTTCATTTTGGGGTAAACTATTCCTTTAAATCCTACTTAAGTGGGTCAAAAATCACTAAATTTCATTTAATTCCAATTAACTGTAATTAAGCACCAAAAGACTTTTATTCAGTTTCTTCTAAAATATACTACCCCCCCCCCCCACACTCTCTCTCTCTCTCACACACACACACACACACACATACATTCTTAGTGCTGAGTTGTGGGCTGCAGTTGTTTATTGTTGCTAAATGGATTGATTTTTTTTCTTCTCATATGTTGTGTATTTCCAGAGGCAGGACTATAAACTGTTTTTCCCCCACTTTGCTCAGTTCTAAGCTTTTAGGGTTAGTGATACAGGCTTAAAACAGAATGAGAGTGAGTAAATAATTACCAAACTTAATTTTTTGGGGGTGAACTAACCTTTTTAGCTTTTTGTAGTATTACATTTTGTTTCCATCAGGCCACAATCGCTGACCTGATCTCAGGTTATATCAGCATTCCTTAAAATCCAGTGGTTGTGACAGTTTTAGTATTTCATAAGAAAACATGAACAACAATCTCCCTTAGGAGCCCTGTAAGCCATCAGTTATATTCGGATCTGATAAAGCGTACAGTATGATATTCCACAAAACATTTGACATTTTGTTTGAGCCGCAGGCTAGTGGTCAGACACATTGATCTGTGGTGAGAAATGAGGGTTCGAATCTGGGGTTGTGTCCCGATTATGTTCCCCTCATCATTTTAAGTCATCTGTCCTCTTTCTCTTTCAGTAATATGTTGAAAAATAACTTCTGTATATATACAGTATGTGATAGATACATGAGACATCATAACTGAGTTCCAAACGGATGTTCAGGAGGAGCTTGTTCATCTAATTCTGCTAATCATGCCACAACGGATATATACACAGCTGCTTACCTCACTCCTTTGATAGTTCTCCTGGCATCCCTCCACCACCCTGACTCCACCTTAATTTTTATAATTAAATATGTCCGGGAGGTGGGGGTGGGCTCAAGCCCCCTTATTTTGGACAGTAAACCAAACCAATTTACATTCATCACACTCAAGTATAAAATGAACAGGAACTTGTGAAATGGATGTTTACAACAACATGGTCTTTAAAGAGCGGGGCCTAATATTGTCTTTATGATGGTTTATGCTGGTCGTTATTCCACTGGATTGGAATTTATTAAAGTGCAGAGTGATTTAATGTTTGCATTTAATGGTCTGAATATTTTATGGCTTAAAACTAAAGCAGGGGGGGAAATGTAGCAGAGGGAATGGAGAGCTGGACAGTATTTTGACATTGTTGACCTATGCTAGTAGTTAGCTACTTCTTTTTACACATGTATTTTAGTTTGTGTAGTTTATTTTATTTTATTTGCACAATGATGATCAGCATTTACACTTCATATATTTACACTATTTACGCTAAATTCCATTCATTTACACTAAATTCCATAAAACAACAGATTAACAGAAAAAAAAAAAAAAAAAAAAAAAAAAAAAATATATATATATATATATATATATATATATATATATATATATATATATATATATATATATATATATATATATTAGGCCTGTCAATCAATTAAAATTTTTAATCTGATAACCATAGACCATTTATCTTGTTTCAAATGTTTATTTTGTCATCATTTGCTATATCCAGCAAAGTAAACCACAAGATTATTTCTGCAAGCTTTTTTCAAGATAAATTTAGGCCTCGTCCACACACATTTTGTATCGTATAGGCATTTCGTCCACAGGAATCCGGCGTTTTGGAAGTGTGAAACTGATATATTTTTTGAAACCAGGTCCCAGGGTGGGTAAATCTGAAAACGCCACCCTTGCGTTTTTGTGTGGACAGTGAATCCATATATTTTCTGAAACAATAACATCATCAGCCCACGTCTCGCTGCTAGTCAGCGCTATGTCACGTAACAGCAAGAAAAAAACATGAACAAACACTGATCGATTGCCTTTTTACTAACTAACATTAACCCAATTAATAAATGTATTGTTCCATGTTCGTTTGTATACCGTGCACAAAGTTTACGCGCATAGTCCAAGTCTTCTTCTCCATTTTTAGTGTATCTCTGTGGCAAAATTACAGGGCAACATAC
Organism: Cyprinus carpio; assembly: GCF_018340385.1. Lineage (NCBI taxonomy): Eukaryota > Metazoa > Chordata > Actinopteri > Cypriniformes > Cyprinidae > Cyprinus > Cyprinus carpio. The sequence continues at coordinate 16,285,164 of NC_056597.1, read as the reverse complement.
TGGTCTGGCATGTATACTACATCGTTTTGTGTCAGTTTTGTGGTTTCGTGTGGACGCAGATATTTCTTGAGACGAGAAAAAAAAAAAAAAGATCGGACAGGGAAAGCTCTGGCTTCGTGTGGACCTAGCCTTAGATGTCTTTCCAAAAAAGGACACTTAGAAACTCCAAAAGGACACCAAAGGAGCCCATATAAGCACATATAAAAGAAAAAAAAAATATCTGAATTTTATAGTCTGTGTACAGTGCAACAGCAAAAAGCTTTTTTTTACATTTAAGAGAAGTCAAGTTGTGATACCGAACAGGACCAACTGGAGATGCCAAAAAAAAAAAAATAATAATAATAATAATAAACCAACGGCCTGCTGACTGCATATATCTACTACTGTAGACAGATCCAGGCCCGGATTGGCTTATCGGGAGCACCAAGAGGATTCCCGGTGGGCCGGTCTGATTTTTGGGCCGCGACACCGGTGTTTTCATGCCACTGGTTTGAACTATGCTGTACTTAGACTGCCTGCACTCATTTTTTTTATAAATTATTTTCTCGCAGACCATATTACCTAAACAGAATAATTTGATTGAACCGGTGCATTGAATTGAACCATTCAAGTGAACTGATTCACTGAAAATAATATATTTTTTAAATGCTTTATATAAGACGATATTTACCCCACAATGTTTGATTAGTACCTCAAATTGTTTGCCGCCTTATATATTACACATTTACTTGTTAAAAACTCACTCGGCAACTGCAAACCATTTTTGAAAACAGCAGACATACTGTCATTCTGAAGCACGAGGTTAACGGATGTTCACTACTTTTAGTAAGCTACTCCCCGACACTGGATGTTAATTATGCCTTTGTCACAGAAAGAGCCTATTCTCACAGTGGACGTCATAAGATGAACCTAGATGATGAAGGCTTCACAGAGATGAGCGATTGCGTCTGAGAGGAATTGAGAATGGGGAGGCAGACTGAAAGAGTGTAGTGTGCTCTGCCTAATAACGCCCCTCTGTGTCACACGCATACACACACTGAAGTTATTGTCACAGCAACCGCAGCATGTCGTGAGACATTTTGTTTAAAACTATGCGTGACACAGGGGTGTGTTCGCTGTCTGGGCCGCTGAGTGTAGGTGTGTACAAATTTATTGTTTTGCATTCAGAGACTGTGAAAATCGCATGATTACGTATTTTCATCTCGCCGAATGTCACCTCAATGACAAGTTTCTGACAGGAAACAGAGCCAAGATTGCTCGTGCATACATGTATGTTCGTTGTCAAAACTGCATGTAGCATAACTGATTAAAAACGCCGTCTTACATAGCATGAGCTCTTCTGCATGTGAAAATAAGTCATCAGGCACAGGACATACTTATACAGCTCATTATACACACATTGCAAGACATCCTTACTCACTTCACTAAGTATTTATATTTTTATTTTTGTGGTGTCTGTAACAGAACTGCTTTGTTTGGTTGCTGGTCAGTATAAAATGGACAATAGAAGACGGTGTGTGTGTGCATGTGTATGTGTGGGTATAGCTTTTTGTCACAAGTGGGTATTCATTAAATTTCTCTGTCTCACCATAGATATATACCCAGACACACACATGTGAAATTCCTATGCACAACACACACACACACATATGAAGGCAAGGCTGTAGCTGAAGCATCCTGTTTACTTCGTAAAGCACAATGAGACTTTTATGTGGAAGTCTGAGACGATGATGAGGGAAAAACCATAAATATCACCTCCACACACACACAGTGCTTGCTACTATCAGGACACCCTCATTAAGTGAGCATTGTTCTCAACGAAACGAACCAGGAAGACAAGAGACGTCTGTCAAACATGCACCTAATCATTATCTTTTATTCAGTCAAAGCCCAATCACATATGGATTAGTTTGCCCTCCACTCAAGAGCTTAATCTGTCCCAAATGTTGTGTGGCTGGTTAAACAGCTTTGCTTCAGACGATGCACTTTGGTTCCTCTAGGAATTAAGTGCTTACACTTGTTTGACTTTGACTCAGCTGTGGCGCTTTGACTGAAGTCAGATGTCTGGCTTCATTAAACTAATTATAATGGAGAAACTCACTGTAAGGTCACGCAATGTGTATAAAAGCCTTAAACAAAATTTTAAAATGTGATATATAACATAAAATGTGATGTATATATAACAGCCAGTGGGAGTTAGTTAGCAATGTTACTCTAGAAAAAAAAAGAAAAAAGAAAAAAAAAACACACACACATTGTAGACATTTCTTTTTTTTAATTCTTAGTTGAATGTTAAGTTCAAAAGATCATTCATGTGAAAGAAATCTTTTGAAATCTTATTATAAATGTCTTTACTGTCACTTTTGATTATTATTATTATTATATTGGTTGCATTTAAATCAATACAAATAATGTGTATCGATTACTGTCAGTGTAAATGCTGTCAGTGTGAGAAAGGATAGACTAATGAGTCATTATGCAAATACTATGCTGCCATCATGGCAGATTTTGAATCTTGAAACTCTTTCTTTTTAAATTTCTTAAGAAGTATAATGTTAATATTCTGATCCCAGAGTGCGCATGATCCAAGATATCAAATTCTGCTCATGTAATTTCTCAAGCCTTCAACCCTTTTTCTGCTCCTTAGCCTGTCCCCTCAAGACTATCAATAAAAATGCCAAAAACAAGTTTTAAAAATAGTATAAATCTCGCAAAAATCAAAGTATACGGCAGACCTGAGGCTCAATATTATTATTAAAGAGTGTGTAAGAAAGCACTGATGTCATTCCATTCACAGCATGTTTGAGAAATTGACAGTGCTTGATTTTGTCCACTAAGGGGCACTGGTGCCCGTCTTCCTTCGTGACTTTGTATTGCAGTCAGTTGATAACCCTACTGCAACAGTTAATGTGCGCTAATCCACGCTTGTATATCTGTGTGTGTTTGTGTGTGTGTGTGTGTGTGTGTGTGTCTTCTAGCGCAACCACTTCTTACCTCTGTTTGCTCGCTGCTCTTCTCATGACACACTCTCCAAATCTCTCTTTCTCACTCTCCCTCCATGACTCTCTCTCTCTCTCTCTGCAGTGCCTCTTTCACTGCATGGTGATTATTATTCCTCACACAGACTCAGTGCTGATACTCAGATACTGCTGAGCAGCCCTGTAAATCACCTGGAGCTGGGAGAGAGGAAAAAAGAAAGAGAGAGAGGATGGGAGATATACAGAGAAAGATGAGAGAATTCAAAGGTGGGCTGAATGAACGATCGAGGTTATAACAGCAAGGGAATTCAAGGAAGAAAAAGGAATGAGAGTTACGGATTATGAGGAGAAACAAGGGAGAAGGAAGAGAGCTGAAAGTAAGAGTGAGGGGGAGCGTTAGTGTAAAATGCTGCAGTCAGAGCGAGCCGTGGTGCAGGATGATCATCAGGAGTATCTGTCACGCTATTGCAGAACACATACGCATCTCTGTGACCTTTATCCCGCTGCAAAAACTCCAGTCCGGTGCACACGTTCACTTATCCTTCTCATGTCATTGAGCAGGAGACGTTCAGGAAATTGTAAATGATGTGTGCGTCTTTCCGTATATCTCCATCCTACACAAACTTACGCTTGTCAGGTTGCCACCTGCTTGTATTAATAACTGTCAGTGTTTGCTGTGGTTACACACAGGCGATTGAAATTGTTTTCCACAGGACAGGCATTTGAGTGAATACTAAACTAAAGTAAACCAACAACGGAAAATTGTCTCTCTGTGTGAGTGCAATTTTACATCTTCCTTTAATGCCTTTAAGACCCACATTTGTAAATACTTGTGTCATGTATTGCTGCCTTTTGGGCAAACACTGCTATTCAAGAAGAAAACTTTATTGCTTACAGGCGACTCTTTCATAGCTCAGGACAAAAGAAAATTCTGTAAAAAAAAAAAAAACCCTAAGACTTTCCTCCTACCACTAAACAGAAAATATTTTTTTAGAAACAAATTTTTAATCAAAGAAAGATTCATTCTGTTTCTCTTCATTGATTTGTTTAGCTGTCCCTCCAGCATAATATGCTATTACATAGGTGAATACTATAGGTGCAATACATTAGCAGTAGGTGGTGACAAGTGCATCTACTTTTGTGCATTAGGAGTGAGTGAGTCATTGAATCATTAGCACAACAGATTTGTTTTTTTGTTTTTTGTTTTTTTTAAAAAGACTAAAACAAGTCTGAAAAGCTTATGGCAAATTTAGATGTCCCAGTACTTTTCGTATGCTAAAAAGATTTAAACAGCTTCAACATAGGCACATTGAAAAGAAAAAAAAAACCTACATCAATTTTTTTGCAAAATATGTACTTACACAAAAAAAATCACTTCAATTTCCAGGTGAAAAAAAAAAAAAAAACCTAGTGCCAGTAAAACAACAAAAAAGTATTATTACAGGAGTAAATTGTCATCTAATAAAGACATATTTGTGTGGTTTCTTTTAAGAATACTATGTTATGTCCTCAAAACACTTTTACCATAGTGCATTGTTCGTAAACTAATTGCATCACATAACCAGATACACATATATGGCTTTTCTGACATGGTAAACTTGCTTGGTACCTCACCTGGTAAAACACTGTACTTGCTCTCGTAAAAGCCTGTGAAACACGAGTCACAAGAAAAAAGTTCAAAGACTTGTAGAAGCAAGCTAAAATGGCATTCATGCTTCAGCAAATGCATTTTTATAGCTTTGGTTAACACTAACACTTAGGTTTTGGGTTTAGTCTAAGTACAAAAGCAACGTGATATCATTTTGAATTGTGACATTTTTAATGACCATGGGTTGCACCGTTTAGAATCTCTTTAAGCCTCATTCTCATATGTCCAACCAATGATATTATCCTTTACACCCACACTTGAATGTCACTTGCTTATTCAAGAATCATTCTTTGAGGGGAGATAAAGCAGGCATGTGATTCATAAGGGAGAGTCAGTACATGAATGAGAATGATTCAACAATGAACAAAATATGAGTAGGGATGCATCACGCTGTTGGTTCTCTTATGAAACATGACAGGGTTGTCATTTTTATGTGAACTAACCCTTTTAGGTCTCTGTTTTGGAAGAATTTGATGAGAAATGTTTGAGTTTACATTGAAATCTCTGAAGACTTCTTGTTTAAACTTTTATCTGGGCAAATCTGAGATTTTGTTGAAAACGTTTGCTCCCTAGATGAGAGAGAACAGAATAGACTAGAAAAGAATATTAATAGAAGAGAAAAGTTATAATTCAGACAAAAATGCAATGGAATATGCAGGATAGTTAACAGGACAGTTTTTGCACACTAATCGTGAATAAAACTGATTTTACAGTTAATGGCAGAGGCCTGAGGGTCTCTTCTATGCTGTTTGAATGATGTCACTAATTGAATGTACTTAGTTGGAACACACTATAGATCCATATCCAAATCAGCTAACTTGAATTATTCATTGTATGCGGCATGCCCTTTCAATATGCAGAGTCATAGAACGCAGAGGAGAGGCTAAGCACTAATTAATCAGGCCTCGTTAATTTCCTTTGAGCCGTCAGGTAAGAGTGTTTCTCTCTAATTATGTTGATGACTGCGGAAAGCAGACACACATACACACACTCAGGCCTGAAACCTCACAAACAAGATTGTTAGATGTGCATGCACACCGCTGTAGATGTGGACACACACACACACACACACAAGCGCGAGCACACAAAGGCAGGCAGGCTGTGATGCACACCTGGTTTAACAGACAGTCACATCAGTAAACATACACAGACACAGTTGGATGTCATGCTGGAAAGAGAAAGGAAATGGCCTGTGTCAGATTAAAGGGTTGGTTTTTAATGTTTGCCGTCAAAGTCCATTAATATTCTATCAGCTCTGTTTCTGCTGCTGGTGGACTGACTGGACCCCAGCCAAGACCCAAGAACACACACACACACACATCCAAAAGCCCAACCTTTGTGACTTTAGCCAGAGTCTGCTTTTCACACACATTCACACAGCCAAACCTCTGTGTCTTTAGCCAAACTTTTCTCTCACAAACACAAACAACCACAAAGCCAAAAGCTTAACCTCTGTGACTGATGCGCTCTCAGTTTCTGCCTCCCACACAAACAATATGCCTCATCATATTGCGACAATATGGAATAGCGTGTGTGCTACAAAAACTCAAATGATATACTCTAATTATATACAATTAGTATACTGTAAAACATTCTATTTTTCATAGATAGCAATGTAACATGATATACAGGTGCAGCTTCTAAATATGCATTATATCTGCATATTAAAGAGCCCAGTGGAACATTTTATTCAAAGGTTTACTCAAATATATGGTGCAGAAGAGGATGAAGTTCTATGTTCTTCTTCACTGGAGTGTAAGATTCGTTTCAGATGTACATTACCGTTCAAAGATTTGGGGTTGGAAAGATGTTTTAAAATGTATTTTTGAAAATATTTTTAATTTGAAATATTATTATAATTTTAAACAAATATTTTCTATTTTAATATATTTTAAAATGTCATTTAATCTTGTGATGCAAAGCAGAATTTTCAGCAGCCATTACTTCAATCTTAAGTGTCACATGAACCTTCAGAAATCATTCTATGCTGATTTGGTGCTCAAGAAACATTTATTATATAATATATTAAATATTAATATTATATATATTCATATATTTCTGTAGAAGATGTGATCATTATTATTATTATTATTAAATCTCACAACCTCAGATCTTTGAATATATATATATATAATTTTTTTTTTTTTTTTTTTTTTTTTTTCTCATAAAGAGACACCGTTTTTGACTAGCACTTATCTGGCCTTGGAAGAATATAAAAAACGATATCTTAAACGAGATGAGTTGAAATCTATTTACTTTCCTTTTTTGAAATTTTAGAAGAGACACACTTGAGATTACAGTGGCCTTTTTTCTCAGGAAGAAAAAAAAAATCAGAGAAGCAAGAGACTTAAGTAACAGCTCCATTTATTCACCATTTAAACTCAGTTAAGAGAAACAAAGATATTAAAGAGATCTCATTTGTGATTTTTCCTCTTCTTATAAGAGACCTTAACCCACAGGTTAGCAAGGCTTTAATTGAAAGCGTTGCTCAATAGATAATACACAATGACAGTGAGAATCACTCTTAAACTAAGCTTAATGATAACTACTTAAAACAATGGCTCGCTATTTAGGGAAACTCCAACAAACCTTAAGACAAACCTTTAGCTGCTTTCTCTGCTAATTACACTTTCTCAGCCAAAGAAGCAAAATATTCAGCTAAAATTGATTCTGTGCAGCTTATTTGGAGCAACCTATTGTATAGCTACATTAGCTATGAAACCTCGAAAGTGAGTAGGTGAAACTCAATTCAGTGGGAAATTTCTAGAAACCCTTCAGGCAGTTGTATGGATAAAATGATGCTCCACAATGTTCTGAAATGTTCTTCATGAGCTACTTTCTAAGATTTAAATGTTGATATCGTTCTTAAATATGAAGTTAATTAATCTTCATCAAACAAATTAAATGAAGGCGTTAGTGTAAATGCAGGCTTGGGTAATCGGTATACAGTGGCAAACATAAACCAGCAGTGCTTGGCAATTCAACATGAAATCCGCCGTAATCTGATTGGTTCCACTGTGTCGATAAGACAATGCAGCAAACAGGCTTATATTCCCACCCATGTTATTGAGCCTCTAGTCCCACCCTCATACAGTCAAATGAGCCAGTGTACAGTTCTCATAGCAAGAAATGGGTTTTGTTGAATTATGATGACTTCGGGCCAAAAAAAAAACTATATATAGAAGAGTTTTTTATTGGTAGAACTGATTTTGAAATGCATTCCTGTAGCTCAAACAGCAGAGCTTGGTATATAAATAAAACACATTTCATAGCATACTAGTATTGATAAAAAAAAAAAAAAAAAAAATGGATTTCATAGGGCCCTACAGAGGTCATGAATTCAATTCCCAGGGAATGCTTGGGCTGAAAAAATTATACCCTAAGTGCAGTGTAAGTCTCTTCAGATAATAGTAGCTGCAAAAAGCAAAAAATAAATTTTGATGTCACCACTGAAAGTTCATAAGGCTGTTTATTATTCTATACAGACTGAATAATGATTAAATGGTTAGTTGCATTTTTTTTAATTTCCATTCAGAATTGTTTTCCCCTGCAGTTTATAATCAGAACAGACCTGCAACTCATTTCTGGGTCACTATGCACCAGTTGAGAAACCACTTATATAATGTATCTGTAACTGCACAATGTTTGTCTCTCTAGCGTCCAGGAGAGCTGCACTCAGTGTATGAGTTAGACCTGAGGAGATCCCCAGTCTTAATTGAAAGGCAGAAATTCCGAGAAAAGTGAGGAATGGAGTTAGTAAACGATGGTGGGGAATTATGGGTCAATAAAACAGCATCCCATTGAGACTTCCAGCAAGGGTCAAGAGCACTGCATTGATTGGCTCAACATAAAGCTGAGTAGAGAGAGAGAGTGTGTGTGTGAGGGTGTGTGTGTGTGTGTGTGTGTGTGTGTGTGTGTGTGTGTGTGTGTGTGTGTGTGTGTGTGTGTGTGTGTGTGTGTGTGTGTGTGTGTGTGTGTGCACTGTACTGTATATTGAATACTTAAGGAATAAAAAAGCAGAATGTAATGCACAGTATGTGTGGTCTTTTTTTAAAGGGGTAATGCAGTTTCAGACTTTGATATTATGTTTCACAAGGTTAATTTATAAAGTTTGCTAATTTGTTGCACCAAAGAAGGTCCAATTTTTGTAAAAATTATATTTTTCCTCATTTTCATTCTGTGAAACTTCACATAATTTTTTATGGGGCAAAATCGGAAGTAAATGCCCATTGCTATGATTGGCTAACTTCATCATGCTGTATCTATGTCCTCCTTTACTGCATGCTGTGTTTGATACTCAAGATGGAAAGTGCTGTGATAAAGCCGTGTGTTTAAACATGAGGCAGAAGAAATTAAAAGATGAAAACAGTAAAACACTACACATTGTGTGAAGGGTTAATGTAGCAATGGTAAAATAAACTACAAATATTCAATTCAAGCAAGTATCTCTGGTCCAGGTATATAACAATATTATTAGCAACATTCAAACAATGATAAAATGATAAAGGAGTCTTAAACACTGACATTTATTACAAACACAATGCAAGATTAAAAATAAATGTACTTACCTGTGTTGCCTCCAAGGACAAAAGGCTTGGCACTTCTGTATCTTTCAATAAAAGGTATTGTGTAAAGCATGTTTAGAATAATTTTAATAATTCAATATTTTACCCTCTTATATGTGTAATTTTCAAAAACATTTTGATTCTCCATTCATGACTACTCCAGATCAGGCTTGCCGTCCCGCAAAACCTCTCAAGTGTCAGAACCATGTCAGACATCGGTTCGCAGACAAAACAGATGATTTGTTCTATAAGTGTTCATTTGTCGCTTGCTACATTTGACACCTGACACCCATAAAGTCTGATTCATCACCCTCTCTCCTCTCTGTTACGATTCCACTTCCCCCCAGTGAAAAATGAAACCATCAGATAATTACTCTGTTCATTTAACGTGCTCTCTCGCTCCAGTTCTCTCTCTGTTCACATTGTCTTGATTAAGGCAGACACCGGAGCATATAAATGTGCTTCTCATAAGGCAGTTCTCCTAACAGCTGTCAGTCATTGCTTCACTAGACACTAAAGGGACAATGTGGGACTTGTTTGGATGGCTAGACTTTCCCTTCATATCTCCTTTCGGTTTCAGGCAGCCACAATGGGACTTTATGATTTTGTTTGAGACTTTGAATGTGCTGATTTGCTAGTGTGAGATTAGGTTGGGGAGATGGAGTCACACCTATAGATGAAGCCATAAAACACATGCCATAAAGTTTTCCATGGGGTGTAATAAAAGGTGTTGTTTCTTATTAAATTTGCAACTATATTTTTATATTTTCTGAAGAAAATGTGAGTGGTGCTTTCCAATGCAAAACTTGATGCTATGGTTGCAGGGTTAAAACTAGAGCTTGGGGACCTGATACAGTCTATTATCTGATATGTTATTTTTCATTATTCTAACTTGAAATTTCATTTTGGCCTGATTTTGTTCAAAATAATGTCACACCTGTTCATTCTTCAATTTTGAGTATACCAGAGCCTTAACTAAAGTTGAAGTGTCAATTTAGTATAATTGAGATACTATTGTAGTTGTTATTAATATTTTGAGTTTTTAATTTTTATATTTTAATAATTTTGTATCATCTATCTATCTATCTATCTATCTATCTATCTATCTATCTTTCTATCTATCTATCTATCTATCTATCTATCTATCTATCTATCTATCTATCTGTCTGTCTGTCTGTCTGTCTGTCTGTCTGTCTGTCTGTCTATTTAAGAGAGATCATTGTGAAATCAGATCAAACAAAGGTGATATACAGATAATCTTCACTGATGTAATACCTACTGTCACCTATCACGTTTTAATCCCATGTCTCTCCGCAGCCCCTCAGAAGAGTGACATTCTCTGTGGTGAGTCAGGCTCCTGATCAAGGCTGCTATGATAGTGGAGTGGAGGACTCTGAGACCCCAAGCAGCAAGAGCTCCTCTGGACCCAGACTGGGATCTTTACCACTGCCTGAGGATGGATATGAAAGGACAACACCAGAAGGGAGCGTAGGCGAAGAGGAGCATGTGGAAAATGGTAAAAAGCCATCTGTGGGAAAGGTCTGAGACCACTAGTGAAAAATAACGCGCATATGTTCTTTTTTGTTCTTTTTGTTCTTTTGTTTGCTTTAAAGGGTAGATCACCCAAAAATAAAAAATTCAAAAGAAGAAATATTGAAGAATGTTGGTAGCTAAACAGTTTTGGTTAATTTTAACTTCCACTGTATAGACAAAACACACAAAGACAATTCTCAGAATAGCTTATTTTATGTTCCACATAACAAAGACAGTCATGAAGTTTTGGAATATTATGTGGCTGAGTAAAATATGACAAAAAAAATACCTGTATTTTCATGGCATTTATAATTTTTAAACATACTGGGTACAGAAACTAAAAGAAGATGTATGCGAGTTGGCTTAGTTCATTTAGTAAATAGATACTTCAGTTATTTCCACACTTAAGTATGTCCATTAAAATGTATTCTAGAAGCTTTTGTTTCTTTTACTATTCACTTCTCTTTTTTTTTTTTTGCTCTTTGGTACTTTATAATTAAGTTAAAAGCACATTAGAGCTGCTCCATTGCAGTGGCTCAGTACTTTAATCATGAGTACAGGTACGCAGTATCGGGCCCTATAAAATACATTTAAATGTCTCAGGGAATTGTGAGAATATCAGTTTACATTTTATTATATAATGACTTGTGTTTTTACTTCTAAAATCTGTGCATTTAACAGTGTTTACTGTAAAACTAGTTAAAATGTCCCATTAGATCTACTATAGTTTGTCACGGTATATAGTAAAGGAACTTACAATTAAACAGTGTTTTTTTTAAAGAATTTTACAGAATTTTAAAGCATTTTTATAGTATTTTTATATTGTAGAGTGAGGTTCAAAAGACCACTAGTGTCAATTGTTTTATTTTTTATTTTTTTATTTATTATTTTATTATTTTATTTTATACTCTGTCCTTGTTATTAAATTAAAATATTAACATTCAAACATTTTCTAAGAATTTGGATTGTTCTCGTTTTGGTTTGTTCTTCTCCTTTGTAGTATATTACAGCAGTACTCAAACTGACATGAACCTGGTCCCAGACCTTTGGACGACACTGTAGACAGACAGAGTCATTTATTCTCCAGGGACATCATGAGTGTCTAAAACTTGACAGTCTGAGCAAAAAATTTTGACCTATGACCATATTTCAGTAGAGACAGTTCCATGACAGGATATCCTAAAACTGCCTCTTTTTCTGTTCCTCAGACCCCAGGCAGCTCCCTGACGTGGCTCTGACAGGAAAGTGCACACGAGAATGTGATGATTTTGGTCACTCTGACACCTGCTGGATGCCTGTGCCACCATCACCACGCAGACGCATGGAACCACCCCAACTGTCCACCTTCGCCTCGCCCGGCGATAACAACAACAACACGGAGGACGACAGTGACCGAGAGGAAGACGGAGATGGAGGTACGGATAAGAGCAGCGGAGGAAGCGAGGAGGTCCGGGATTCACTCGCAAATGGAGATCCGCTCGGAACGCTCAGCCGTCGGGACCGGAACAGGAACATGGGCGACCACAACCGTAATCTCCTGAACCGGAAAATGACCTCGGCATCCTATGACACGTTCAGCAGCGCTGGCTTTGGCCGTCGTCCGGATGAAGAAGACTCACACCCACCAGAGGTCATTCCGCTTACGAGGACGGGGGGCGACTATAAGACCACCTCGTGCCTCACTCTGTCTCGCAGGGAAGTGTACCTGTGAGCTGCAGGCAGCCCCCTCGCTACGGGACAGCCCAGAGCAACTTCACTGCATCAAGCAGGAGCATCATTGAGAGACTAGCGCATACCTGTTCAAAACAGGCGTCTTCTCCTTGCCAAAAATTCATCATCAGTTCATTTCTCTAGATGCAAAATATCAAAGTTGAGGAGAAAAAGTGAATCATCTTTTATTCTTTCATAAACTTGGATATACTTTGTCAATGGCAAACATTTGCATGTTAGGCCTCCCACAGACAGGGGGCGATGTGGGGACTGATGGACAAAATCCAATCACAGACCATATAAATGGATGCTCATTTCATCCAATTGTGGCACTTCATGAAAATAAAACCATGTAGCATCAGGAAAAAGGAAATCGTAACCAATCATAGGGCGACAGCGGCATCTCTAGTTTCCTGTTGCTGAGCCAATACGGTTATTTAATTACAGTCACACGGTAAACACTAGACATGTAAATTCTTTCATCACAGACTTTTAGATAGAAAAAAAAGAAAAAAGTCTGATCATCCATTTTTATCATTTGTAAAGCTACTTGTTTTTCTTTTATTAACAAATATGGGAATATACTACAGCTCTCAGTAGTGCTTCATAGGTTTCGGATTAAATTCTTCGCTATTTCATTGCTTCTGTAATGGAGCAATTATCACAATGACTGTTAAATTACCATCCCATCAGATCTCAGAGTTGAAATCAGCCAATTAAATCATGTGACATACTCTGTACACAGCACAAACATACACACACACACACACACTGATACATGTCTATATCCATTTAATGCAGATGTGTGTGTAAAAGTGTATGTACTGTATAAACGGACATTTTGGCATACCTGAGGCTTTTTTTGAGAAATGGTTTTTTGAAAGTAGATGTAGCATTTTTGCCTGCTTGATCTTCAACTAGTATATAAGACACTGAAGTGTATTTGAATAACTAATCATCTGTGTAAAGTGCATACACAGGGGCATTCAACAATGTTTAGATACATCTATACTATACTATAAACGACAAATATACTGTATCTCATCCCTTTTAAGTAGAGCTCATATTTAAACCAAATTTCTTTAAAGGCAACACTGCATGAGGATGATCTAATGCTTATTTTGTTAAATAAGAATCAGATTTTGTTGTTTTTCTGAGGATATAACCTGTTTAGGAGGGGAGTGTGCGAGCGTGTGTGAATTCAAAGCGAGGTCGTTGAAGAGCTAGATCTTTAATTTAGCCAGAAATGACACACACACACACACACACACACACAATGTAGTTGTTCAAATACCTGTATTACAGTTCAAACAAATCAAGACATTTTAATGAGTCTTTGTTAATCTTACGGCAGCCTCGTCCAGGTCTTGGCACCTCATCAAGCCTCTGGAATTTTCAAATTGAGTTTAGGAATGGCTTTTTTTTAGCTCTTGATATGCATTGTAAGTACAATCTGATTGATAAGAACAAATTGACATGTATTTCACCAACTCTCAGGAAACTTGAGATTCAGTGTGTGTTCTCGGCCCATTATCAACGCTGAGGTTTAGTCTGCGCTCCGAATTTGTCCTCACAAGGCCATACTGTTGGGGAGCCTGTTTTCTCACCCTTTCCCTTTTTCAGACTCACTGTACCTGTAAACGGTGTCCGAAGTGTGCGTGTTTCCTGGCTTCCCATGGTGAGAATTGCAGACTCATCTCTTTCACTTCACGGAACAGCCTTGGGTCTGGAGCGGGACTGGTGGACTCCAGTCCATCTATGCCAAAATCTGTCCAGCTATTTCAGTTTTACTGGAAGCACTGGTGCACAAACTTACCTGAAAAAGACTAGCCCAGAACCTGCGGTTCAGTGCCTGGATGAGAGGAAATTGCTGAACTGGCCTAAACAGGGTTTGTGAAACCGGAGGACTCGAGAGGAGGGAATCTGTCTCTAAAGATGCCGTGTTTCCTTTCAAGGTTTATAGGCTAAATATGCTGTTATACAGCAGTCTGTAAGTAGTGTACAGTATGGGGTGCATAACGGACTACGTATATGAAACCGTATGTTTTCTTTCTTTTTTTTTTTTTTACTGCACGTTTACCTAACAGTTCAACTCACTGCTAAAAGGGGAGGGCAAAATAACATTGTGTCTAAAGCGTAACATTCACTTGAACTTTTTTATGAGATAAACACTGAACTCATGTACTCTCCCAACATCTGCCATTTTACTGCTACCCTGTAGAGAAATGACCACTGAACTTTAACCTGAAAGGCATGTTGACGGTCTTTAATCCTGCACCTGTGAGGAAAATGTTTTTTATTTCTCTGTTTTTATGCTATGTGAAAGAGGAGTTTTTGAAGCTCTCTCTCATGGAGCGTTCATTGCATTTGTTATGACAAATAACAAATCAAAAGGGGTTGAAATGGTTTGAAAGTTTGATATGTGACATGTAAAAGTTTGATTTTGACATTAAAACACCTTTAAACCGTGTTCTGCTTTCTTTTTCACTCTTGAACTTACAGTTTGATTCATTTTGCGCATGTATTGATTGCATATTACTGAATATAGTGATAAAGATGTTTCTTTTGCACTCCTGCGCCCTGCTGGTAAGAGAGAAAATTACATTCTTTATGCTGTACACTTCACATCTGATGAGCGTCCTCTTATGTTAAATTAAGACACATTTGAAACTCTATTTGTACACTTTCACTTCTTGATTTAACATAATAATGATTTGTTATATTAAACTTTTTATGACACAGATTAGTAATTAAAGGGCTAGTCCACCCAAAAATTACCCCATGATTTACTCACCCTCAACTTTCTTCTTTCAGACAAATACAGTCAGAGTTATATTGAAAAAAATATATATATATTTGTCCTGGTTCTTCTACGCTTTATAATGGCAGTAAATGGCTGCTGATATTCAATAATCCAGTAGAATTCCAATAAAGTGCATCTGTCCATCATAAAAAAAGTGCTCCACATGGCTTTGGGAGGGTTCATAAAGGCCATGCAGTTTTGCAAGAAAAAAATAAATATAGCCAAATGTCCTTAAAGAATAAGATGAAAGTGTTAAATAAATTAGCCATAAAAGAAGCAACATAACAGTGAACATAGGTAAAGCTTTTTATTGCTGAGGAAATGGAGGAGTGTATGCCTACTTGAAAACGGATGCAGAGCTTGCTTTGCTTCTGCTCAACAGGGTTTTGGCCTACAAAAAAATGCATCACTCCTGCAGCACTCCTCACCTTAAAGGGACAGTTCACCCAAAAATGAAAATTCTGTCATCATTAACTCAACCTTCCTATGTAAGTTTCTTTTTGGAGAATGTTGGTAACCAAACAGTTGATGATAGCCATTGACTTCTATAGTATGGGATATAATACTATTGAAGCCATTGGCTAAATATTTACTTACCAACATTCTTGTTCAACAGAAGAAAGCATACAGGTATGGAACAACATAAATGATGACAATATTTTCATTTTGGGATGAACTATCCCTTTGAGGTGCGGTCACATTTACCATGATTTAAAGAATTCTTTCTGGCAAAATGCAGTAATTTCAATAGGAATCCAGCCAATAAGGAATTTTACATGAGGGCAAAAGATTTCACGAGTTGGTCACACATATTCTCCATACTGACCAACAGAAGCTGCTTGGTTTGAAAGTGACCGCTGTCAGCTGTGCTTCATACATCACTGCAGTATTGATAATTGACAACTGACTTTTTTTGGCTGTGAAATTTCACTATTGTGACCACACCTTTACAACACTTTAACAATGTTATTTGCATATTTATTGCTTAATGAATGTTTGTCCATGGTTATGTTGCCTGATAAATATGCTAGTTGCAATTTGTTAAACATATTAACTGCATCATTAAATGCTGAAGCTGAACACAGCATGTGAAATTTCATCTGTACAAAGTGCATGTATATTTAATGAGCCAACCATTTATTTCAGTTTAGTTTATGATTAGATATCTGATGCCGATGGCTAGTTTTTATGTCTGGACCCTTTCACAATGTATCCATGACATTGTATTTCAGGGTTTGTACTAAAAAAGTTTTTCAAACATGCAGATTTTATTATTATTATTATTTATTTTTTTTATTTTTACTGTTAATATTCATTTTGTAGAGTCTTTATTTTCAAATTTCCACAGACCCCCTAGCACCCCCCTAGAACCCTAGTTAGAAATCCCATGGTCTTTACTAAAGTTATACCAAGATACTGGCTGATGTAATAGAATATCTAACGTTTTGAGGAACTCGCCTGAATTAAAATCGAGGAACTTGCCCCTGAAGGCAGTTTCAATGAGCCGGAGTTCTTTGAAGAACAGAGCTGCTCAGGGAGGATGATGTTTTCCAAGGATTTCTTCGTCCCAGTGGAATATAGAAATGCTGCTCTAGTTATGGAAACAGCTCACTTACTTTTAAAATTTTTATACTTCTCCACCATTTTCACTGTCCCCTTCATTTCCAGTAGCTTTAGAACGCCAGGGATGTCCAAACATTTCTCACTCCAGCATGTTAACATTTTGTTCACTCTTTGGATAGTCTAAGCAATCTGGAAACATGCCTAAAGTAGAATGAATATCAAACCAAGCATGCATGATTCCTAAATTCAAATGAATGCATTTGGTCATTTCTTCTTGGCTTAAAAATAGTACAGTTGTCTACTGCTTGCTCATGCATTGTTAAATTTCCAGAGTTACATTGGATTTACATCGGGCCCCATCATGGGCTTATGTTGTGTTGACACATTGAGTGTCTTTGAGACTTGCGCATTAAATCTAGCACTTTCTACAAGACACATGCATGTGGCCCTGTACACATTTAAAGACATTTTAGTGTTGTTTGTTTTGGTGCACACTGCACCATTATGAGTAACTTATCACACATTAAAAGATCATTCTCCTGTCAACTGTATTTATCTGTCTAGATATTTTGCTCTCCAATCCTGTTACTTTTAGTGCAGTGTTTCTAAAATCACAGGTAGACCCTAAATAATTTCAGTTATTAGACCTAAAGAAACTAAATAATTATAATTCACAAAAATGGGATGGCATGTTATATAATTGTCTAAAATAATTTACATATTGACCTCCGTTTATACTCCTCTGCCAGTTTACATGAAAACCAATGTCTAATTGCCCACTAACTGTGTTGACAGAGATTTTGCTGACCATGGTAGGTGATCATTAATTGAAGGCCATATTATTATCTTGAAGTTTCTTCAGGACTAAATACATAGCAAAAACATTGGGTTTAAATTAGGGAACACTATTACACAACTTATTAGCATACATATTACTAGCAGATTTTAGCATGGTATGGATATGATAATGTGAGTACTGATGGACTTACGTAAGTCATACTGTTGCTGCACAAAAAGCATATATAATAACCCGGAGCAGGTCTATACAGGTGGAGCTGGGGAAGGTAGAGGGTTTCAGAGGAATTCTGAAAGCACACTGCAAAATGCTGAATGAATGCTAACTACAGTAGCCATTTAAATGTAAAGCAGCAACCTCATTGGCTGCGTATACAACATGAACTAAAGCAAAGTATTTTAATGCTGTGAATATCATTCGTTTGTGTTAAGGACCCATCAGCCTGCACCATCTAGAGTTTCATGACAGAACTTGGCATTTGTGCCAAATGTCTATTCCTTATTGGTACTATTGTTATTTATAGAAATCAAATTCAGTCATTGATTGATTGATATTTTGTTATTTATTGTACATTTATGCATTCTGCAGTATTGCATTAGTGGTGGTAGCTACTTTCCAAGCACTTATTGGTGCAAACGCCGGTACAACAAATGGATATGGAGCATCTAAAGAGCTCATGCAAGTAGCTGTGCTTATTTCTCAGCTAACAATTTTTGGTTCCTAGAATGTTCCCAGAAAGTTCCCACTTTTTGTTTTTAAGATTTGTAATATTATTTTTTAAAGAATTATCTTCTCCTCACCAAGCCCGCATTTATTAGATCCAAAATACAGCAAAAACAGTAATATTGTGAAATATTTTTCTATTTAAAATAACAGCTTACTGTTTGAACATATTTTAAAATGTAATTTATTCCTGTGATTTCAAAGCTGAATTTTTAGTAATATACAAAATAAAAGATGAATAAACAAATAAATACATTTTAATAATAATAATAATAATAATAATAATAATAATAATAATAATAATAATAATAATAATAATAATAATGTAATGAATTGGTCGCGTTTCCACACCTAGTAAGCTTCCTACCTAGACAGCATGTGTGGGCGTCATAGGTGCGTTTAAACTTTTAAACCTATTTATGAACATCATTAACGCTTTCAAACAATTGTTCACACGGATTTTTTTTTTTTTTTTTTTGGTCTTTGTTGTGCTTTGAAATCGTCTCAAAAGCGTATCCGATGCCTCAGAAATGCTGCTTAGGTAGGTAGCGACCGCTAGCGTTTGAACACATCCAACGATTACCTTTTGTACTTTGACCCTCTTCTCTTCCACTACTTGCGGTACTAGGAAGGAGGGATCGGAAGTATGTTGTAATGAAAAAAGAGGAAATCTTTACATTAAGAAAAAACCGAAAGGAGGAGGCAGTGAGATCTGATGTTATGGCATCTGAAAGGGAATACAGATGGACTGTCTGTGCAGTGATTGTGCTTTTGATAGCTCTGTGTACAGCTCATGTGACAGATCGACCTGCCTGTGAGTGTCATTTACCGTAACACCAATGTTGTAACGTTATGTATCTGATAGACATTAAATACGAAACACATTTCTTAATGCCGTGGTTCCTTTTTTGTTTTTGTTTTTTGTTCGCTATACTAGTTATCTCGCCCAGCCAGCACCACTATTAGCTGTTTTTAGCCTATGCTAACTGTTCTTTATATTTAAACATCTGAGCATCTTATTGTGATTTACTTAACGTTAAATGTATATATGTTTATAATCTGAATTATATACACATTTTCTGTGTGTAAGACTTATTCTTTATCTTAGCCTTTTGTATTCTTGATTTAGAATATCTATATAGTATGATGCCACTATGTAACGTTATACAGCCAAAACAAATACATGTCACGTTAGGGGATTCATGGATTCAAAATTCCCTCGTTTGGCAGATCTGGGCAGTTTTATGGTGCTTCTTGTGAGGCAGATTATTGCAAGCATGTGACTGCAGGAGGTACAGAGTCACTATTGTAAAACTGCAGTAGTAGAGCGCACCAAAGCAGCTGACCATTTAGTTTCATTAGGAGACCTACAGTAAGGGTGAATTGAATTAGAGGCAGCAACTGAAGTCTACAGAGTGGTGAGTAGCCTATATTTGGGAAATGTTTCTATATGTTTTTTAAAGAAAATCTCTGTGGTTGTCACAAAACCTGGTGAACGACATTTTCAGACAGCATTTTTTGAGCATCAGTGGTATGTTGCACTCAAAGGATATCTAGTTAGACTGCTTTTGAGTGAGTTACTTGAGGTACATCACATGTATGTGTGTTTGTTTATGTCTTATTGTGAGGTAAAATGTATTTATGTTGCAAATTCTTCATAACTGGTGACACTGAAGTGGCTTTGCTTTCAGCCTCTCACCCCCACCGCAAAACTTCTGTGCTGAAGATGGATGAGGCGTCCCTTTCGGTTACCAATGAGATTGAGAATGACATGATGTTATATGTGGTTTCTGATCACTGTTACAAGGTATCAGATATACGTCTTCTGGGTATACATGCAATATAGCATTGATACTGAATACTGCCATAATGATAATGACATTTAATGTGCCTGTGTAATGCTGCTTAAAGGAATATTTCACCCAGAAATGAAAATGTGCTGAAAATGTACTCAACCTCAAGCCACACAATATGTCTATGAGTTTGTTTTCTCTTTAGAACAAGTTTGGAGAAATTTAGCATTACATCATCCTCTGTAATGAATGGGTGCCGTCAGAATGAGAGTTCAAACAGCTGATAAAGACATCACTGTAATCCATGACTTCAGTCCAACAATTCATTTTTATAAGAAACAAATCTTTCATTTTTATCTAGCGTTTTAACTTTAAACCATAGCTTCTGGAAAAAATAGGAGTCCATAATCCATAATAACGCTTCCTCCAGTGAAAAAGTCCACCCCCCTTGTCCTCTCATCAAAATTCACCAACACACCATATTTGCTTTTAATGTTTTTGCTTTTAAACAATGCTTGGTTTGTGCATAGTCCTCTCCTGATTCAGATGCATTTTTCACTGTAGAAAGCAAAGTAATATTATGAAAAGAAGACTTCTATTTTAGCTGGATACAACAGTTTGAAGTAAAAAACATCTTAATGATGAAATTCTTTATTACGAAAAACTTTTTGCTTAAAAAGACATTAATTCATGGACTGGAGTCATGTGGATTACTTGTGGATTATTCTGATGTTTTTAGCAGTTCTTTAAACTCTCAATCTGATGGCACCCATTCACTGCAGAGGATCCAGTGGTAAGCAAGTGATGTAGTGCTAAATTTCTCCAAATCTGTTCCGTTGAGGGGAAACATATTGAATGGCCTGAGGTGAGAGCATTTTCAGCAAATTCTCATTTTTGGGAGAACTGTTCCTTAAATGCTGTAGTATTGTTCCTACTGGACCTCTGTATCTCTGTGTTGTCTGTGCATTCGTGTACATTAGTGTTTGCCCAAGCTGTTGGGAATAATACCTGCAAGGCCAGCTTCTGGGACCCCCACTACGGTGGGGTTTGTTGTAGGCACACAACACGCACTGACACTGCAGCTCAACAGCACCTCTGCAAACTTGGAGCAATGCAAGTGAGTTAGACATCAATACATTTAACAGAACAATGAGTGTTTCAGACCAAAACATATTCACTGTTTATTATTATCAAGGCATTATTATCAGAAAATTTTTTTTTTGTGTGTGTTTCATTAAGTTAACTTCCACTTTGGGGAGCAGGGGAACTATTCTCTGTGGGTGAAGAACCTGAATGAGCCGTCACGGGTCAGCTGCTCAATGATCACTGATTCTGAGCCCATTAACAGCTACCTGCGTGAGTCAATTTTGCATCTGCAATTGAGTTTTTTTTATTTTTATCCTTTTGTTTTTTGTCTTTAAATGAATTCTTACTAGTGGTCAACCAGTATAAAATTTTTAAATCAGGGAAAATTCCAAATGGCTTTTTGCGTTCTTGAAGGGCATTTCGGGAAGAGGGTGCCATTTGTAGAGACGTTACAATCAAAAGTAAATAACAGAATACCTTCACGAAGGGCTCTTCCAGAAATCTGTTACATGAAATAGTCACTTCAAGGAAGTGATTTCCGTTTGATCTTGGATTATGAGTTCTTGTGATGCACTGTGAAGCAAAGTTGGGGTTGATTTCGACTACACATACAAATGTAAATAATGTATTTAAAATTAACCAAGCTTGGTAGATGAGTGTTTTTTTTCTTTACTTTTTCTAGCTATTTTGTTTGCTTTTCTGGTATTTGCTTTTCTGGCTGCATTATCTGCTATCTGGAACACAGTTAAAAGGTACAGACATTTTCAAATATAATTTTCACAATGTACTGATGACATTTCAACAATCCAGAACAGTTTGTTTCAGCTGCTCTATATAGAAAGCTTGTAAAATCGAGTTTTTCTATTTTTAAGACTGGATGTGGTGACAAATCTACTTCATCGCTTGGGGAGCACAGTGGAGACAGAGAGGCTGATAAACTCAGTAAGAGTGCTATTCACTTATTTTATACCTTTTTTTTTTTTGCACTCTAAATATTGTCTATGCATTATTTACACATCTTCCAAAAAGAAATGCAAAGCACCAAATATAAAGTTTCTGTCGTAGTTCAAACATGGCATCATGCTTGATTTAGTGTTGGAAATTTTTTTTCTTTTTTTTCTCATTAATTTACACTCTCTTGCTCTTTTTCTCCCTCTCTTCTCTGCAGGAGCTTGGCACTCCAAACAGATTGATAGATGCCTCTATGGAATCGATAATTCCTGCCACTACAGGACGGAGGCTTCGTTCTTTGGATACTTTCCGTGGGTATGGTGGTCTTTCACTAATTGTTTTGGGTCCAATGTGCTTGAGATGGGAATTGAAATATTCAGGTGAAAATGATCTTGCATATAAGCTGCTACTTTTGCATACTGTGAAGCTGGTTGTCAAAGGTCATTTGCATGTTATTTCTCATTATCCTGAAATAGAATGATTAAATTTGAACTTGTTAAAACAAGGTTATCTTGGCTTGTAACCTTACCTAAGAATTGGAACTTAATATTACAGTTATTTTAATGTCTGGTGTTGTATTTCAGTCGGTTTGATTTGTAGGAATTCAATTGCATTATTAATTGTGGTTTGGTTTAATTCCAGATGTCTGTTAAGACAGAAATGACCCTCACTCTGTTTTCTCCACAGCCTTGCACTGGTCATTATGGTGTTTGTCAACTACGGAGGTGGACGTTACTGGTTCTTTAGGCATGAAAGTTGGAATGGTAAACTAATATCTTTCTTTACAGTAGCAACTAGCATGTTTTCAAGCATCAGAGCTCAGAGGGTCTATTATTGATAACAGTGTTCATTTATAATTTTAGTATATGAATTCAAAGCTGGCCAAGGCTGCATTTATTTGCTCAAATTACAGTAATTAGTAGGGGAAGTCGTGGCCTAGTGGTTAGAGAGTTAGACTCCTAAACCTAAGGTTGTGGGTTCGAGTCTCGGGCCGGCAATACCACGACTGAGGTGCTCTTGAGCAAGGCACCGAACCCCCAACTGCTCCCCGGGAGCCGCAGCATAAATGGCTGCCCACTGCTCCGGGAGTGTGTTCACGGTGTGTGTGTTCACTGCTGTGTGTGTGCAATTTGGATGGGTTAAATGCAGAGCACGAATTCTGAGTATGGGTCACCATACTTGGCTGTATGTCATGTCACTTGCACTATATTCATTTTTTTAATTAACAGTAAAATTGTGTAGTATTAGTAAAATAAAATTACTTTTATAGTAAAAAAAGTAATCTATTCCTGTCATGGCAAAACTAAATTTCCAGCAGCCCTTACATCAGTCTTCGTTGTCACATGATCCTACAGAAATCACAATTATCATTATTATCAATTGATGCTCAATAATGATTGTTATTATTATCAATGTTGAAACCGTTTTTGCTGCTTAATATTGTTGTAAAAACTGACTGTAACTTTTGATCAATTTAATACATATTTGCTGAAAAACAAACAAACAGACATTAATGTCAACAATGGTAATAAGAAATCTTTTCTCAGCACCGAATCAGCATATTAGAATGATTTCTGAAGGATCATTTGACACTGAAGACTGGAGTAATGACTGCTGAAAATTCAACTTTGCTATCGCAGGAATAAATTATATTTTAAAATATATTAAAACAGTTATTTTGAATTGTAAAAAAGCCTTGGCGAGCATAAGAGATTTATTTTAAAAACATTAAAAAGTGTAAAATATTCCAAACTTTTGGCTGACAGTGTATATATTTAGAATAGGTCTGAAAAGCGCTTGTTATGAATTTAATAGACCGTGGTTTGACAGCAGGAAGTGATATCTGATGCGTTCTTCCTCTTGCAGGGCTCACAGTGGCTGATCTCGTGTTTCCTTGGTAAGACAATCCGATGTCACAAATGACTGATTCCTCACACTGCATGCATATAGAGCAGCTTCCTTACACTCTGCTTGAGCTGTTTATCAGACATCAGCGCTGGCATCAGCTATAGTATATCTGAGCCAAGCATGGGCACTTATCACTGTGGCACAAATGAAGTGGCATATCAGTCAGCACAGTTTCACAGTGGAACTAAACCCAATAACCGTGTTTTCTGCTGTGCAGCTGAAGAAAGTGTCTGCACCACTGCTACTCAGGTTTACATCTTTGTGAGGTATTAGGAAGCCTTTATGAAATGAGCAACAATAACATTGTTCCAAACCATTTTTTAAATTTTAAAAGCCGGGTTTTATACAAGTATTTGAGCATGTATTTGAATGCTTGTGAACATTTTTCAATTTTTACACAGTATATAACGACAACATATAGCATATATATATTTGGACTTTAGAAAAAAAGTTTTTTATTTTTTTATTTTTTATTAACAAATCAACATTTTTTAATACAAAGGCCTTAACTTGTAAATGTTGCTAAAAGGAAAAAGGAAACCAGTGGGAAATGGGATCTTAACATGACAAAGACTGCAGACAAATGTGTGCTGCACATGTTGAAGAGAAATTGTTTTTCACACAATTCTGTTTGTGGACGATGCTTAATCTGTGTGTTGGAAATCATGTCAGAAAGTAACACTTTCTGAAATGGGTATCCTTTTTCTCTCTCTCCCATTCTGTCTTACTTTGTGTCATTTTTGTCTTCACAGGTTTGTGTTTATTATGGGTACTTCTATTGGTTTGTCCCTGAGCGGTTCATTGCGCAGAGGTGTCAAACGCACTCATCTGCAGTGGAGGATTTTCTGGAGGAGCTTACAACTATTTCTTTTCGGAGTCATCATCGTCAATCCTAACTACTGCCAAGGACCCTGTGAGTGGTAACACATTTTCCTTCTGTTGCTTCTTAAAAATGAAAAACCCAATCTCTAGCCCAATGCCTGTACAAATTCTACATTAGTTTATAAACGAAATACAGTGTCATGAAACACATCAGTATGAAAGCTGATACAAAGTAAGTTTCTCACTGTTAAATTACATGCATATAACAATTCCCTATGAAATCAAAATTGGAGGAATTTTTGGCCTATTTCTGTAACTTTTTTTTTTTTTTAATACAGAACAATGGATCAACAATGCTGATAATTTATTAAATATTCAGTATTGACTTGACTCATGCATGCATATCAAATCTAGAATTTCTTCTCCAATAAAATGCTCTTTTAACAAGATTACAATCTTCCTCCAAGTACACTGTAAAACATGGAATGAGCTATTTACTTAAAAAAATTAAGGTAACAATATTACACAATATTTTTGAGTAGTTTTTCAGGCTTTATTTTGTGAGTGCGTTCACAACACTCCAGTGACGCAGCTGACGTACGAGCAGCGGTCGTAAATAAAGTCGTTATTTTTGGACCAAAATGTATTTTTGTGTCTTACGGGTTTGGAACGACATGAAGGGTGAGTCATTAATGACATAATTTAAATTTTTGGGTGAACTAACCCTTTAAAGACAATTTAGTGCTGGGCAATGGGATTAATCGCATCCCAAATTAAAGTTTTTGTGTACATAATATATGTGTGTGTACTGTGTATATTTATCATCTATAAAAAAACAGAAAATATGTTATGTTTATATATTAAATATATAATATACATTATATGATATACATTATATACATTATATGAATATAATTATATACATGTAAGTACATGTAAATATTTTCTAAATATATACTGTATGTATGTGTCTATATATACATAATAAATATATACAGTACACGCATATATTATATAAACAAAAACTTTTATTCTGGATGTGATTAATCGTTGTCTAGCACTATTAAAAATATAAATGCTGATTTTTTTATGCATGTGTCCATGTATCTGTAAAGTGTCTTGGGATTCTCTGCGTATTCCTGGCGTATTACAGCGTCTGGGCTTCACATATCTCGTTGTCGCTATCTTGGATCTTATGGTGGCACGGGACCGACTTACCAACTTGTCAAGTGTGAGTCAAGCTATCCTTCTCTGCACGTAATATGACACATAATCATAAAATATTACTACAATTTAAATTAAATTTGAATCTATTTTAAAATGTACTTGATTCCTTTGATGACAAAGCTGAATTTTCAGCATTATTTCATTAGAAATCATTCTGATATGCTGATTTGCTGCTATTATTATCATCAATGTTGAAAGCAGTTTTTACTGCTTAATATTTTTGTGAAATTTGATACACTACCAATTAACTACCAGCCTTTTATTCCGTGAGGACGCATTAAATAAAAAATGACAGTAAAGACTTCAATAATGTCATAGTGATACAAAATCTGTTTCAAATAAATATTGTTTTTTATTATTATAACTTGAATGATATCTGAAGGATCATTTGACACTGAAGACTGGAGTAATCATGCTGAAAATTCAACTTTGCCATCACAGGAAAAAATTGCATTAAAAAATATATTCAAATAGCTCTTTTAAAATGTAACAATATTTCACAATATTACTGTATTTTTTGATAAACTAAATGCAGCTGTAATAAACTTAATTAAAAATTTATAAAAAAAACAAAAAAAAAACCATGGGATTACTCCAAACTTTTGTACAGCAGTTTGAATAAAATATATAAAATTTTAAGTGATAAATGTAAAAATGTAATTTTTCTTATTTTTACTATTTGTACTGCATGTCCACAAACTGACATTTACTCCCACATGTAATTATTTTTAATTGTAATAATAATTGAAATTTCCCAATCTTCTTGTTGTTCCCAGGAAACATGCTGGTATTCGGTGCATGATGTCTGCCTCTACTGGCCCGCATGGCTAATTGTGATTGCCTTAGAGGCAATATGGTTATGTTTGACCTTCCTCCTCCCAGTCCCAGACTGCCCAACGTAAGTACAATCCTACTCATTATATGAGTCTTCCATTTATTAAGACCTGCCTAAATATCTGTCCCCATATCCCCTGCCTTATTTGCAATCATGAAAGGATCACTCTGCAGAATCTACCCTTTTCTGCCTTGTTAAAATTACAAGAAATTGCATAAATAGACCTATCAGTAAGATACCATAAAGATTAGATGTGACTGCTTTTTTCCTGATTAATTATAAAGCAATTTCTTTCATTTATTCTTATTTACATTGTTCAACATAATGTTATTAGTCAGATGTAATTAGTTATATTGCATAGATATGGGATATGTAAATTAAAATGAATATGCAAATGAAAGTGTTTTGAATAGCATGATTCATGTCAATCTATTTGCTATACATGATGCACATTTTGTGTGGGAATTGCTATATTTTTTCTGTTGTTGTCTCTCTCCTGCAGTGGTTATTTGGGTCCAGGGGGCATTGGTGACTTTGGCCAGTACCAAAACTGCACCGGTGGAGCTGCAGGTTACATTGATCGCTGGCTGCTGGGAAATAACCATATTTACCAGACGCCTTCATCCCGGGTAAACAGAGACCAAAACAATGAGGACTGGTTGTCATTCTGACAGACATGTGTAGTCACTATTTGCTAGAGCCGCAGCTAATTTCCGTCTCTTACTTTGGCACTCACCGATACACTTCATTGTGTTTTTGTGTGCCTATATCTAGGTTGTATACCAGTCTGTGGTGCCCTTTGACCCTGAGGGTGTTTTGGGAAGCATCAACTCCGTATTAATGGCATTTTTGGGTCTTCAGGTGAGACAGACTTCTGTTTCCTTATACAGCACTTGTTTCTCATAGCAGCATCAGTGATTCTTCTCCCCCCTCCTCTTACTGTATCAGTATCAGCAGTGCAGTCACATGCTTCATGCAAACTATTTTTGTTCTGCAGTGCTTACAGGAATCACATCTAATAATTGTCCTGCCCTATTGCATCATTTTTTTTTGTTTGTTTGTTTATTGTGTGGGTTTCAGGCAGGGAAAATTCTGCTGCATTACAGAGACCAACACAGGCAAATAATCACACGATTTCTCATTTGGGGATTCATACTGGTATGTTTGTTTATTATTTGTTATTATTGTTTGTTTTTGCTAACACTTTATATAATAACTTTCATTAATAATTACAATTATACTACTGTTCAAAAGTTTGGGTGTTAAGATATTATACATTATACAATACATTAATAATAGTTTTAATAATATACATTATACAACACATTAATAATAGTTTTAATAATATACATTATACAATACATTAATAATATTTTTATTCAGCAAGACATTTATAATGTTACAAACTATTTCTGTTTCAAATAAATGCTGTTCTTTTGAACTTTTGACCTATTCATCAAACAATCCTGTAAAAATGCATTCCGGGTTCCACAACAATATTAAGCAGCACACCTGTTTTCAACATTGATAATAATAAGGAATGTTTCTTTAGCAGCAAATCAGCATATAAGAATGATTTCTGTAGGATCACGTGACACTGAAGACTGAAGGAATGGCTGCTGCAAATTCAGTTTTGTCATCACACGAAAAAAGAACATTTTTAAAATATATTATAATACGAAATAAATTGTAATTATATTTCATAGTATTACTGTTTTTACGGTAATAATTATAATATATGCCGAAAGTGAAATAAATAAAGAATAACATTGCCTGTCATTAGTACAATAGAGAATACAACAGGGTGATATCAGGGATATATTTTGTGATAACGAGTTCATTATGCCACTTTTTACACAGCTACAATTAACTTTAACCAGTTTTTTATTTCTTTTCTCTTTTACAAAAACTGGATTAACTGGCAGATGATTCAAATATAATGTGAAATTCACACAGTGAATCAATATTTAAATAAAGCTTTGTTAGAGGTTTAAAATTGTGGGAATCTCATGCTGTCTAACTTTGCATTAAGGAATCATCTCAGCTGTATTGACCAAGTGCTCCAGAAATGACGGTTTCATCCCTGTCAACAAAAACTTGTGGTAAACTCGAGTCTTGTTTGCGTGTATCTGTAGTTTTATTCATTATAATTTTTAAAAAAGATATTATTTTTTATTTGTGGTCAGAAAAATCATCTTTTTATGACAGCACTTCCAGAAGCAGGAAGTATAATACCAGATTTGCTGACTGATTAGAAGAGGAATGTATTGTATGCTGTATGATTCATGGCTTCTGTCTTGTGACTTTCAGGTCTTTGTCCTATGTTACGACTCTCAGCTGTTTTGCTTTTGTGGCGCTGGTAGTTTTTTACTATTTGGTGGATGTAAAGAAGTGGTGGTCTGGCGCTCCCTTCTACTACCCTGGTAAGCTCTTAAGACTTGAGGTTCCACAGCCAGAATGAATGTACCTAAACTTATGCCTGCACCCAAAATTTCTTTATTTGGCTCTTGTGTTTAAGAGTTGACTCTTGTAAGTTAATTATTATCATTGTGACAGTAACAAACCTCAGCACTCAAGGGGCGATAGAGTTACCTTAAAAATGCCTGTGCCATTAAACTGGATTTGGTGTTATTCAGGTAGCTAGCTATAATCATGTTGACAGTTTAACCAAAGTGAAAAAAGAAGACGGTGTTAACCCTGTCTGCACGATAAATTGTGTTTTAATGTGATCATGATTTCGGTTTATCTCGATTTTTTTAACCATAATCGTCTGCAGTTTTCACTGGATATTTCTCCTCAAAATGTTTCATTTGAGATTTGTTTTATCTTGCATTGGTAACAAACCTCCACAAGCTTTCTTTGTTGCGGTTGCCAGATGTAAATAGTTTAAATTCCCCATTCAGAGCTTTTCTCTTAAATGAATGCATTTTCTGTCCTGTGGTTTACTTAAACTCTTTCCAACCTGGCAACCATGTGCATACATTGTTGCTGCAATACATAAAAAGTGCTGATGATGTAAGTTGGAGTCTGGCCACTGATATTTTGCTCAAATTAAAGAGTAATAAATTCAGTTGGTTTTCTTTTATGCGGCTGATTGCTGCAGCTAAATATATGAGCAAATCATGCAAGTTGATGTTTTCTTGATTTGTGCATTCTCTTGATGTGAAATTGCAATAATTCTATTAAAAAAATTATTAATTTTGATTATATTTTCTGAACAAAATATTCACCATTAACAGTTTAACCATTATAATGCATCCCTAGTTTATGCTAACTAACACTATTCCGCATACTTGTGTTTGTTTTGTGAATTGCTTTCAAGTTTACCTTTTATTTGGCAGGTATGAATTCCATTTTGGTGTATGTGGGTCATGAAGTGTTTGAGGAATATTTCCCTTTTCGTTGGAAAATGGCCAATAGCCAATCACACGCAGAGCACCTGGCACAGAACCTTGTGGCCACCTCCATATGGGTGATCATAGCCTATCTCCTCTACAGGAAGAAGATCTTCTGGAAGATTTGAAAGTGTATCTCTGTCCTCAGATTTTAGGAGCTGCTCTTCATTGTGAAAGATGATTTGGATATTTTTAGTTGTAGAAAATCAGCAGATCTCGGAACATCTGTGCAGAGACTAAAACTCACACATGAGTTATTTGTGAAGAGCAGAAAGAAGAAAAAAAGAAGAGCATGTGACTATGCCAAGATATCTCTGTGGACTCAACAAAGCCCTCAGAATGAATGCCAAAATGCCTAGACCAGATTCTGCTAAAATTGAATTCAGTCAACTCGTTTGGGTTAATGAATGACATTTTGAAGCTCAATGATGGATTATGATTGATTATGGAATTTCCTAAATTATGATATGAAAGAATTCTAAAAGTCTCGGGACCAATTTAAATTTAATGAAGGTATTGATGTATGCAATTATGAAACTAAAAGCAAATGAGAAGGGGAATAGAACCCCAGATTATCAAAAAAATAAATAAAAGGTCTTCCATCAAAGTCTACAAAATGTGCTGAAACATCCAGTCTTATCCAGGCAAAATATTATTACACAATTTTATGTTTAAGTTTTAATGTAATCAATGCTAGGATTGGGTTGTTTTACTATTTTTTTTTTTTTTTTTTTCAGTGGACTTTCTGTCTCTGATACTGTGGTTTTATTCTTTATATCTTAAGATGAAAGTATTACAGTTAAAATGATGTATGCTAGTGAGAGAAAAAGAGTGTATGTTCTACCTTCTCAAAAACTCAGGAGATTTGCACAACATGGAGTGCCAAATGTAGTGTACAGTACTTTATGGTTTCTCAGATTAAACGGTGTCCTTGTTTATTACAGTTTACCAATAACTTAACTGTTACCTCTGTCACATAAATCAAATTATTGAGAAAAAAAAAAAAAAAAAAAAACACTAATCACTGACATATTTCCCATACACATTGCTGCTTGAAAAAAAAAATTGTTCCAAGAGGTGGGAAAATATTGATCTATCATATCTGTTGCCAGCTCGCGAAATCAATTCCATCTTTGTAATGGATAATGGATATTTTATACACGTATGAACTATGTTTCCTCATGTATATCTTTATTTTATACTTATCAACATGGAATGTGGTAAAAATAAAACTTTTTTTCTTCTCTTTTTTTTTTTTTGTTTGTTTGTTTTTTTAACACATTGATGAGGCGATCATGGGACCAGGAGTGCAGTCTTTGTGTCATTAGTATATAATACCTAAAATATGAATTTTAAAGCATCTGTTCATGGTGGGAGGGAAGAACAAGTTGCTAAATATGGACTATAACTACTCCACAGAGTTGCATGCTTGCTGTATACATGCCGAATGCACTTTTGTACAAAACATAAAAACTAATCACATTATCATACTCAAAAATTGAAAACCACTAAACCAATAGGAAATTTATACTTGGAACCCATAATGAACTGACATGGTTAACTGTACAAAATAATAATAATAATAATGATAATTATATATATATAATATAATATATATATATATATATATATATATATATAATATATATATATATATATATATATATATATTAAAAAAAATAGTTCATCCCACCTAAATTAATCAGTCAAACACAAACATTTAGTCTGTCATTACTTACCTGCAAGTCATTCCAAACCTCTACGACTTTTGACTTTTTATTGTTTGTCGATACACCTGAAGACAATGTTCACAAACTTCTTTTGTGTTCCTCAAAAGAATGAAAGTCGTGGTACTTTGGGACGACATAGTGTTGAGTAAATGATGACAGAATCGTTTGAATTTTTGGCTTAACTATCCCTTTCAATTTGAAAAAGTGTCCTCACCTTTCACACACCGGTCTTTGCTGAATCAATTAAGCGTTACTGCGCCTTTAAGAAACCTGTTCGACGGTGAGCTTTAACAGTGCGCATGCTTGAGAATAGAGGAAGTCGGTAATGGTGAAGGATGATGTGGACGTGAAGCAGTTGAGAGCATCAGCGCGTCTTCAAGAAAGAAAACAAAAGCCTTTTAAAGACGGACTCGCAGATATGAAGCGCGGTTTTTGAGAGGTGTCTGAGCTTCTCTGGACAGAGATAGAATACCCCCACAGTCCGCGATGATGGCAGAATGCGATCCCACCGACGGCGAGCCGGAGAAAGGCGGCGGAGATTTAACATTAACACCGGAGACGAACTTTCTCTCGTCGGAGGTGCCCGCGGTGTTATTTGAAAAGACCCGGCCGGCGCCGTCCGTAGGACTCTCACTGAACCCCGGGGCAGCGGTCCGGATCTCGAACTCGACGGAAAGCGTGCTGACGGAGCTGGAAGCGGACGGGTCCGGGGAAGAGGCTCTACTGTTACCGGGACCTGCCGGAAATCTCTCACCTCGGGCTGGAAGAGAGAAAAGGACGCGGAGGAACAGACACAGCTCATCATCTGATAATCTGGCATCTCCAGGTGAGATGTGTATATATAATTTGATCAACATGTATTCAGATTAAACTGCCTCAAAGTAGAGGCGTCACACTTCAACACCTTTTTGTTTTGCTTCCCTAACAATGCGTATTTCTTTCAATTATAATATTTCAGGATAACATTGCTACATTTGCAAATAACATTGTTTTTATTACTACTTTTTAACACAGTCAACCGATTTCACACACTGTTAATTAAACAACATAACGCCGACCACGCCTTTATTTAAATATAACCACTCCCCCTCTTAAAAAACAACGAGTTAACGTCATTTTGTTGTATGATCTGAATTGAACCTGGGAAAGAACGCACTAGGGACCCGTCTGGATTAGTTTCCATAGCAACCTCGCGTGTTCTGTTTCTGTTGCGCGCAGTGTTCCAAAAAACATCTAATATGCCTTGGGGAACTTTGAAAGGAATTACATTTTATTTATTTTTTTAGAGAGAGGAGAGTTTTTGTCTCCTGTCCTAGACATATAAAACAAGTTTGCATGCAAAAGATTATGAATACTCTAAATATACTGAATTCCCTCCCACACGTCTTGCTCTCTGTGCTGTTACTCCATCTGCTTTATCTCAGAACATGGTCCGTTATGCAACCATTTCCACAGTTCAGTTTACATGCTCTTTGAACCCGGGGCACACGTGTACAGGTGACACCACAGCAGCTGCTGGGATGTCTGCTCAGCTCTTGATATTCATGCTTGGATGTTTCTGTGTGTTGCATGTGGTTTAGTCTTTTCAGGTGCATCTGTACTAACAAGATTACACTCGCAGCTGTGGGCTGTATTGATGCAGTAAAGTTTTCTTGCATATTAATAACCGGTTCATTTGAATGCAGATGAGCCAGAGAGCAGAGAGAGACTGGTTTGTTTTATCTCTAAGATCCACATCTAAGCCTTCAGTGAAGGAAAATGAAACACTAGAGTCTCTCACAGGAGTTGCATTGCCTAGTTAAAATGAAGATATTATTAGCATTGCATCACTATGATGTGCTATGTTTGCTTTGTTTTATTGGCATAATTATCTCCACAAAGCATGCAAATATTACATTTAATTATTACATTTAAATTCAGCCTCTTTGCTGAAATTAGACAATATTATTGGTGAGATCCAAAGAACATCACATTACGCTTGAAAATGCCCTGAAATAGAGATGAGATGGAAGCAGTGAGTGACTGATCTTTTATTTGGTGGTTTAGGCTACATCAGTTCCGGCTTATCAATAAATGTAAAGTGGGGAATTGGTTTTTGTAGCGGTTCACTGGATTTTGATATGTGGGCATTGGACAGATGGATCCAAATGAACGCAAGCTTGCAGGGGCAAGGTTTAAACTGACTGTAAACAATTGGAGGAACTCCTAAATACATCAGCAGAGATGTGTCATTTCAACTGGAAGGTCCAGACATTTAGATCAAAAGGTCAGCTAAAAAAAAGTCCATAGTAAGATCTATAACATGCATTTAAAAATAGATTAATAAATGAATACATTTCCTGTCCTATGTTTACTTCAAGGGGTCCTATTATGCTCTTTTATAACGTCGTTTTGGGGGTGTTCTAGAACGTATTCATGCTTGGTGGTTAAAAAAAAAAAAAAAAAAAAAAAAAAAATGCAACTTTCTCCCCATCCTGGCAAAAATGGCTCAGTTAGTTCTGGGTTTGATGAAGGTCCACCTTCCGAAAAAGGAAATGCGTTGTGATTGGCGAACAGCTAATTAGACGGTGTTTTAGTACTGCCACACCCCTTCCACCGTCTTTCAACAAAAGCTTATTGGCAAAACTGGCACTGTGCTCCCTCATGTTGTGGAAGCGGCTCTCAGTAAAACGCGCAGCACAAAATAACAAATTGGGGTTATGATGCTCAGGAACAGAGCTAAAAATAAATTGCAACCACTGTTTCCTGACATCATCCACTTTCGGAAGCTCAAAGAAAGATGTTTGGGCACTGGGCTGAAAAAAAAAAAACAGTGTTTCTTAGACGTGCCGAAAACTTGATGCTACAGCAGCTCTTCTTCTTCTTCTTCTTCTTCTTCTTCTTCTTCTTCTTCTTCTTGTTTCTTCTTCTTCTTCTTCTTCTTCTTCTTCTTCTTCTTCTTCTTCTTCTTCTTCTTCTTCTGCTCCTCCTCCTCCTCCTCCTCCTCCTCCTCTGATGCACTAATCTCTGCAGCAGCACTTCTTCATCATCATCTTGTCATTTGATAAACTCAACCAAGCGTACCCCACCCCCCCAAACATTTGAATTTCTGCAGGCGGGAATTATTTTAATGATTTTCTAATGGTCCCTTTTGTGACATCACAAAGCCCGGAAACCAATGCTGTAGTTCAAACGATCCATTTGTTGTAGTTCTTGAAAAGGGTTTTTTTTTTTTAATTAATATCTCCCTTTGGAGTGGACTTTGAGATTTGTAACTTTGTAGATTTTTTTTTTTAATGCCCAAACAAACACACTGACTAAAATTAAAAAAGTGAAAAAGCATAATAGGGACCCCTTTAATCTTCCCAACCTGGCAACCATGCACATACACTATTGCTAAAATACATGAAAAGTGCTGATGATCTGGAGTTTAGCCTTCACATGTATTTTATAAATAAATAAATATATATATATATATATATATGTATATG
This sequence comes from Cyprinus carpio, assembly GCF_018340385.1. Taxonomy (NCBI): domain Eukaryota; kingdom Metazoa; phylum Chordata; class Actinopteri; order Cypriniformes; family Cyprinidae; genus Cyprinus; species Cyprinus carpio. Next base: position 16,249,628 of record NC_056597.1, on the reverse strand, counting down.
TATATATGTGTGTATGTATATGTATATGTGTATATATATATATATATATATATGTATGTATGTATATATGTGTATGTGATGAATTTATTTCATGCCAACTTTAAGTTTGTTCAAATTAGATCTAAAATCCAACTTTTAGTAAAATTTTATTCAGGATTTATGTACGCATTTTGCATTTATTTATAGAGGGAGACAGGGATCAACGTGGGATTGGGGGGGGGGGGGCAGCAGGATGGGAAAGTACCTTCAGCCGGGACTTGAACTAGGGTTGCCCAAAGCGAGGCTCTGACCTAAAATTCAACTTTTAAAGGGTATTTTTTTTGTGAAGTCTGGTCATTATCACAATAATAAACTCTACAGGGTTAGAAGCTTGCCAGGTCTTGTATTACCGGAGAAGGTTTTTATTTTGTGCAAATTTCTGTTGTATAAAAGTGGATTGGGTGTGGAAGTATAAATACTACTGTTAAAAATTTAAAAGAATGGTATTCTTAATTGTCAAATGTCTCCAGTGAGCCTAAAATATCCAGAAGATCTGACAGAGAATTAGTAGGGAAACGAGTCTTCTCGAACTCATGCAATTTTGGTGGCATGACAAAGACATCTGCGTCTGCCGTTATTATTCATTTCAATTCATTTCAGACTCAAGACTGGCTCTGTATTATTTTGTGTATGAGATCGATGTCTCAGTGTTTACAAAACCAGTTTATTCAACTATAGCTATATTGAATGAATTGGGGAGCAGAATAAGTTTGTCATAATTACACGTTGTATCTAAGAGTCTTAAAATCATGCCATTTATTATGATTGATATTTATGATATGCAGATATGTGTTTGTATGGGTGTGTCTGATTGTAGAAGAGAGGGAAAGTCTACTTGTCATCTTCTTAATGTTTAATGGCCATCAGAGAGATTCTGTGTGTGTCTGTGTCTAATGGACTCTCTTATTCACCCAGGGAAAGCTGCCCAGGGACCATCAGCGGAGTGTGTTCGTGTGTTTTACCTTTTAGAGCTCATGTAGACCACTTTTAGTTAGTTTTATTGCAGTGTGTTCATTCAGTGTAGTGGATTCTGAATAAAAAAAATGATAGTTTTAGTGAAATAAATAAAACCCTCCCTGGGTACGGGTATCATGTGACATGTATGTGTCTTAGGCTTTGTTTCCATTGGTTTTCGATCTTGATCTTTAGGTAATTACTGTATGCACTGTCATTTTGCAAGTAATTGAATCTGATAATCTGTGTTGCTGCATCGGCATAGTAATAATAACGTATGCATCAGCAAGATGCCGCAAGGCTCTCTTTCTACAGCTGAGAGTGTCATATCACTTTTGGATGTGGTTTCGATCAGGTTTGTAAATACTGGATTTCATGTGGTTTGTTCAGAATGCAAAAAAGAAAATCCATTTGAATCATATATGGCTTTTTTTTTGTTTTGTTTTTCTAAGCAATACCCCAGTGTGCAAGTTGTGTATGTAATTTTCGGTGTTAATAAGACACATGAGTGTGTGTCTGTAACTTGCATGTGAAACACTGATACAAGTGTGCACATTAGAAATCATACATAATGGCTCAACAACAAAAAATAAATAAATAAATAAATAAACCGATTTAAAAGAAAAAAGTTTTGAGTAACTGTTGATAAATGGCCATTTTGGACTGTGGATGAATTAAGTAGGCTTGCCACGGTAGTCTGTTATAAATTTTACATAGTGTTTAGTTGCACAACGATTACATTTGTGTTTATATATGTATAAAACTATTTAGTTCAGTTGCACAACGGATGCTAAAATTATGAACTGAAAGCTTCTGCTCTATATCGCAGTAGCAACAGGAGTCAGATTTCACAGTTATGTGAAAAGAGAAAGGAGATATGTCTGACAAGATGATGGCAGAGGATTTGGTGTCAAAGAGAAAAGCAAAAGCACCTATTTGACAATATTCTGTTTAGTGTTTAATTTAATTAATTTATTTTTAATTAAAAATTATAATGAAACCACACAAATTCTTTTTTTAAATTAGTAATTGGGAAATCCATCCAAAGATATTTAATTTATATACAGAGCCCCTCGTGTGACATAATAGATAAAAAAATAAATAAATAAATTGGTTTTGTTGCCACAAAATAAGAATGAATTAATTTATATTTAATTGTGGTCATGAATTAAGAATTTGCTCCCTCATTTTATTAAGTTGTGGCGATGTTGTAGTAATTATTACATCAAAACAGGGGAATGTATTGGTAGAACATGGCCGTGATTTAATAAAAAGGGAACAAATTAAGTTGTAGGAACAAATTCTTAATTTGTGGCCACAATATATATTTTTGTCCATGTCATGTGCGGTGCTCTGTATGTCATGCATCTTATTTTGGTTAATAAAAGTTTGGTGTTTAATATAACTGAGTTTGTCATTGTACTATTTTTTTTTATTTATTTTTTTTATGTTTTTCATTAAGAATAATAATGAATCTACCTTTTTTCAAGCATTTGTTTTGTTCAAAGAAATGGGAAAATGTAAAGATCTAATGTTAAATATTAAAGTGCTATGGATTATGAGTGTCTTCTCTTGTAAAATGTGCAGTGTAATCGGTAATATCAGTGTGTTGTCACAAGTTAATTAATTTCCTCACCATGGCATCTCTATCGGTAAGCTTAAAATCATGAAAATGATTTCTTTTTTTTTGTTGTTAGCATTTTAAGATGACCTCAAGAGAAAAAAAAAATTAATAAAGAATAATTTATATCTTTTAAGTACCAATATGCATCCCTGTAGGGGTATAGGGTTGTATTTATAACTTAGAAAAATTTTTATAATTAATATTGGAGCATGAATTACAAAATACTATTTCAATCTTTCTACTTCAAAATTTCCAATTTAATTCAGAGTTTTACTTTCTGCTTTGTTTCTTAGTAATTATTTGTGAAATTTAAAGTCGTAAATGAAGTACAAAGGTGGTACTGCAGCATCTACCACTGTTTTTCCCTAAAGTACATGATTCATGACACATGATGCATTAAAGCTATTATGTAATGGAAGCAGCAACATTTTTTTTTTTCGTATTGTTGTGACATACATCCAAATGAAACTGATTTTCAGCAGAAAAAACAAGTATGATGGAGACCTGGTTCTATCGATCAGTTTTTGATTGCATTGGGACAGATCTGAATGCAAGCTAGGAGTTGATTATAAAGAAGGGGTAGGTTTTAAGCGTGCAAAATATTTAGAGAAGTCCAGTATATGTTCTTAGAAAGAAGTCAGTCTTTTCCCAAGAAGGTCGAGCTATGAAATTTTGATTAAGAATTATGAGGTCTAGTAAATAAATAAATAAATAAAAGTTAAACATGCATGGATGAATTGTTCACAATAAGATAATTATGCATATCAGGGGTAAAAATGAAATAAATTAGCCTTTTTATGTCTTAGGAAAATGTAGAAGTCACCTTTGTTGAGTATTCACATCTACACAGAGTTATACTAGTCTTCCTAGCTTGTACAGGAATTATAGTAGCTGGATTCTGTTTAGTCTACATTTTTTCTTCTGCCAAATTTTACAAAATAGTTATAAGAACCCATATTTAAGCTGTCAGTAACTCTTGCAGAAAATGAAAACATTGCATTTGCTGATCTTAAGATGAATCACTTTGATATTGAACCTTTCATCTACCGCCTATATATACTTTTTTTTCCAGCTTCTTTGCACTCCAGAAATGCCCAGTGCTCTTTGAATTTTTATCTTTCTGAAGGCTAGTTTGCAGACAGAGCAAAAGTGTTTGACTAAATTGAAGGTTCAATTTTGTTCCAGATAAAAATGGCCATGAGCATGAATTTCACTCTGACGGAAATTATTAAAAGAAAATCATTCCCCAAACGTTCTGCTGTATGGCCTTTTGAGATGATGGGACATATTTACATATAAATGCAGACATACAAGAGAGTATTTGCCGCACTGTACATTTGAACCACTTTGTATGTGTGCATATAGGTAATAGCAGTGGAGAATTCAACCATTTCCCAGAAGACCCAGAGTTTGCCGAAATTATCCAGAGGGCTGAGCAGGCGATAGAAAATGGCGTCTTTCCCGAACGCATCTCACAAGGATCCAGTGGAAGCTACTTTGTCAAGGATCCCAAAGGGGTATGTGTATTTTAATGTTACATGTTGAAATCGACACTAAAATAATCGGTTTTAAAAGTCATAACAAAACCCAAAAACTAATGGGATGAAAAAACGCTTAGCAGTGTTTACCGTACGATAATATACATGCATGATCACCTCTCTCCTGTGAGCTAAACAAATACATTTATGCATGAATGTTAATGCAGAATCGGTTTGGACTCATTCTCTCAGAAACATTTCCTTTTATGATATAATTCATAGTAGTTATTTTCAAATCTAGTGGTGTTAAATTAGATTTTTCTTGATACCTGTATCTTCTCTCCTTTAGAAAATCATTGGGGTATTTAAACCAAAATCAGAGGAGCCTTACGGTCACTTAAACCCTAAATGGACCAAATATTTCCATAAAGTCTGCTGCCCATGCTGTTTTGGCCGTGGTTGCCTCATTCCTAACCAGGGCTACCTCTCTGAGGCAGCTGCCTCACTCGTTGACCAAAAACTTGGCTTGGGGATTGTACCCAAAACTAAGGTTAGGATGGGTGTTATAGAAGCATTTAAATCTACTTTAAGAAAAAGCTTTGCTCTTGGAATTAAGAACCAAAACTTTCGCCTTTTGTTTTCAGGTTGTGAATTTGGCCAGCGAGACTTTTCACTATAGCGCGATTGACCGTGCCAAATCTCGTGGTAAGAAATATGCACTAGAGAAAGTCCCAAAAGTTGGACGACGGTTTCACAGAGTTGGTCTTCCTCCAAAGGTAACGAAGCACCTCTAAAATGATCCCAATTAATTTCCTCACCCTTATTTTGTTTCAAACCTCTATCACTTTCTTGAGTGGAACACACAAGGAAATATTTTGCCAGTGTTCCATACAATTAAAGCATGAAGTGACACACAAATCTAGGTTTTCCCAAATCCATATGATTGCTTGGTGTCATTATTTGCTGAAAATGTTAGAGTCGGTAACTCTAAATTCTCATTTGAATTTTTCATCATATATATTACACCTGTCTCGTCACATCAAAATTTAATTGAGAGCAAGACTTCCAAAAAATAGAAATCATGATTTGTCGTTCTCTTTTGTGTAGGTGGGCTCATTTCAGTTGTTTGTGGAGGGCTATCATGAAGCAGACTACTGGCTGAGGAAGTTCGAGGCAGAACCTCTTCCAGAGAACATGAGGAAGCAGCTTCAGTCTCAATTTGAGAGGCTGGTGGTGCTGGATTACGTCATCAGAAACACAGGTACCTAATGCAGCTGTTAAAGTTCTTTCTTTGTTCAGCCCATTGTTCTTGAACTTATTCCCTTACAAAGCTTCACCATGGTAACCACAGTGTTCATCTAATCTCAGATTTTTACTAACAGGGTTATTTTTACTAAATTGGCTAACTTAGGTATTGGTCACTATTGTCAAAAAAGGAAAGCTTTTTACTTTTTTTGTTTTAATTTTTTTTGTTTAAATTTTATTACTATAGTGTTTTGAGGAGAACCATGGTTGCCATTTTTTTCTTTTTATCTTTTTTTTTTTTTTTTTTAATGAAACCATAGGGTCTCTTGTTCTCACTCTTGTTGAACTGTATCTCATCTCTCTTCAGGCAGACTTTTTCATTATCTTTCTTCATTTCCAGTTTCTGCCTCCCGCACCATACAAATGTGCCATGTCTTTCAGCGTAACATGTTATGACCACATAAAAGAGATGCTAATTGTTTACAGTGCCTTTAAGAAGGAAATCTGATATCTCTTTTGGCTTCTTCAGACAGAGGGAACGATAACTGGTTGATCAAATATGAGAAGCTGGGCGATGGAGAGCTGACAGAGAAGGTGAGCTGAGGGATATTTATAGAGCTCCTTTGTTTGCAGTGCTAGACAGCTCAAAGAAAATGGCATGACTGAGAACCAAGTGCAAATGCAGGGTTATCATATTCATTTATTTTTTAATGCAAAATGACATATAAATGAGAGATAGATGTATAGTTTTTCTTTGCAAGTTTGTGTTTGAATGGGCATGGCATGTCTTGGTAAACAGTTCCTCCCATATGCACAATAAAGCTCTTTAAACATCACACCATGTCAAACATAAGACCGATTCCTGATTGCTTCTCAGTCACAAATGCTGAGTTTCTTTTCCACATGTCTGTTCTCAGGAATCTGAATGGACTGACCCAAAAGACTCGGCCATACAGATTGCAGCTATAGATAATGGTTTGGCCTTCCCTTTTAAACACCCTGATGAGTGGAGAGCATGTAAGGATTTCCTAATTTTATATGTTTAAAATATATTCAGTTGTTTTCTATTTGAATATTAAAATTCTTTGAATAGACAGAACAGCATTCATTTGAAATGGAAATCTTTTGTAACGTTCTAAATGTATTTATTGTCATGGTTAATCATTATAATGTGTCCTTGCAGAATAAAAGTATTTCTTCCAAAAAAATGCTCTTTAAAAAAATCTTAAAGGAGTTTCCATCTATCAACTAGAAACATTATATACACTTGTAGTGTATACATGATCTTACTTAACAGGTGAATAGTGTTTGTTTTTTATCTTTGTGCATGTAGATCCGTTCCACTGGGCATGGTTGCCTCAGGCCAAAGTGGCCTTTTCCCAGGAAACTAGAGACCTTGTGCTCTCACGCATTTCTGACATGAACTTTGTACAGGACCTCTGTGAGGACCTTTATGAGATGTTCAAGGTAAGTTCTGTACTTGTATTCTTACCATTCAGAGCAATGCATTACTTGTTACTGAAGTGTTGATTTGGCTGTAGTTTATCTTGAGACTTAACTTCTTGGACGGGGCTTTAGCATGCTGTCAGTTTCTGTTAGCAAGCTGGAGCTTAGCATGCTGTCAGCACACTAAAACCCTTAAAGAATTTGCATCTCCATATTCCTCCCATTTTAAGTGGCTCTGCTAAAAATATTCAAGCTTAAAATTTATAAAAACCAAGGAAAAGATAAATTACTAAAAGTGACCTGACCCCAGTAAATCTGTTTTCTATCATGTCTGTATAATCTTACTCACTAGTTTGCAGTGAAGTTGGTTAATCATTTATGCATTAATTTGCAAGAATCTGTTTTATATGGATGACTGTCTTTTTAATAATTAAATGACTTTCCATATTAACAACTCTGATTTCAGACGGATAAAGGGTTTGACAAAACCATGTTTGAGAAACAGATGTCTGTTATGAGAGGACAGGTAAGTTTTATGCTTTGAGATGATTTTATATTGTGCATTCTCGACTATTCCAGAAATAGTGTGATGTTCTCACATGCTTCATTCTCACTAAATGCTGGAGCTCTTCATAATGAAAAATTCACAGCTAACGTATATTAATACACCCAGCCGGGATGCTATTTTCAACTTATCATAGCTGAGACTTAGACCTGAATTTAGACCTCAGGTTTGCGATGCCAAGGAAACGGATTGTGCCTCTAAAATTATTTAAAAAAAGAAAGAAAGAAAGAAAAAATATCTCGCCAACATACTGTTATTCTCTACTGTTTTTTTTTTCTTTTTATGTCTGGGGTCATTTTTTTTTTTATCCATTATAGATTAACAGTAAAAATAATAATATTGTAAAATATTTTTTTTACAATTTAAAATTTAGATTTATGTAATGGCTGCTGAAAATTCAGCTTTAGTGTGACATGATCCTTCATAAATTATTCTATTATGCTGATTTGGCAAAAAAAAAAAAAAAAAAAAAAAAAAAAAAACTATCCATATTGATCACTTTGATGAATATAATGCATCCTTGTTGAATGCTTTTATATAAACTGATTTCAAACGTTTGAGCAGTAGTGTATAGTATTAGAAGCAAATAAATCGATTAGAAGTAGACTTCATCAGGAAGTAGTGTTGTGTTTTAAGAGGTGCATAAAGCCTGTACTGCAAGTAAAATAATTTTTGTCTGTTCTTATCAAATAGATCTTAAACCTGACCCAGGCTTTGAAAGACGGGAAGAGCCCCATACAGTTAGTGCAGATGCCTCGTGTGGTGGTGGAAAGGAGCCGTGGAGGAGGCCAGGGTCGTGTGGTTCAACTGGGCAATGCATTTACCCAGACCTTTCACTGCAAGAGACCCTTTTTCACATCCTGGTAAAAGAGAACACAGACAGGACGAGGGTCCTATACAAGAGACACTGGATGAAGAACTTTCTGAAAGACTTCCTGGGTGAATGTAGCAAAGGGAGAGACTTAAAAAAAAAAAATGCAGGGAGGTCTGATGCAGAGGATCCAGGGACTTCTATTTTCCTGAACCTTTTCCCAGAATTCTCCTCTTCAGCTTGCTGTGGCTGTCAAGTTGGAATGTCAAAAGGGAATCGTTCATTGAAGATGACGTTTTGTGGTGACAGCCTTTCTCAACTGCCAATTATTTTATAAGTATAACTACAGATATTATAAATGAAGAATGATGCATAGAACTTAATTTAAACTTGAAAAATGCTTGAATGTAACTTGCAAGTTTACATTTTACACTTATCCTGAGGACATTTCAACACCAAGAAATACTGGTTACCGTGGTATTTAATACATGAATGTATTTGCTGATTATGTAACAGGATGCTGGCAACAGTATATACATTGTTAAAGTTGGGTGCTTTTTAGCCCCTAGAAAAAGTATAATTACAAAAGGGTTTTTTCTCTCTCACACAATCCTGTGTATGCATCTTGGACTTTGTATTTCAGCTGAGCAATTGTTAATGTAGAGCTGTATATTTAAAATGAACTGAATAAAATAAATAAATACGTAACGTTTTGGCATTGGTAAAAATAGAGGTAGTGTTTGTTATATTCAACTTTTTTTTTTTTTTTTTTACAATGTAAAATGGTTTCTGGCCTTTTGAGGCTGGTCTGGAACCAGATTTAATTGCCTAGAGCTGCCATTTCTATTGTGACAACTTTTTGAGACGAGATTGCCTTTTTTTTTTTTTTTATTTTAATGGGGGAGGACTGTGTGTTTGCGTTTAGAAGCCCCTTGTTCTCAAAGCGATCAATAGGTGGCAGTGTTCACTCACAAACGAACACTACTTACGAATTAAAGAAGAATACCAATGAGCACATCCTGGATGACGTTTTTCCACTGGTTTATCTCCAATATCAAAACAAGCCTGAGAAGTTGATTAATCACCCATTGCCGCTAGACTGAGAGAAACAAGTACGTAATTTGCTGTTCAGCCATGTTCTTTTAAACATCGAAATAATGTTTTGATGTCTATTAGATATCCGAATTGCGTATTAGACTATTTGTGTGTTTGAATAGACTAAAATTGCTTATAATTTAGTCACACGCGGAAGTGTTGGACTTCAGATCAGTAGGGGTTGAGGCATCAAAAGTAACAAGCTGTTTTATGGATGGTAATTGTAATATTATTACTGAAATGTGATTAGTAATTTGTTACAAAACGTGGGCCACTGTAACGAGTTGCTAGTAAAAACAGTTACTGCCCAACACTGCTCCTGGCCCACCTGCTGTCCTCATTAAACATATAAAAATGTACTGACAAGAATAAATGAAACATTCAATTTATATACAAGATATTCTATTTGTCATATATTAAGGACGTTTAATGAATGTCATAAAATCCATACCACTCTTTCTTGTTTTCCCCCGTTTTGTCCTTCATATTTTTCTTGTCAGAGACAGCTGACAATTGATGTGGTCATAAACTGCAAACACGCACAATCTGAAAGAATTTGTTGCCCTGTTTTTCCTCGTACACATTAAAGCGCTATCATTTATCAATGTGGGAACTCTCCTTCAGCTTATTCTCAGAAGTGAGAGGGAAAACTCTGGAATGTTCTTCTTTTGCTCTTTCTCTCGTATTTCCACCCAAACTTTCTTTCTCACATGTATCTTATCTGTTCCCAGAAAAGAGAACTGTATTTTTTTTTTTTTTTCTTTTTCTGTTGGATTGGTTCATAAATATGACTCCATGTGGGAGGGTTGTTTATTTTTCTTGGAAATCAGATTGCTGAAAGTGTTAAGGGTGTAAGAGAGGGACAGGTACTTGGGATGGATTTGTCTGGTATGGGTATGAGTCTGGCAGGCTTTGCTATGACAATTCCCTCTTTGTTTGAGCGTTATAAGTGCATTATGTAAGAAGACGCTGAGATCACCAGCCACACAGCTGTTTCACTCTCTTGAGATGAACAAACTGCCATTTTCTTAAACCTAATGGAAATCATTTTGCCTATGAAAAATCACAAACTATGAGCCTACAAACAAAAAGCTAAAGCATATTATGTATTTTAATAAAATTAAGTTATAGTAATAGTTGTTAAGGCATGTTAGTTATCAGGTTTTTTATAATCAATTTTCAAATAAGTTAAATAAACAGTCAAATATGTTACATTAACAATTAAATGATCAATTAATCATAAAATGCTAAAATATCTGCAAGATTTTGACAGTGTTGTGGCCATTAGAAAGAAAGAAAGAGAAAGAAAGAAAGAAAGAAAGAAAGAAAGAAAGAAAGAAAGAAAAAAATTTATTTTTTAAGTTAATTTTCAGTTCACTATATTTAAATCATTAACAAGTAAAAATTTATAAATTAATGTTTTTTATTTTTATGCTAGTCAATAAGCGCAATCAATCAATTATATAAATGTAAAAAAAATACTGTACATCTTAAGTTTAGAATTTTTATTTTTATTTTGCTAAAATAATGATAGTTTTGTTTTAATAATGGTAATAAATTGGAGAATTGGAGCATAAAATAAAGTTTAAAATTAAATTATGCATGAAAACGGATCAGTTAAAAACCCTAGATAAGGTAAACACAATAACATCACAGACGGAAGCCATTCATGCTGTTTTAATACATTTAATAGTGCATTTTGACCACGATTAATCTGTACAGAAATAACATTAATGATAAAAAAAGATAAACAACTTTCTCCTTTCTGTAACTTAGGGTGTAACATTTACAATAAAATAAGATATACAAAAACACGATATGAGTGATATAAATACAGAGAGGTTTAAATTAACTGTCATTGTCATGCGTTATTCTCGGTTTGGCAGCATATATTTAATTTACATACATTTATGATACACTGCCATGGACAGGCACGTAAGTAGCAATAAATTGAGACATCAAACCCAGGACTGACAATCATAAAGCATCTCGATAGGAGTACTGGACTCAGAAAGAAATCTGTTTGGTGATCGCAGCGCTCCTATTTTGATGATGTGACCGCAGGCCTGGCTATAGTTAAGTGTAAATGCAATCCTTTTTAGACAATTTTAGACTTTTACTTCATTTCTGGTTAACACTGACAAACAAACGGATATCACTTCCCCTCATACATTCTCTACCATCCTCTAACAAAATTGCTGCCTTGGTAGCCTCTATAATCAAACCTGAACATCCAACCCAAAATAAAAAGCTTTTCCTATCCTTTCAGTATTTGCCCAGGGCTCAAGATGTTAAATGGCCGAGACCATGGAGCTCAAATGAATTTTATTGGGTTGCAGCACCGATCTCGGCCAATCACCGGCCTCAGGGTGAGTAAACTGTATTATGTTCTTCTTTGGAGTCCTGTGTTGAATCCTGGGATTACTTTGCTATGTATAATTGGTCCACATTGTATTGGTCTCAGCTTTGGTTTTGGTGCTGTTGGAACCCTCTGTACTGGTTAAGTATCTATATGCACCAGTTTTTTCCTCTGTCAAACATTTCCTGTCTTCCTTTCAAAGGTGTGCCAGCCACCACCTTCCATCTTGTCTATAGACAAACATGTCTGTCCATCCATTCATCCATCAGTCCATTCTCTTAAATATAATGAAAGCACTGTACACAGCTTTGCAGACATTTGCATAACTATGTAGCAGTGACGCACACAGAAACGCTATATTGCAGCGGGTGCCAGTGCATGGAATATGTTTCATTTGTCAATAACACACACACACATCAGACACACTATACATATGCTCACTTCCACAGTCATTCAGAAATACACATTCATACTTGCTTCTCAGAAGCAAAACACCTCCCGTTTTATGTAGTCACCCTATGACATGATCAGTAACAAGGTCAAACGTTGTGACGTCAGTGATGATGATGTCACAGCAGCACAAACCCCGTTTCCAGTCTTTCAGGCTTGTCATTTGATGGCCATCAAAATGGAAAGCACTTTGACCTATGTAGCTTGTTGATTTCAGTGGGTCCATCCGTATCACATAAGGGCTCAGATCATCATATGTTAAGGGAGTTTAAAATCATTATCATCTTCATCTCTAACATCAGAATTTGTTGAGAGGTGAAATGAAACATCAACTGTGTGTGTTTTATTTGTCCAGGCAGGTAAAGGAGTCTCGTATCCGCACCACTTCTGCAGCACACAGGTGACCATACAGCTTATTGTACCATTCAGGGCAACGACCCCTAAAATAAAAGAGAAAAAAATATATGTGAGCGATGACATTTGTACGTCATTGCATTTAATTAAGATATCTGAATTAAATATTTACTTTAAAAATGATAATTAAATATTTAAATATAAAGTCATTATCACTTATTAAAATTATATATATACACACACACACACACACACACACACACACACACACACACACACATATATATATATATATATATATATATATATATATATATATATATATATATATATATATATATATATATATATACAAATCTTAATAAGTAATTATTTTTGTTTTTAAAGTAAATAAATAAATATAAATACAAATATGCATATTTTTATTAGTAATTATAATAATTATAGTAAAAATAATTAATTATTAATTCTACTTTGCCCTATTACTTTATTTGGAAATTAAATTCAAGCCCTAAATAAACATTAAAATATAGAATACCTGCAGTCTATTCTGGAAATGTGCGTGAGTCGGCTCTTGTTGGGTCCGCAGGGTTCGATGTAATAGCGAGAGGTCAGAACATTAGCACGAACACCCAGAACCGCTGCACTCTCGTGATCCACTGACACACACACCAAAGCACACACTCCCTTGGGCAAGTCTGTCACCCACGACCTGAAACACAACACAAAACCATTCTTAGGGTTTTTGTAAACTTAAAAGAAATCTTCCACTTTGAATTTCAAGTACAGCTGTAGAATTAAAAAAAAAAATAAATAAATAGAAGAGACTTTAAAACTTTAAGAAGACTGAGTGTCTGTACTCACCTGAGCACCACATGGTCTCTTGGCGGATGGGGTGGCATAGAGTTCCTGACATACTGATAGACTTCCATGTTATGTTCCAGTGTCTCCACGATTCTGCACTCTAACAGATCCTCGTCCCAGCGTTCCTGCTCCCGTAGAATCTGCTGCAGTATGTCCTCAGCTGACGCAGGCACGTCCACGCAGACTTTCCACTGCCGCAGAGACGACCCATCCTGAACCTATAATGAAAGATCAGGACGTTATGGTCATTAACAGTTCCAGCACAATAATCTTGTTACTTTTGTTCATGTGGCATGATATCACTTCATGGTAGGGGTGTCCGATCCTGTTCCTGGAGAGTTTAGCTCCAACCTGCCTCAAAACATTTACCTGGAAGTTTCTAAGTAATACTAAAGACCTTAATTAACTTTCAAATGTGTTTAATTATGATTTTAGCTAAATTCTGTTGGATAGTGGTCATCCAAGAGCAGGACTGGACAGCCCTACTTTATGGGCCCATGAAACACTGTCCAAGGACAAGAGAACTGGGCTGAGTGAACAAGTGTGTTTTGATCAATGTGAACTGCTAGAACAACCGACGAACTGATGTCATCGTGGGCTCTAGGCTGGGAAAGAGCTGGGAAAAGATACTTTCACACACAAAAAAAGTGATGTAAGGAAAAGAGACACAACTTTTCCATAAGGCACAAGCAAGCAAATGAGCAAAGGAAGGAAGAGGGCATCAAAATGAAATGGAAATATGAGAGACAGTGTCCAAGTGACTCGAGTAGGGTGCATATTTATACAGTGTCCTTACCTTTTTATATGCAAGCTCAGCGTTTTCAGGAGTTGAGCAGCTGTCGTAACCCTTGAATTTGTCCTTGGCTTCTTTAAGCAGGGCATCAATACTGTCTTTGAGGAGACTTTGGTAGCTACAAGAACCGCAGTCTTCCACCAACACCTCCATCCGCATGGGACTCAAGCCCTGCTCCACGTAAGAGTTCCTACAGCGTGACATTTCCTCGGGGATCTGAAACACAAAGAAGATACAAATGAAAATAAGCAATACATTTTTTTTATGCTGGTCCAGGCTGGTTTATGCTGGCTTGGTGCTAGCCAGGCTGGTAGGGCAGCATAACCATAATGTTAAAGGGTTAGTTCATCCAAGAATGAAAATTCTGTCACTGATTACTCAACCTCATGTCTTTCCAAACCTGTAAGACCTTCATTCATCTTCAGAACACAAATTAAGATATTTTAGATGAAATCCAAGAGCTTTCTGACTCTGCAAAGCCAGCTATGCAACTACCACATTTAAGGCCCAGAAAGGTATTAATGACTTTGTTAAAATAGTCCATGTGACATCAGTGGTTGAACTGTAATTTTATAAAGCTATGAGAATACCTAATTGTTCGCAAAGAAAACAAAAATAACTACTTTAGTCAACAATTTCTTCTCTTATGTCAGTCTTCGAACCCGGATGTGCTGCGCCTTGTTTGCAAGCAGAGAACTGCAAACACATTCATCGTGGTACTGTAATGAATGCGCATTGAAGACTGACACAAGAGAAAAAATTGTTGAATCAAGTCGTTATTTTTTTCTTCTTTGCGCACAAAAAATATTCTCGTAGCTTCATAAAATTAAAGTTGAACCACTGATGTCACATGGACTGCTTTAACAATTTCGTTTCTACCTTTCTGGGCCTTGAACGTGGTAGTTGCATTGCTATCTATGCAGGGTCAGAAAGCTCTTAGATTTCATCAAAAATATATTAATTTGTGTTGTGAAGATGAACAATGGTCTTACAGGTTTGGAACGACATGAGGGTGATGAATTAATGACAGAATTTTCATTTTTGGGTGAACTATCCCTTTTAACCAGCAAATCTGAGGGTATGTTTACATGATAACAACGTATGTAAAAAAGAAACGGTTTTCCTTTATGTTTTTGAAGATTGAAGTAAGTGAAGCCAAACAATGCACATGTGCACGAGATCAGTGTTTTCACAAATTCATGTTTATGTAGTTTACACGCAGACATAAGCTTGTGTTTTGAAACCTGTTTGCATTTGCAGGCCCCCTAAACACCATTGTCATGTAAATGAATGGCGTTTGAATTCCATTTTTAGTTGAAAACGGTGTCTTGTAAATGCCGCCTATGATCTTTATGATGAAAAAGTCTTACTAGTTAAGAAAACAGCATACCATCATCCCATTAAGGGTCCATTTTACAAAAGACAAGATACACAAGCTAGTCTTTTCAGCAGGGACGCAATTAATTAAAAAGCCAAACTCATGACTAGTTCATAACATGCAAATTAACATTAGCATTAGCTTCCCCTACGGGAGTATTACATTACTCAAATGACAAGTCATGATTATATTGTTGTAGTATCCTAGTTTTGTAAGTCTCAAAATCTTTAAAAAAAAATAATGGTAACTTTAAACTAATTGCATGAACATTGCATGTTAAAACTGCTTTTGGTGTGAGTAAAATGAATGTGAAAGGAAGAGAAGTGACAAGAGTGATTCATTCCTCACTGGAAGTGGCTCATCCTGTTTGTTTGTGTCTTGTCCAGCATTCTGCCCTTATCCACTGTGAGTGCTCTTGTGCGTGTCCTGTCCTGCTTGCTGTCCTTTTCCTGCCTGACTGACGATGTTTATCATGTCACAGTGCTTGTCCCTTTCCAGTGTTTGTTGAGATAAACTTATCTTCGTTCTGCAAAAAGCATTAGTCTGATGGATAGAGCGCGACCAGACCTTCCTCATTAGATTTAGGGGCGGAAGACCTTTGATACAAGATGCTATCATTCCGTTTCTCATTTTGAATTATTTGCTCTCTATAAATAGCCCATTAAGAAGAAAATAACTTTTGGTAATAGCCACAGATTGAATTATTTTCTTATGTTAATGGCTCCACATAATCAACTCAATCTATTCATGGAGTTTATTATGAACTGCTCAGGGAAAGCAGTGGCATATGGTATAACAATAAGCACAAGTGTGTAGGTGAACATTAAAAAACAATGCTGCTTTGTGGATGATGTGAAATTGAATTTCTGATGTTGTTCAACTTCTACTGACTTTCATTATTTTACACTTATCCAGTTAAGAGCTTCCTTCCTGACCTCTGAATAGGTACTAAAAGTGAAAGTGAGTGTCTATGAGTGTACATCGTAAAATTGTTTGTTCATGACAAACTTGCTGTTAATATGTGATACATTTGTGGCCAGAGGTTAGCTATATATTCACTAAAAGTTTTCTACAAATCACTGCATGTAAAAAAGAAGCAGCATATTAAGACACTGCATTATTGTGTTGGTTGTAGTGGTGGTTTGGGTAAAACACATAAATAACAATATATCTTAAAGAGATCCTAAGATATCTCTTACCTGCCATTTGTTCTGAAAATTACTGATATATGTAAAAGCCTTGCTGTATTCATAGAAAACAACACTGCTATCTGTAACCATGGCTGATAATTTTGGTTCAGTTTTTGTATGTTTATGTGTGATTGTATGGGTAATTAGGAGGGATTGGTCATTACGCAACAACCGCATTAATCTTTAATTAATTTCAGCAGAGGTTCTTGGTAGTTGTTTTTGTAACATGCTGTAGCGTGAGTGTCTGCACATGTTAAATGAGCATGCATTTGTCTTTGTACATGAGCTGCATATGACAGAGAGACACATCTGGTGTTGAGTGATAAGACCACTAGTTTGAACACCGTTTTCATAACGCTGACGTACGTGAGAGATGGATGAGAGATTTTGTTTGCTTTTTTCTTAAAACAGAAGTGAATTGTTTGTGTTTATGTTGGACAAAATGTACTGAATTATAAAGTCATACTCACCAGGAAGAGTTTTCTGCACTCCTGTATCATATGGGCTAAGCCGTGTGTGGCTGCCAGGTTCTCATTCAAGTCCCTTTGGTCTGGTTTTCCCAGAGTGTTCTTTCTGTTCATGACCCTGTGATAAGAAAAACACAAGCAAAGGGATAAACGGATAAAGTAAAAAAAAAAAAAAAAAAAAAAAAAAAAAAGATTCTCAAAATGCTTAAACTCAAATTTAATGCTACATTTTTAAGTGCAGCAGGCATTCAAAGCCTTACATAAGTCAACTCTCTTTTTTTAAACCTATTCTTTCCTAGCTTCCTGATTTTATGAGGTGGTTATTCAAGCAAGAGTATAATTACATGGTTTAAAGGTTTGAAGTAGCCGCATGCCAAATATGATGGCCCCTCAAGCACTTTGCAATTAAAAAGATGAGCGGATCTATGTGAAGTGTGTTAACAGGCTGCACACGCACACACACCTGGGTGAGGAGCTCTCTCTCCGCATTGTGTTGAGGTGGAAGAGAGAGGGGGCCAAACACACGGCCAGGTTAGTGCAGGTCATCTGGTTCTCACCCACGCTGGCCGTTACATCACTCAGGAAGCACAGCAAAGTCTGCAGGGCTTCGCGGTTCTCGTCCGGTAACAGCAATACGGCGGCCCTCACCGCCTGCAGACGCTGTTCTTTGGGAACATCTGAAACCGACAGAGATGTTTCATTAGTTTACTCCGAACACAATGTATGAGGATTGTATGCAGTGGTACAGATACCGTATATGGTGGTGTGATGGTTGTTTGGTTATTTTGATCTGAATGGTTTGTATGTTCTGCACTTTAAACAAAGAATACAATGAAAAAAAAAATCATGGTAAACCATGTCTGAAAACTAATGACATATATATATCTAGTATTATTTTACTGTATAATATGTTTTATTTAATTACAATTTTATTATTGTATGTGCATTTTTATATATTTTTTATTATTCTTATTTTTAATATTTGTATTATATAAAATTTGTAATATTTAATCTAAAAATTAAGTTAAAGTTAAAATACAATCAGTACACCCACAACCCTATTCTTTTTCATTATGTCATTCAGAGAAGGAAGGAAGGGAGTTAGTCCAGATCAGGGAGGGGTGTTTAAACTTCAGAAATCAACAATATAAACCAAGTGGACCGACAGAATAATTTTTATTTTCAGCATATCTGAAATGTGTTGCAATGTGCCACTGAAGAAAGGCATCTTTTGAACAGCAAAGGATGGATTGATGTGAACTGAAATGTCATGAATGGAATTGTGTGCGAGTGTTCATCAGATGATTTCTGTTATTTTCACCCTGGGAATGAAAGACCCTGTGTCAGCACAAAACATGCACACACAAACCCTTGCTTTTCTGTGGGGGTTCCCGAGACCTCACTTGTGGTTGGGGTCAGCTATAGTCTTTGAGAAAACATATTTGTGCTGGTTGTTTTCTCCTTAATTTTGGTTGTGGTAACAGACCGCTTTAATCAAACTATTTTGCTGAAAGACTGGAGTTATTGTGGAGTTAATGTGAGGTACAAGATATCCTGTCTCTAAAAATCTACTCTGGTCTGTTCAAGCAAGAACACTACCATAAACTTACAGTATCAATATAATACCATGTTCTGTTCATTACAAATGGAAGAATTGTTGTAAATTTTTGACATATGGCCGATAGAGCTCTTAAATCTATACAATTATATCATATACTCCATTATATTTTATATCACATTACTTGAAAACATGCATGATTAAATATAACTGATACATTTAAACTGAAATCAAACCAAATAAAATTTCATAAGCATGTACCTTGGCAACTTCTACACACTAGTTTATGAACGGTTTACAAAAGGGATGTACGTGTTTGGAGTTGTTTAAGATTCTGATATTTGAGGTAAGCACACACACATATTAGAGTGTATGTGCACTGTGAAATAGCTGTGGTAAGTACACACTAAGCTGCTTGTGAGTTACACTTCGTGCTGGCATTTGCTAAAACGTCATTTGACAGCTATTTCCTGAACTTGTTTAGATTTTTTTTTACCCTTTCAGAATGATTCACCCATCCAAGAACAAGCATCTACAGTATAGTACAGTCTTTGTGTAGTTGTGAGCTGCCCTCTGAATATGAAATGCCTTTATCTTTTAATGTGTGTATGTTCTTGTTTCAAAAGCCAAGATTGTTTGTGAGTACATTTTGTACAGGAATATGTCAGTACAAGTGTGTGGTCTTCTACAAAACAAATAAAAGGTAAATTCTATGCATGTTCTTACACTGATATATCTGCAGAAAGGTATCAGAGAGTTTGCTGGTAAGCAGAGGCTCTGGAAGGTCTCGGAAATACTGCTTTAGCATGTCGGCCACGTCATAAGCTGATTGGCCCTCGTAGTTGACTCCGCCCCCACCAGCGCCACATGACTCATTCATTTGGCGAAGGGCTTGGATACGTGACTTCACCCCTGATTTCCTAAATAGCCCAACCTGTAGAGAATGATGGTTAAACATTTAGTATGAACAGTAAAAACACTTATTATGCCTGAATATGTTTTGTTGTTGCAGCTCAGTTGCAAAATATCTTTAATTACAGGTTTTTAAAATGATTTATTATGTTTTGACAATTCATTTGCATTCTCTCTCTTTCTTTTCCAAACTGAAAGCTAAATAGATGGATTACCGGTGTGACCGCAAGTTTTCCAAACACAGGAAAGGCATCTCTAAGAAAACTCCCTACCGCTTCTTACATAACCCAGTTACGAAGACTGGAAAAATCTAAAAGTGTAACTATTATGTAAATTGCCAAAGCAGTTTTTTTTTCATCTGACATCAGAGAGAGAGATCTGTCTATAGTACATAGATCATTTGCTTTCTCTTAAACACCCTTGGAATGGAATGTCAACCATGTGGCTAACTTTGGTAATATATAACTAGTAGATATATGGAACCAGAACATTCAGGCCTTTTGAGGTTATTGTGCTACGTGCAAACTTAGACTGAGTGTTGAACTCAAGTATGTGGTGATAAAACAACAGATGTCTTGTGCTTAAATATGGCCCTGTTGCATGTAGCAACACAACAGGGACCATGCAACTAAACAGCTGTTCAAATAGGGATCATTTAACTAGGTTATGACCTTGACCAGATATTTTTTTCTCTTAGAAATGTCTTTTTTCTTTGACTAACAAAATCTGATTTTTGTTTTTCTATAGGAGATTGAATATACCACTGAACAAACCAACGCTAGGTATGCTATTCCGTGTTTGTGCATTTTTCTTTAAGCTTTGAAGTACATGTTTGGACGTGCATACTCGCATATGTGCACATTTGTCATCTCTCACCTGGTCGAGGCATTGGCTCCGTAGGTAACGCATGGCTTGCTGAATACTCTGAGGCAGGGGTTGTCCAGTCCTTTGAACTATCACCTGCAGTGGAACGCCAAAAACACTCTTGTCCTTATAGTCTCGAACCTTGATCCTCTTCATAAACTTAGGAACAGCCCTGTAAAGCACACAAAATGTATCAATAAATACAAAGTGACATTACAAACAGCAAAGTGTTAAAAAGTAGCTACTTTTATTTCTTTGCTGTGCAACATCCCATATTACTAATTTAATGTCAAATCATACAAAGCAAACAGTCCATACATAACTAGTAAAAACAGTTCTGATATTTTTTGCAAAACATGGTTCTAAGTGCTTAGAGGCACACATTGCTACATATGAGCAGCATGTGTGAACAGGATGCTGGTTTGTAAGTGTATGAGTGTGTAGATAATTATGTAGGCTATTTAATGGGAAAACCTCTAGAAGCTGAGGGGCCAACAGACAATGGCTTTGAGCAGGAGGAATAAAAGGGAACGAACACATGTGCGGACATCTGTGTGGCAGGGTGTTTGTCTTTCCGACCGATGTTGTGTGTGTGTTCTGTGCATGTGTGGATATCTCTGAGGTGCCAAATACTCGGCCTGTCACTATCATGATGTATGGTGGTTTCACATATTAAAACCTCTCATATATATGTGCCAATGTGTGTGTGTGTGTGTGTGTGTGTGAGTGAACATTAATAACAGGGAACAGGGAATTTACTGGACTGAAAAGCCACAGCTTTGTGATGAGGGGGTCTGACATAACCAACTCCTAGTGTAGAGGTAGGAAGATGGGAAAAGGGTAAAGCAGTAAAGAAAGAAAAAAATAATTTAAACTTAATTTTGTGTGTTTTCATATTGATTTGAATCCTCACCAGCTGAAGCCATGCTTGTTGGTGGGTGTGTATCTCTCCAGTAGAGCGGTAAGTTTGAGCAGGCTGTATTTCTGAAGGAGGTTCATCTGCAAAACTGACTGACATCCAACTTGTAGTACTGTTGACAACAGACTTGGCCTGTGGGAGCTCTGGAAACTTGGCCAGCGCAGTTTCTGAGGTCTGCAACATAAACATTCATATAAATGTTACATCTAACCTATCTCAAACAATCACAAAATGTTCAAAACATAGACATTACAGACTAATATAAATTAGTGTTTATAAACTGAACCACAAAGAATTTATTACAGTAACACTACACACACTCGTAAGTACACAGTACAATCTTAAAAGAATAAGTACCTTGACTCGCACATATTGTGTATACATACATAAACACAAGCTAAGGATCAGCTGCAGATAACAGGGATTAATCAAAGTCTCTATCACCAGGTGGGGGCTGTTAGAATTTTTGTGGTACATTCCACTGGGATTCCATATCCTTCAAGTATCCCTTGTTATGTAAGGTGAGCCGTTCTGACATGCTATCTCAATCCTTCTCAACCTCCCTGTCCCATAATTCAGCATGCTTTTTTGGGATGATAGTTTTCCATTAAGTTCTAAAACTCTAAATTACTATTTTGGTAGAACTTCCAGTAAGTAAAAAAAAAAGTAAGACATCTTTGTCTCAGAGACTATTTAGTGTGTGTGTGTGCGAGAGAGTCTCACCTGTTGGCTCGTGTAAGTGATGCTCCCACACCAGAGTCGCATCTTTCACGTGAGCTGAGTGTCTCATCCCTTTCTGCTAACGGGTTTCCAGTGCTGTCCTGGTCACTGCCATTCTCTGTCTCTTCTAAGCAGTTCTGCAATGGGGATGATGGACAAGGAGATGCAGAATCAAGGGCTGAATCTGAATCCCCTTCCTCTTCCTCTTCATCCTCTTCTTCTTCCCCATTTCCAGTTTCTGACCAGGCACTGACCAGTCGCTGCAGGCCACTGACTCGCTCCAAAACGTCCTCAAGTTTTGACTCCTCTTCTCCTTCTGCTTCATCCTCATCATCTCCTACTTCTGAGAAAGGAACGTTATCATAGACACTCAATCGACTGTCTAGTGAGGCAGCAGAGCCCCTCCGTGGTGGGCGCCGACTTATGTTGTCCCCACCACGAAAGGATCCCCCATCCGCAAGTGCTTTTGGAAAAGTGCCAGGCTTGTGGCCTTCAGGCAAATAGAAGAAGATCACACCTCCTTCCTCTTCTCGACTCTTTTTTTCCTCCATACGTCTGTTATCTGAACTCTGTCGGTTGCGTCGATTGTTCTCTGCAGTTGAGCTGGGCTCCATCCTCTTACTTTGGGTCTGGTGATTCTGCTTCCCTTTTTGGTCTTCTGAAGGTTGCAGCACAACAAAATTAAATGGGTCAAAGCCTTCCAGGTACATCCCACCTCTCTTGGTAGACCCTGCTGCTGTGCTGTGACTACGTGCTCTTGAGACCGGACTGGGTGTACTTACAGCACTCCCACTGCTGGCCTCTGATTGGCTACTCCCTGCACTCCCACTACTCATCTGCGTCGAATAGGTGATGCTTCGGTTTTGGTTTGCATTGCGATCCAGAGTTGCAATGTCCACACAGTTAAGGCGTCGCAGTTTGTCTTCATCAAGACCCTCTTTCAGCACAGGCCCACTGATCTCCAGCCTACCTTGCCCAACTACACCCTTCTTTTTACGCTTGGAGGCTGCATTGCTACTGGTGCGTAACCGCAAGCTTTCCATACGCTTCAAGAAACTCTTTGCTCTTGAACGTGTGCTTTTTTCAGCACCACTGCTTATCAAACTTGGTTTTACATCGAATGCAAAGGTGCTGCATTCCAGCGGTGATGGAAGACCATCAGACAGGGAGTCTTCATTGGCACCTGATGTTCCAGAGGAGCAAACACTAGCAACTGAGCTTGCCCTGGTTGTGGTGGCTGTGTTAGCATTGGAGATGGTTGTAGCAGGGCTGGATGGTACAGTGGTACTCAGGGATCCTCCTCGACCTCCACTACCAGCACTGTGCAGAGAGCCCACCTCCGGCTGCTCACTAAGATCTGTTAAGACGCTCTCTGCACTAGCATTAACTCCTTCCTTTAGAAGGGTTCCTCTGGCAAAACGATCATCTGGGGATAGGAAGGGAGTGAAGGAGCCAATGTCTCCGGCTGGAGGGGAGAATACATCCAGGTCCAGCTGGTCCAGGCGAGACCAACGCTTGCTGTCCCGCTGGAAAGTCCAACGGCCACTTATAGCACATGGCTCATCCTCATCAGAGTCTTCACTCTGAAATAATATGGAAGAGAGTTAATACTTTTAATATTAAAGCAGCAATGTATACTAATGACTCAAGTCTTGTTGTCACATTTGAAAAAGTAAAGACGAATAATGCGAACCTGAATCTGCAAAAAAGCATGTTGTTTTAGTGTCAAATTGATTTGATTCATTCCCCACTTCATGAGTCTAGCATTGTGAGGAGAATCAGTTTGCTGACTCTTCCAAGCCTCTTGGGCTTGATAACGTGTCATATGCATAAAACCAAGGATCACTAAAGGTTCTTTATTATGGTTGGCTTAGCCATGTCACAGCACAGTCATATGTTCACCATTCCCCCTCTCTGCTTTACTCTGTTTAATCTATCTCCTCCCTGAGGGTGGTAAGGATGGAAGGAAGGGGGTGGCAGACACAAAATTCCAGGCCAGCTCTCAGGGTTCACACCCCAGCCTGAGAGGGCAGGTCTGGCCCCATCCCCCATCAATGCAATCATCTTAAGCAAGCCTAAGAGAACCACGTCTCCTGTGATGGGACTCCTGAACAAAGGGGTTGGACGGGAGGTGAAAATATTTGAGAGATACTTGTTTGTGCTACAATGCCAGATCTCCATCACCAGTTACAGCCTGTTACAGTTTCACAGCCTGTTAAAATAATTTTAAATAGTTATGTAATTTCCTAAAGAGATTAGGGAGTTAATTAAGTAATTCTAGAATATAGAACTGGTTCACAATTTTACACTCCTAGCTGAGTTAGTTGATATCAGTTTAGCTGCAGAATGGACAAATCAGTAAAAGCAAAACTAGTTGGCTGGTTAACAGGGGGTCGCGGGATCCAGAGCTGTCTCCTTCACGGTTCATAATAACGAAGGTGACAAAAGTCCGTAAAACATGGGTTGTTATTTTATAGCCCCTGAGGGCAAGCCTTTGATCAGAAAGAAAGAAGACCTGGTATACAACATTTCTTCACTACCCACCAGAAAATCCACTATTAATTCAAAAAGACTGTTTTCACTTTAAAATAAGCTTTATGGACAGGAAGACAAGGAACAGAGGAGGACCTTACAGAGGCCACCTGAACAGATCAATGCATTCCAGGGATGGTTTCTGCTTGTATGTTTGAACAGGGCAGATCACTTCCTCAAGTCATCTCCTGACCTCTACCTTTGACTCCATCAACACAAGATGACACTTAAGGGTCATCAGTTTTCTTAACAGGACGCACATTTGACAAGGCTGCCATTTTTCAGATTTACAAGTTTTAAGAGCAGAAAAAGAAGCTGCAGTCAGACATGACGGTTATCTTCCTAAACTCCCTGTTGTGATTACATAGTTGGATTGTTTGTTGTTGCATTCTCATCCTGCATGTAGTTTGAGTCATTGCTTTGGGGCAGTCTTAGACCATACACCCTCATTCTTAAACCACATTGACAGAGTGACCAACAACAGACCAGCAGAGTGTGCATTCTCTTCCTTTTATGGTATGTAGGGGGGTTTTAGGGTGTGTATGGTGAGAAAACATGACAAACAAGAGTAAAGAAAATCAGAAGGATGGGAGCTAACAAAGCCCTTTATTTGGACCTAAAAGCCATTCTGCACTGCCCCTTGGCCTTGAAAATGATAAGAAAACGAGACCTTCCTTCTAATTAATCGACACAGAAAGTAAACGAGTTACACACATTTAAGATATTGACTGGACAAAAGAACACAAGAGGGTAGCAGGTGAAATGATTTAGCAAAATACGGAAAAAAGGACAAGACACTTACTCTTTTTCTTTGAGGGGTGATCTCTAATCTCATAAGAGCACACTTGTTTAGTGTGTTCAGTCTCCTGCA
Organism: Cyprinus carpio; assembly: GCF_018340385.1. NCBI lineage: Eukaryota > Metazoa > Chordata > Actinopteri > Cypriniformes > Cyprinidae > Cyprinus > Cyprinus carpio. Next base: position 16,224,140 of record NC_056597.1, on the reverse strand, counting down.
ATAAACACACATACAGATAAATTAGTGAAACAGTGACAGTCCTTTTTCAAGCAGATACTTTGAAAAGAACCATGGGGTCGCAAACAAAGGCTAAATCCAGTCATTAGCCTACAAACAGACTTTGCCAGAGTCAAAACCTTGGACAGAGACAGAGGGGGTGGAGAGGGGATAAGCAAGAGATAGAGATACAGAATGAGATAGATGGAGACAGAAAGAGATGAGAAGAGGATGAGAGAGGTGGGAGCCAAGCCCGATAATGAGCTGCTGAGGGATAAACTTCAGATTAAGGAGGAAGACAGACGGACAGGGAATAAAAAAGGAAGAAAAGAAAAAAAAGGAGGTAGGAATCCGGAGTGGCGACAACAATACAACAAAAGAGACCGAAAGCTTATCCCAGAAGCCACCTGGTTGGTGTCATGTGACCCTGAGTAAGGGGGAATGTGTGTTTGTCTGCATTGGGGGGCTGGCACCAGAAAATGGCCTCCAGATGTCTGTGAGCTCCAGCTGGTCTCTGATGGATCCTTCTCTGAGTGAAGACACTGAGTCCTTCACTTTCTCTTTTTTACTTTAAATTATTCTAAGAAAATAAGTCAGTTTTATAGAACTGAACTCTGAATATGAGCAAAATCAGCTAATTATAAAAGCCTGACAATGCAAGAAAACCATGTTTAAATTGGATTTTTTTTTTCTTGAAATTGTCCGTGTGTTTTTTTATCTTAACATCAAATCATAATCAGACATACACATAACTGTAATATGGTTTTAGCTGTTCTGCAGCTATACTTTGAGGATAAAATATATAACTGTACCTGTAAATTAGCTAAATTTGACAAATCTTCATTTGGGTAAATATGAGTGTCTCACCTGCACAAGGCCTCTATGGCATCTTGATCCAAGAAGTCATGATCTCGGGTAACTGAGGAAATCTCAAGCGGGAACTGACCGTCTGAGAAAAGAGTGGACAGAACTGAATTGAAAATAAATTTAATACAAACAGAGACCCAATAAACAGGTTGAAGTGTATTTATGTGTGGAAGGGGGGCTGTTGGCAGCAAGTGGAATGTGTGCCTGCCCTCTATCATGCACACACACTCACACACAAACCTCCCATCCTCCGGTGTTGAAAAGGTAGAGTAAGCCAGCCAAACAAACACAGCTGCAATACTGCAGTGCTCAACAGTGGGAGGTGTGTGCGTAGGAAGGGGGTGTTGGAGTCACAATAGGCAGTCAGCAACCCGTAGAGCACCCAGAGTGTCTTTATTAACTGAGTCTTTAATAATGCTCAAATGCTCATTAATTTTATTTTATTTTTTTTCACAACTTTTCACAAATTTTAACTAAAATTGTAAAATTTTAATAAAATTTTCAAACAACTTTACAAATGGTGTGTACGTGAGCATGTACCAGTGAGCAAGGGATAACATGATTATTTTATTGACTTCCCGAAGACCTTTACCTTACTGTACTGGCTCTCTCTTATCTATAGTGGGGCAATCATGACAGGCTGGTCACACAACTCTGAAACTAATAACACACCCCTTTCACATGGCAAACAGGCAGGAGTCAGTAGGTCAAAAGTGTGTAAGGATGGACACCTGAGGTGTGGTGTTATCTGATATGTGATTCTGTGTAAGTTGTATACAAGTTTTTTTTGTATAAGTTAAAGTGAAAGTTGTGACATTTACCAAGTATGGTAACCCATACTCAGAATTGGTGCTCTGCATTTAACATTTTAAAGTGATTAAAGTGAAAGCAGTGAGAAGTGAGAAGTGAATAAAGGGTAATTGGCAGTTAATTGAGACTTGGACCTTTGGGTTTTGGGTTAAATTTTCTATTCTTTAGGCCATAGCTGCCCCTCATACACACACACAAAAAAAAGATATAAAAAGATAATGCTGCTTAAGATGCTGCTTAATACTACGACTGAAGGCAAGGAGAGATAGACAGAAATTGAGAGATAAAAGTGAGATAATGCATTTGGTAAGGCATAATGGCCACTGAAACTCAATGCGCTTTGGTCATGAACTGGTGATGTTGGGATGACAAGTGTCCTACCTTCATAAAGCTGAGCATACTGTGGAAAACCTGCAGCCCTCAGCCATGTACACGCCTCCTTCGCTTCAATTTCTGTAAGAGAGAGAGAGAGAGAGAGAGATTGACATTTTTGACAACTTTAAACAGAAACCCAAAAAAAAACCTTATGCGAAGCATTCATAACCAAATATTTGAGTGTAAACACTCAACCTTCTTGTGTAGTTATGCAGTGTATCTTGACTTTTCAACTTGGCACTATAGTGTAATGTTTAAGACAGCAGTGCTAAGTGGCCATCCAACACAGTCAGAACTGTTGTTGGGGCGGTGGAGAAGTGCCACATCCCTGTCCATTATCGTTGAATGGCCCTTTAGATGCCACATGCCAAATGGCAAACACCATTGAAGGCGTCTTGACTCCTTCTAGGGGTCCATGTGTTGTTTCACACAGAATGGTGTCAGAATTATGAGTTTAACTGCGATTTTGTCACTTAAGATGATTATATGACTAGCAACACTCGCTCTGTGTAAATACTTGATTAAAAACATGAAACCAAGGTGAGGTATAAAATTACAAAACCAGAGTATTTTTAAAGCTGTCCAACAGTCCCAGAAAGTTAATATGCCAAGTGTTTTGTTTATTTGGACTATGTTATGGTGAATGGGCAGATAAGGATCTCAAAGATTGCTGAACTGAACTCAAGTAGGCATGACGCAGGAACTGGCGAGTTACTGAGATCACAATCAGTCCTGATATCCATTGTGCCCTTAAGCGACGCACTTAACCTCAGATTGCTGCAGGGGGACTATCCCGTTATTTAAAGCCCTTTTATTAAAAAGCATCTAAAGTCTTTTGGATTTGTGTTCAAGTGCTACAGAGACCCCATTAGCGCCCTCTAAAGGTGTAACACAACTAGCTGTTGAGGCTCTCCACTGGCATGGCTATGGTCTATCACAAGCAGAATCTACACAATTACAGCTCACAATAGGTTGCAATCAGCAGAGAGGGACCTCTCGCTTTTCTCAATGGCTAATTGCGCACATTCCCGACTCCTAAAATTCCAATTATTCTAATTGCAATGATTGCGATGATGCCTTGCACAACTGAAAGACCACCTGTGATAGGTTCCCCATCACTTCAACAGAAAGAAAAGGAGCCCGGGGATTAGGAGGCGCCAACTGAAAGAGACGTGAGAGAAAGACGTGTAAAAATACTTTGCCCAGAGGAAAGGGCGCAGACTCTGTCTCTACTAGCAGAGATACGTGACTCCCCACTCGAACAAGCGTGAGAGTGACGGCACACATGACAACAACAAAGGCACACGATAAGGGAGGTCCTCTACCGGTGGAAAGAGAAGAAAGCAGGAGAGGAACATGCTTTGACAGCAAGGACAGCAATGCAAAAATAACAGAAGCAATCTGACTCAACTGCACACATGCAACTGTATCTCGAATCCATCTCAAGAATCCACATGCACATGATGGGATTCCTTTCAAGCGAATGACAGAATTTTGCCCGAAAGCACTTTTTAGGAGTTCGTGAACTTTGAGGAATGTCCTACACTTAAAATAATGACACACTTTTCTGAAATGGTCTGTAATGAGCGCTGTGGCTTCCTGTGTGTTTGTATGTGTGTGTTTGCAGTGGCTAGACACCACTGAAGACCATCCAGTTGCAAGAATGTATGTATTTAAATGTAAATGATGGAGAGACACACAAACACACACAGGCTCCATGGCAGTGTCTCACTGACTGGCTTTTCCTTTCATTGGCAAGGTGTCCCCCCTGCTTGATTACAATGGGCTGCTATCACACAGGTGCCTGTCTGGCACCAATTGTAAGTAAGGCTTTCTAACCAGACGGCATCTCAAAAATCATGCAGAGACGTCTGAGATTACTTGGGTCTTTTCTCAGGAGAAGTGTCTAAGACAGCATCTCCCAATCCTTTTCCGAGTGGCACCTCCAATACTTCACATTTCCGAACTCTTCCTAATCAAACACACTTGAATCAACTCATCAGCTCAGTAATAGAGACTCCAGGACCTGGAAAGGATTGGTCAGAAAAGGGTAACATCCAAAATGTGTGCTCTTGGGGAGTCTTCAAGAATGGGTTCTACGAAATGTCAGCAAAAGTCTTCTAAAAAGATCTGATTTGAGACTTTTCTTTCCTATGGGCAAATTTATAAGCGGTAAACTCACTAAGGATACATTCATCAAAGCGGTAGACTCAAACATGCTGTCTTTATGAAGATAGATAATAAGCCTATGGTTAAACACATCGAAGGGTTGTGAGTTCGAGTCTCGGGAGCAGTTGTTTCACACTCTCTCCACCTTCAATACATGACTTAGGTGCTGAGCAAGGCATCACACTCTCTAACACTGCTGGATGTCACGCAGATGTGATCTGGGTGTTTTTTGGTATTCAAATCTCTATCCGTGCTTAAGTTTGTGATATGGGTGGTAAGTTTGGGTTCGGATATGGGTGTTTGTGTTTGTGTTTGTGTGTTTGTTTGTGTGTTGTATCCTGTGTTCTGTACGGATGTCTGTACGGGTCGGCAAACAAGTCGGCAATGCCTTTCCGAGGCCGACGGGAAGCCAATAAGAGTGGCTCATTCCACGGTTGCCATGGACATTTAGGAGGACACACCTCCTTTTGTTCAAGGCCAGATAATGGAGGCCTTCAGCGCCAACACAAACACAGAGAACGCCTTACATCCTGTAACACACACACAGAATGTTGAACATTCGACCTCAGAGAGAATGTGAAATAGGATGAACCTCCCAAGTAAAGTAAACAGCCTTTGATTCTTTCTTGATTGTACGGTACATGCATTTATACATAAAGGAAACTATACATTTTAGTTACAAACACATCAGATTGAGTAATTTAACTAACATTGTGTTGAAAGCCAGACTGACGTCAGTATAACTTCACAGAGTTGGACGTTCTTAGCACTTTTTCTTCTTAATATGACATATGTATGTTTCCAAGCCAAAAGAATTAATAAAAATATATCCCAGAAGGCCTACACATGTCATTATTTCATAGATGTGAATTATTACGCAAGTCATGGGTCACCTAAATTAATTTAGCAACAGTTACCAACTAATATAAATAGTAGTTATGGAAAAAAAGTGACATCATTAAGAATCAAAGTTAAAATAACCTAGTGGTTGACTAATATATATTTTTCTTCCCTCTGGTTGCTGATAGTCAAATCTAGATCTCATGTTGGTGGATGGTCAATATAATGCTTATACACATTATTTAGTGTGTATGTGTGTATTTACAAAGCTTTTACAAGATTTGGACTGAGCAAAAAAAAAACAAAAAAAAAAACAGGATGAATTTTTCCTTTTCTTCGAAACCCACATTCTTTCATCATATAGTTTTGATTTAGTGTTTTAAAATATTGCAAACAAAAGGAAACCAACAGTCATCACCGCCTCCTCCCATCTCTTTTCCTCTTTCTATCAGCCTTAATCTACAATCCATCTGCTTCATATCTTGGTGCCAGCCTTCTAGTGGATGCATGACCTGCGACCTCTGCAAAGGTGACCTGAGTCGAGCACACAGGATGTCTGGGCAGCATCCGTCACAGAAACATGTGCCTTTGTGTGTTTTCTCCTTTTATCAAAGCGTACAGTATGCACTCCACCTAATGCTTCCGTTGTATTGTGACCAAATTTATGAAATTTTGATTTATGTTGACTGGAAGAGACAGACAAGACAAAGAGGGAGACTACAGCCTCCTGACCCAGAGACAGACTGACAGACATAATCTATTGGGAGAACGTCCCATCAACCTGGCCAAAGTTGAATTCCTGCTAGCTGAACTTTTTTTGCCTCTTCTAAAATTACACTTATCTTCTTCCTCCTCTCTTCTCTCTCCTCCTCTTCCTCTTTTCCTGTCACAGGAAGTTCTCACAATCGCTGACCGATGGTTCCGGAGCATGGGAGGGAGGAGGTGGAACCTCTGTGTATGAATGCATGTGTGTGCGTAAGTGAGTTTATGTAGACACATCTCTCTGCTATGGAGGCAGATCCAACACTATAAAACACCAAAAAATAAAGCTTCCAAAAGGGGGCTTTCTCAACAGTGCCATAGAAGAACCATCTTAGGTTCTCCAAAGAACCTTTCAGTGATCAATTCTCAAAAGACCCTTTTTTCAGCTTGAAAAACTTTAATAATCTGAAGAACTCTCCCCACTATAAAGAAGGTATTGTGCAATGGAAAGATTCCATGCATATTAAAGGTTCTTCATGGAACCATCAATGCTGATAAAGAAACACTATATTTAGATGTGAACCCAGATTCATTGTACAGCCTGGTTTCAAGTGTATGTGGGTTAATTGAAGGCTTTTGAAGCTGTATATAGTGCTATGAAGCCCTGTTTCAAATGAATAACACACAAACATCAATACATAGTCTTTGAGCGGAGTTAGGAGAAATTTCATCAGCGATTCATGTGACCTGATGTCCTATTTGTCCTAGACACTGAGCTCTTTATCTTCCATCTTTTCCACAAATACATCATTTGTTGAGGATCATGCATATCATATTTTGGCATGGCCTTCTACAGACATATGGGGGTAGAGAGGGAGAGTCAGGTATCTCTGAAAATGAGAAGATACCCTCCATCTGGTCACAAACACAGGGGATCATGGGGTTACCCCATCACCACAGTCACTCAACACCACTATCCCAGCCACCTACACACACTTTGGCCAGATGGGTCCATTAATGTCTGTCTCAGACTTTCTGACAGATTTAAACATTAGCTATCACTGACCTGGAGCCAGCTTGGCCAGGTCTTGTGACTGGCCACTTTGTGTAACGCAAGGCTGATCTCAGGTCAGATGATTAGATACGCTCAATGATATGCCACCCTATACTTTCTATATATGATCAAAAGATTACTTGAAGAGGTGAAGAAAGAGAGACCCTCCTCTAATATGACAGAGGGCTTCTTATGCACCAACGGATCTTAAAGCAACAGCAACTAGTTAAAAGCGTTTAGCCTTACATAGACTAAAACCCAGCAATCATACTGTTCCCAGAAGGTAATAAAGGAGATTTGTGGCCGTAAACCTGCCCACACTTCCAAAAGTTTTATATGAAGGTTTCAGTGGATTTAGAGCCATATGAAGTGTTTAAAAAATGTGTTTGAGTTTCAAGGCTCTTTACCTCTATTTGAGTCCATCATGCTCACCAAAAACCATGACCATACATTATCAGGAGGTGCATGTATGTCTACTTCAAAGTTACATATTTTAAGCATGACATTCCTTTCTTTGACTCCTAACTGACCTGCTTACTGCCTTATCACCTTGAGTGAGCATGACCCTAAGTTTATCAACCTCTGCATGGATAGAAAAAGACACCAAACCTCCAACAACAACAAAATATTTAGCCACTGTAAAATATTGCATTCTTTTTGGAATGCAAAAAGGAGGTTTCAGTTTTGAGCTTGCCAAATGGTCTGACATAATTAGATTAGATTCAACTTTATTGTCATTATGCAGAGTACAAGTACAGAGCTAATGAAATGCAGTTAGCATCTAACCAGAAGTGCAAGAATATAGTGTTTTATATAGATAAAAAGTGCAGAATAAGTGAAGCTATGATTTACAGAATGTACAGTGGGGTTGCTATATACAGTATTGAGCAGAGTATATACAGAATATAAATAGGAATGCAGTGGGGATTGTATGTGCATTATGAACAGAGCAATGTAGGGTTATATATCCACATTATGAACAGCAGCAACGTGAGAACAGTGGTAATAAATACAGTTGGATGAGTGTGCAAAAGTATTGTTAAAATGAATTCTATGCAAAAACAGTAGTGCAATTATATTTTTATAGTATTCTGTATATTCTGTAACTGAGCAAAATTCTCCTTTATAGTTATGGGTTATTTTATATAGTACAGACTCCTGTGTGCAAATTATAAAATTTGTATTTATTTTTGTTAGGTAACTGTAAACTAACTTATCATGATGATGTTTTAAATAAAACAGTTTTTATAGCTTTAGCTATATTTAGTCTAGTGAGATAAAGTGAGATAAGATTTGTGATCTATAAATAAGGAGTTAATGTTAGTGTTGGTCCGATATTGATCCTAAGAGAAAACTCTCAAGCAGCGAACTGTTGCTATAGTGACATCCTCAGGCCATTTAGTTTGCATTTAGGGTAACTTAACTCTGGCAAACCTTGGTTATCAAATTTATAATCTAAATTTGGCTACTTAAGATCTGTTTGAAAACACTGGATAATGTTAAAATCCCCACTCTTCAACACGAGAAAAGATGCACGAATGCGCATTCAGAGGAGAACTGCACGCTCTCCACGCGCACTTTGGTAATGCCAGATTATAGCAAAACTTCCCCCAATTCTCTGCACTTAGACTGAATGAAAACTCAGACCAACTCTGACGAAATCTTATCTCCGAACTATGTGAAATCCACGTAAACCCAATGGAGACGTGACGAGATCCGAGTAGCACGAGGGGGAGATTACTTATCGGACAGCCTGAAGCGCCGGTGTTGAGCGTGAAACGTATCTCACGCGCCACCCAAATAATTGCACTCTTAAACTCTAAGCTTTTGGAAGAGATGAAAATCTAAAGCGGAATAACTAAGAAAATTAAAGAGCACTACACTCATTCCATATTTAACATAACATATCCGCTTCTTAAACTGTTAGAATTATATTCCACTGACATGTGTAGCCTACTCTAAATGCACCCTCAAATGACAATCAATAAAAATACTTTATGACAATTTTCATTCGTTGGAACTTATTATAAATGTCCCTATAATGGTTGGAACCATATGGGCTATATATATGGTAAGTTGGAACTGCAATTTGCAGGGTTCGAACCGGCAACCTTTCGGTGACCAGTTATGTTCGCTTCTTAAAAATACACCAGGACCCAGAAACAGCTACAAGTTGGATATTCATAAGCAGTATAGCCTAATGCAATAACTGTTACAGGCAAATACAAAATAAAGTTTGATAACTTCTGTCAGGCATGGTCTGAAGTGAAGATAATCTGAATGAACTTTGTAGGAGGATTATTACTGACACCAAACCGTAATGCATTAATATACAACTTCCATTAAAACCGTTGTCCATCATAAACAACTGGAATAAATGTAGCTCTTCAATATGATATTATTATTTGTACTATCAATGTCACTTCTCAGATTCACTTCTAGAAAAGTCAATCAGTCAGATATTGCGTTTATGATGCAGTGTCATTCATGAATTGAATTATCAGCATTTAATCTAATAATCCTCAATAGACAGAAACTCATGAGTATTATCAAATAATGTATTATCAAACATTGGCTACTTACGGGTAATGATCATGTTGTATTTTCTATAAATCGCTAAAGTCCCGCTGCGATATGCTTCACGAGTCCTCTTCGTTTTATTCCAACATCACATCGAAGCTCGCATAGTATTCCAATAAGAGGCGAAAGAAGAAGAAGAAGAAAAAATCCTCCGAACTAAACAGAAGGTCCGAAGACCAAATAGAAAATTAATAAATCCATGACTGATTTCCTTTCCTGTCTGCTCAGGGGGGAAAATCGTCGGAGAGAGCTGTGTTTGAAACGCCTGTGAACTGGCTGGACCGCGTGTGAATGTGAATGAACAGACTGATTCACTGTTTAGGAATGGGAGGCTGGAGAAGACTCCACCTCCCCGCCCAGGACAGCCTCAGGTGGGCTTTCGCTGCTTTAGACGGGGAGGTGGAGCTACTATTCAATTCCCAAAGCCTACTTAACTGACAGTATATCCGAGACCACAGAGAATTGCGCACACAATAAAACCAGTGACAGAAAGTAAAAAATGTTAATTCAAAAAATGTATAGAATAAGTAAATTAAACATTTAATGATATATTATAAGCATTACATAACAAAGCGCACATTAAGATAAAAAATAAATAAAAATACAACGCCAAATAATTGACTCTTGAGTCGGTTCTTTTAAACGTAAACGTGTTACGTATTACGCTCCTTAAGTATTCTTACAGTAAATGAGAACGTGAGGTTGTTTTCTTAATTCCATCAGTGTCAGGTCTTGTATACTAGAGCAACAGAAGGCGAAATTTGTTTTAAAATACTCATGAATTCATACCTTAATGTCTAGGCTACACATTAAATTAGCATAAAAGGAACTCAAATTAAAAAAAAAAAAAAATTACGATGATATTATTAACTAATACCACCTTTTAATGAAAATAAAATAAATAAATACACCCATCTTACCACTGCGCGCAAACGTGCGCATCACGCATCACCGATTAAATTAGTACGCCTTTATTTGAACGTTAGCTGAAATAGCCTATGCATTAGCCTATTATAAATCAGTCTGAAACTTCATTTATTTATTTTTTATTTATTTTTTCTCAAAATCATCCAAAAGTGAGAGTGAGTTCGAATACTGCTCATTTGGCTGTAAGGGTACTTAACTACTTTAAACTGTAATCAAAACGGCGCCCCGTTAGCATATCATTAGAGGTCTTCATTAAGTAGTGGGGCCGTTTGAAAGCCGCTATTGTGGGACATGATGTTGTGAAAAGGGAAGACAATGAGTCCGTTCTGCAATGGTAATTCCAACGAGCCCCATCAACAGGCGTCCCTGATCCTGGTCTCTTCTCGCACGCACGCACGCACGCACACACTCTAGCTCACAGGCGCAACGATGCAACATTAGCTTTTAAACAGAGCAAGGCCTTCTATTGTGTGAGGAGCTCTTATTGAGATCAAACAAGGGTATGGTCTTCTCTGAAGCTTCCTGTGTTAGAAGTAAAAAAAAAAAAGTCATGTTCACTTCCTTTTGCCGGTGCTTTTAAAATTACCAAAGCCTCAATGGAGACTACTATATTTGCAAGCCAGAAGTCAGTAGATGTTTTATGATTATAATTAAGCCATTTAAAATGGAATAGATTCATTTAATGGTTACAGAATACTATTCTGAATATAATTACTCCAAAAATATATATGTTCAACATAATGTATACTATTTTAAAAATGAAACCTTGCAAATACTACACTACATAGTTATTACAAGACATCATGTTGCTAATTTATTTCAGTAAGTTCAGTAAGACAAAAATGTCTTGGTGTGTGTTTGTGTGTGTGTGAAGAAAAAGTACATACTTTTGAGTAAGTAGCAGAATAGTAGGAAAAATGTGGGGAATGCTTCTCACAATTGCATTCTTTCTATTGCTTAGTTATGTGCATCCATCATTGTATAAACTGACCTGTCAATCATTTTGTGTCAGTTAACATCTTCCACCTTGTGTTTCATTTAATTTCATACCATATTGGAGAGAAATTAAGCAGCATGTTAATCTGCCAGTCACGTCTTTCATGCAGAGAACTCTCCATTTGTTTGTATAATGATGCATTTAAAAGTTAATGACCAAACATAAAAGTTCCTAGTGTTATTGCAGATAAAATATAATTTAAATAGCATTATGTTTTTCATCAGGTGAGATGTTGATTATTAATCACATAAACCCCTATCCAGACCTCTCTACTTGAAAGTGAAAGTGACGTGACATACAGCCAAGTATGGTGACCCATACTCAGAATTTGTACTCTGCATTTAACCCATCCAAAGTGCACACACACAGCAGTGAACAAACACACCGTGAACACACACACGGAGCAGTGGGCAGCCATTTATGCTGCGGTGCCTGGGGAGCAGTTGGGGGTTCGGTGCCTTGCTCATGGGCACCTCAGTCATGGTATTGCCGGCCCGAGACTCGAACCCACAACCTTAGGGTTAGGAGTCAAAGTCTCTAACCATTAGGCCACGACTTAACCGTCTGTCTTGCATATTCACCATGTTTGTAATTTTTTAATAGTTTATTTGTGTTTGTTGTTCTGAATCAAACACGCAATGGGTCGTGAGCAATAATAGCCATTAGAGTGTGCATGGATCTGCACTTGGAATTTCACAGTAAATAGTAAACAGTCTGGGTACCTTTGGAATACTCGATTCAACATACTACGATTTACGACACACTAATTCAAATTTTGAATACTATAAGACGGATAGTATGTGAATCGGAAAACAGCATTTGATTCCATTTTAGTCACAAAGGATAATAAAGGTTGAAAACTGTATTGATATCCAGTCTTTTCATTCAGAGATGCAAACTCATCATGGGTGGAAAAGGTGACAAAGATGCCTTTTTGATGCATGGGAAAGACTTGTTTTTCTTATTATTGTTTATGCTGCTGTTGTCATAAATTCAGGAGTGACTAGCAGAACAAATTAGTGGGTTCACTCCCATAATTAGATGAGTTTGTCACTTCTAAAACTCTGAAACATGACACCTTTTCCTTAAATTATGACTAGGTAATAGAAAACGAACAAAGAGCGTTCCCTTTATTACATGGCTGACTGAGCTCACTTACATGAAAATGCCTGTTATAATAAACAAATTCATCTTCTGCACAATGAATCTCATATTTGCATCATGTATATACTTAGTTTGTTATAATGAGAGGATTTGTGAGCATGTAGAACTCAAAAACAAAAACTCATTCAGTGTTTTGGGGATATTGAGTGGATTCTGACTAATCTACAGTAAACACCTCTGGCCATGCATGCCTGGGATTGGCTACAATACTCACTGCTTCCAAAAACACATTGTTTGATCAAATTTTAAAAACTCATTGGACATACATGACCTATTTTAGATTCAAAATTATGAAGTTTGCTCCATGTTCATCCCACTTCCTGCATCGTAACACACAAACCTCGTTATATAATATGTAAAATAAATAAATAAATAAATAAGTAACAATTACCGAATCTAAGATTTTGAATTGTACAATCAGTTCACACTATGCTATCCCATAAGGCCATAAGAGCAGAGGAACCTTAAACATTGTGAAATATACACAGTGTACATTTTGCATGCTACATACTGATAAAAAAGTAAGGAACATGTTGACCATAGTCTCCACAGTCTTTCTTGTCTGGATCTGTAAAACATTGTGTGTGTCTGACTCACAAAGAAAAACTTATTCAGTACCAGGCAAACTCCCTTTACTTGTGGAATCTCTATCTAGCCTTTATTCCTCACTCGACTGCAAATTTAGCGACTGCATTCAGACATGCCAGAGAGAATGAGTGTGAGAGATGTGTGCGGTTTCAAACTGACTCATCAGATTCATCACTCTTTTCAAATCTCTGTCTCTCATCTTTATGTCTGCCCCTCCTGTTCTTTTTTTTTTTTCCAGCCTGGTAATTCTTTTCTCAAAAGATTTCACAATTTCATTCTTAACTGTATAATAATAATAATAATAATAATAATAATAATAATAATAATAATAATAATATACTATTCCACATTCTGTGTGTGTCAGCAATAACCCAGACAATGTCTAACTACACTTAAAATTTCATCCATGGTTTGAGCTAAAATTCCAACTGCTAAAAATGTGGTGCACAGAAAAGGACAGTGGAAATGGCCCGAACTGAAATTATATTTTGTGGACATTATATTTAGCAGGGTGCCATTGCAAATTAAAGGAGCATAAGAGACGCCACCCTAGCACTGTCTGAAGTTCACCGGATCCTTCTACTCCCACAATGCTTTGCCTTTCACAGAAACAGAAAATATGATAACCAATGAGAATTTAGAAGTTTGTATTTTTATGTGAGTGAGTGTGACACCTTTATTGCTATTTTAGTTCAGCCAGGCTCTCTATTCTGGGTTAATTTCAGATCTTAAGGGCTGCAGGATAAATTAACAGAATGCTTAAATACATGAATATATTTGTGTGCGTGTTTCATGACAGGTCACTAGAGTAAATCCCAAAGTAAGACAAAAGGGGAGCTACAGAAGAATAGAACTGTTATTATCAGCTATTTATAAACTAGCACAGGCTCAAAACAATCAGAAATAGAACTGAGCAGGTGTGAGAGTGTGCATTTCTGCATGCTGCGTATTTAAGCTGTGGAGAAAGCCAATGTATTTTTGTTTGCATTTGTGACCCTGGTCATAAGTAGCATGGGTATATTTGTAGCAATAGCCAACAATACATTGTATGGGTCAAAATGATAAATTTTGCTTTTATGCCAAAAATCATTAGGATATTAAGTAAAGATCATGTACCATGAAGATATTTTGTAAATTACCTACCATAAATATATCAAAACTTAATTTTTGATTAGTAATATACATTGCTAAGAACTTAATTTGGACAAATTTAAAGGCATCAATGGGAAGCTTATTTATTCAGCTTTCAGATGTATACATTTCAATTCAAGAAACTGACCCCTATGACTGGTTTTGTGGTGCAGGGTCACATTTGTGCATGCTAAAACAAATGAGCACATTGTGCATTAGTACATACTGTATTTCACCAGACCACATAAGCTGGATATGTATGTACAGAATGTGCCAGCTTTAATATACAGAGGATAAAAACAGGAAAAAGCCACAAACACTCACCGTTACCTCTTGCCCCTTTCTTACTGGCACATATCAGGCTCTCCAACCTCCATACAAACACACAAACAATGCAACAATAAAGACACACATACACACACTTCCTAGTTCTAAAATAAGAGGCCTTAAAAACAGATACATTGTCAATACTATCTCAAAATAGTTATTTTTTGCTCATTAATTTTAATTAAATTACATTTATATCATAAACTCTACAATTATAAAGTTTTAAAATACTTTTAATATAGTTTAAAGTATACTTTAAAACCTACATACTTTTTATAGGATTATTCGGTAACACTTTACAACAAGGTCTCATTTGTTAACATTAGCTAATATGTTAACATGAACTAGCAATAAGCAATATATTTTCATAGCATTTATCAATCTTTGTTAATGTTTGTTAATAAAAATATTATTGTTGATTGTTGATCAACTAATGTTAACAGACACAGCTTTTGCTCTTTAAAATGTATTAGCAAATGTTAACATTAACTACGTAAGTGAATGTTTACACATCATTTTCAACTAAAAACTGAAAAGTTTTTGGCCAACAAGAATATTTTTTTTTTAAACTCCGTAGAATGCTGTTCATTTATACAAATTACACTTTATTGTAAAGTATTCACATCATAATCATCCAATTCGATTTTACAGTATATAGCCATGATTCTGTCTAGTGTTTACAAAAATCAATACATTAATATAACTTGAAGGAAAAAAATCAGTAAGAAAACTTAAACTCATTACACATAGGCACTGTTCAAAAGGGTTTTTTTATGTAATTACAGTAATATTGTGAAATGTTATTAGAATTTAAAACAAATTTATTGACGATTTATAAGTGATGGCAAAGCTGAATCTTCAGCAGCCATTTCTTCAGTTTTCAGTGTCACTTGATCCTCCAGAAATCATTTTAATATGCTGATTTAGTAAGAAACATTTTTTTTATTATTATTATTACCACAGTGATTTTTATATTTGAAATGGAAGTATTTTAACTTGAAAATGTCATCATTGCCACACGCAGAGATAGAAAGATAGATTGATTTTCATTTATTACAATTTTGAACTGACATTTGGAAATGTAATCACATCAACAAGGTCATTTTTTTTCAATGAAATAAGCGGTAAACTTTCAGTTCTCCCTATAATTTTGAACAGTCGCTCGATATTAGATTTGCTGACTTGCAAAATCTCCCTACATTCTCAGAAGGTAGCATAATTTATAACCGGCTACTTTGGCAGTCCCCCAATCCATTCCTTATTTTTCCATGAGCTAAGTGGTCTTACGTGTATCAGAGGCATTAGTGTACACAGCTGTTATGTAGATATATACAGAGAGCAGGGATGGAGGACTTCTGGCTCTCCTCAGAAACTGTCTGGAATCCAAGAGACCCTGAGGGAGATGGCTGAGAAAGACTCTCTTCAACATGGACTCAATGGATTTTGACAAGTCTGAGATTCAGAATATTTGCCCATAATGGGGGTTAAAAGATGAATGCAAGTGAGCATGTGTAAGATGATTTATGTGTATGAATGTGTTGCAGTGCCACATGCGTGTCCAGAAAATGGCCAACAAATGTTTAGCGGTAACAGCAGCGGTATTCACAGGCTATCAGCCAGCAAGAGATGAGCCAGATATGGCGTTCAATCAAAAAACATACACACTGTCTTGTATGTGTGTGAGAAAGTCATGTAAGGTTACAGGATACTTAGTATGTTAGCAACTATGCGAGGGAAAATTCTAATGTTTATGCATTATGATAGATCTGAGAAGCATGATTAAGTATTCACAAGATAATTATATTGCTGAATCCATATTTGAGCTGTTTGTCTTGGGAAACTTGACTATGTACACCAGAAATACTTTACCTTCTACAGTATTCAGGTGTGAATCGCATTAAGCACTGTCCTCCACAGGTCTCCCATCCAAATGCATTTGCAATGCTTTTAAGCATTCCCAGAATAAGCCATTAGCTGAGTTTAGATGATCTGATTTACAGATCAGTTCCATTCCGAGGGAACTTCGAACTGCGTGCTCTAGAGATCGCTTTGGGGAACGCATTCAGCAAGGCAGGTGTCTGAAGCATACATCTAAATACGACAATAACATTGGCTGGCGACAGCCTATGATGTCATTACCTGGCGCGATCACAGTATACAGGTGCATCTCAATAAATTAGAACATTGTGGAAAAGTTCATTTATTTCAGTAATTCAACTCAAATTAATCTCAACAAATTAGAAAATGGTGACATGCGAATCAGCTAATCAACTCAAAACACCTGCAAAGGTTTCCTGAGCCTTCAAAATGGTCTCTCAGTTTGGTTCACTAGGCTACACAATCATGGGGAAGACTGCTGATCTGACAGTTGTCCAGAAGACAATCACTGACACCCTTCACAAGGAGGGTAAGCCACAAACATTCATTGCTACGGAAGCTGGCTTATAATAGAGTGCTTTATCCAAACATGTTAACAGAAAGTTGAGTATACCCAGCATGGTATCCTGCCAAGACTCCTGTGGCCACTACTGATTTATGAAGTCCCAGTATCACTTGTGGAGGGCTTTGAACGTAATATCAGCCAATACCTGCGTAGATGGCTGGATCTGCCGAAGAGCCTGAGCAGCATTGCTCTGTATGGGCACAACAACAAGTTGCAGCTGCCTTTTACTGGCCTGACCGAGGAGTTCAAAGTCACCAGAGCCAGGGAGGTGTTGCTGTACAGAGACTCGGCTGACACCAGAGTCTCTTCCGCTGGCATCACGATCAGAACTGGGAGGAAATGGCGAGCACAAGAGGCAGTCGACCAGGCAGAGGCGAGACTGAGACATAGTGTCTTAGTTGGCCCTGTGGCAGTGGGAAGAGCTGGTCTAGGCAGTCACATAAGACCACGCTATGACAAAGCCGAAGGACGAGAGAGACGCCAGATGGTGCAGGGAGAGATTCGTGCTGAGGTGGAGGAGGAGCGCCTAAGTAGGACTGTGGCAATGCGCCAACAAGGAGCCTGGGCCAATTGGAATCATGCAGCTGCCAGGAAGATCACCTGGACAGAACTATGGAAGTCTGAACCCGTAAGACTTAAGTTCCTGATTCAGTCGGTGTACGATGTCCTCCCAAGTCCATCTAACCTTTACACCTGGGGCCTAGCAGAAACACCAACATGCCCTCTGTGCCCGGCTCATGGTTCCCTGGAGCACATCCTGAGTTGCTGCCCTAAAGCACTAGGAGAGGGGAGGTACACGTGGCGCCATAACCAGGTGCTGAAGGTAGTAGGGGATACCATCTGCACCGCAATCCGGGAGTCTAAACATCAAGTCCCAGCGAGGCACAACATCTCCTTTGTTAGGGCAGGGGAGAAAGGCCTCAACTAAACTGCTAGCCACGGCCCGAGATTGGAAGTTGCATGCAGACCTTGGGAGGCAGTTAAAGTTCCCAGAGCACATAGCAAGGACGTCACTGAGGCCAGATCTGGTCTTAACATCTGACTCAACAAAGCAAGTGGTGCTAGTGGAGCTTACTGTCCCCTGGGAGGACAGGATGGAGGAGGCTTTCGAAAGGAAGAAGGCCAAATATCTTGAGTTGGTTGAGGCATGCAGAGGGAGTGGATGCAGGGCCCGCTGTGAGCCAATAGAAGTGGGCTGCAGGGGCTTTCTAAGTTAATCTGTGTATCGGGCATTCAGGCTCCTTGGCATCAGAGGGTTGCGTGAAAGAAGAGCCACTAAAAACATCAGTGAGGCTGCCGAAAAAGCCTCAAGGTGGTTATGGATCAAAAGGGGAGAAGTATGAAGTAGCGCACTGCTTGGACACAAACCGGGGCCTGATCAACCCCGGTTGGGTCGCCCAGGTGAGGGTGTCTGAAGATCAAAGACCCGAAACACCCTATGACCCTGGGTCCTTCACTGAAGATGTGTCCAAGCTGCACCTTTAAGGTGTTTCAAAAATCTAGTGGAAGGATGAGGATGAGGAAGGATGAGGATTGTCAAGCAAAATTGATTCAAGAATTTGAGTGAACTTCACAAGGAATGGACTGAGGCTGGGGTCAAGGCATCAAGAGCCACCACACACAGATGTGTCAAGGAATTTGTCTACAGTTGTCGTATTCCTCTTGTTAACCCACTCCTGAACCACAGACAACATCAGAAGCATCTTATCTGGGCTAAGGAGCAGAAGAACTGGACTGTTGCCCAGTGGTCCAAAGTCCTCTTTTCAGATGAGAGCAAGTTTTGTATTTCATTTGGAAACCAAGGTCCTAGAATCTGGAGGAAGGGTGGAGAAGCTCATAGCCCAAGTTGCTTGAAGTCCAGTGTTAAGTTTCCACAGTCTGTAATGATTTGGGGTGCAATGTCATCTTCTGGTGTTGGTCACTGCACCCATTTACCAAGAAATTCTGGAGCACTTCATGCTTCCTTCTGCTGACCAGCTTTTTGAAGATGCTGATTTCATTTTCCAGCAGGATTTGGCACCTGCCCACACTGCCAAAAGCCCCAAAAGTTGGTTAAATGACCATGGTGTTGGTGTGCTTGACTGGCCAGCAAACTCATCAGACCTGAACTCCATAGAGAATCTATGGGGTATTGTCAAGAGGAAAATGAGAAACAATACCACCTCCATACCACCTCAGCAGTGCCACAAACTGATCACCTCCATGCCACGCCAAATTGAGGCAGTAATTAAAGCAAAAGGAGCCCCTAACAAATATTGAGTACATGTACAGTAAATCAACATACTTTCCAGAAGGCCAACAATTCACTAATTTTTTATTTTATTTTTTTATTGGTCTTATGAAGTATTCTAATTTGTTGAGATTGGTGGGTTTTTGTTAAATGTGAGCCAAAATCATCACAGTTAAAAGAACCACAGACTACTTCAGTCTGTGTGCATTGAGTTTATTTAATACACAAGTTTCACAATTTCAGTTGAATTACTGAAATAAATGAACTTTTCCAAGACATTCTAATTTATTGAGATGCACCTGTAAAACGGCGCTGGGAGAGTATTATTATTAATGAGTATTAAAATGCATCATGTGTCAAAACAGGCTTAAAGGAATAGTTTGTTTTGTCATCAGGACAGATCATCACAGTAATCTACACATATTTGGCAATACTGTGGTCTATCAGTTATCATCTTCTGAACCATGAAGCTGCCTTTTTTGCAATAAACGAATCCATTGCTTTCGGCTAAAATAGAATCCTCTGTCCATGATTTTGCTTTATCCAGTAATAAACACGTTTGAAGGAAGAAGGAAATATGCACAGTTTACAGTCCAAAAGAGTTCTACACAAATATGTTTGTGGATTTTGATGTAAGATGACAACAGGGGATGGACTTTTTGGCTAGAAGTGACATGAAGTTTAAAGTTAAAATGCCTGATTTTCACTATCACAAGATGTTAATTAAAGGGGTCATATGATGTTGCTAAAAATATCATTATTTTGTGTATTTGGTGTAATGAAATGTGTTTATGCGGTTTAAGGTTAAAAAAACACATTATTTTCCACATACTGTACATTATTGTTTCTCCTTTATGCCCTGCCTTTCTGAAACGCATTGTTTTTTTACAAAATTCATCGGTCTGAAAAGCGAGGTGTGCTCTGATTGGCCAGCTATCCAGTGCATTGTGATTGTCTGAATGCCTCAAGCGTGTGACGGAAATGTTACGCCCCTTACCATACTGTGATGCGTGTCCTGGTCAGAACACAAGCGCGACAAGACAAAAACAATAAAACCCATTACAAACGAGTCATTTGTTGATTAGGCTTCTTTTTTTTTTAGTGTGTACATAATTACAGATTTTATTGACTTATATTGTGTTTTTTTGTGTTGTGTTTTGCATCATGCCGCGCAAACATAAAACCATGTCTTCAATTGTGATCGGAGAAACGACAAACAATAACGGTTCTCAATTTCAGTCCTCGTGCCCCCTCAGCGCTGCATATTTTGCATGTCTCTCTTTGTTAACACACCTGATTTAGATAATCAGCTCGTTAGAAGTGAGCTCAGTGCAGGAACTGTGTTCCCATTGACATGGTCCCTACACAGTGTTCATTGCTCCCTACTCCCTGAGCAGGGGAAATCTGTTGAAGTT
This sequence comes from Cyprinus carpio, assembly GCF_018340385.1. Lineage (NCBI taxonomy): Eukaryota > Metazoa > Chordata > Actinopteri > Cypriniformes > Cyprinidae > Cyprinus > Cyprinus carpio. The sequence continues at coordinate 16,203,524 of NC_056597.1, read as the reverse complement.
TACCTCATTTCGGAACATTAATTAACGGATTTGCACTGCGCAACGTCTTCACACAAGGGCAAGTGTGACATCATATACCACTGTAAATAAACACAATTTAAATTCACGTCTTGCATACTTCAGTGCACTTTGAATGGAACATATACGTTTGCTTCAAACTGGAATCATGGCGGAATATCCTGTGATGTCCACTTCGCAGGGCACTTACGTTCGAATAAAACAAACGTCTGAAGCCATAAGAGAAACATACAAAATGTGCAGAGCAGGAGGGCGTGAGGATTGGAATTGAGAACCGCTGTTCTACACTGCTCAAAACTTGCGTTTGAATCATCAGTGGCAAATCCTTTACATATGAAAAACGTACTTACAGACTGTGAGTCAGAAGCGCCGGCATTGTAGTCTTCTCTCCCAGGATAAGGAAACAGTCCTCCATAAAATGCGTAGCACACATCTTAATATTTGGGTTGAACTGTTCTGGAACAGTGTTGTAAATACAACTTAACCACAGATTTCTAGTTGTGTCGTCTATTGGAAGGCCAAACAAAGTATTTTCACTTTCACAACGAAACAGCGTCTCCACAACATGGTGCCGGCGGCAACAGTGAGAAAAAAGTTACGCCTTCTTTCTTTGCATGAACATTTGGACGGCGTTATGCAAATCTTCCCACATTGTGGGGGCATGTTTAAAAGAGGCATTTTAGGAGGGCCTGGACAAGTCTTAACTTTTATAAAGAATATCTCTTTGGGTTTGAGACTTTGGTCTTTGCAACTTTAGGGATCTTATCTATTCACAAACAGCTTTTAGCACTCCAAAGAGAAACTAAAACTTGAAATCGCATCATATGACCCCTTTAATGGATTGAAGTCATGTGGATTACTTGTGGATTATTATGATGTTTTCATCAGCTGTTTGGACTCTCATTCTAACGGCATCCATTCACATCAAAGGATTAATGGTAAAGTGACTTCATGCTAAATTTTTCCAAATCTGTTTAAATAAGGAAACAAACTCATCTACACTTGGATAGCCTTGAGGGTGCGTAAACTTGCAGCAAATTTTCATTGTTGGGTTAACTCTCTTTATTGTGATTGACCCAAGTAAAGGTGTAGTCACATTAGTGAATATTTACCACAGACAAAAAACATCTATTGCCAATAGTGTAGCAATATACGAAGCACAGCTCACAAAAAGACACTTTTAAACTAAGCGGTTTTCTGCAGCACAGCATTTTCATGTGAACAACTTGAACCTGTTGTGAAATCTGCTCGGGGAAATCTTTCGCCCTCATGCAAAATCACTTATCAGGTGGCCTCGCTATTAAAATCACTGTAATTCACTTGTGAAAACTTGCCAAACAAATGTAAATATGGCTGCACCTTAAGATGGTGAAATCCAAGAGCTTTCTGACACAGCACCTACCACGTTTAAGGCCCAAAAAGGTAGTAAGAACACAATTAAAATAGCCTTCATTTTATGAAGCTACAAGAATAATTTTTGTGCACAAAGAAAACAAAAATAATGATTTTATTCAACAATTTCTTATTTTCCGTGTGTGGCACAGTCAAAAGAAGCTCCAAAATGAACATGTACACTCCATCCCTGCCACACTTTTTTTTGCATCTCTTTTTCATCTCTTCTTCTTGCATTCCTGGCTATATGAGGCTATATTAGAAGACGGCTGTGACTTGAGTGTTCTCAGCTGGCCGGACGACATAGTTTTCCCACAATGAAAGTGACAGGACTCTTTGCAGCTATAATAACTATGCTGTTTTATGGATACTGAAGTTCACAAATGTCCCATAATCCACTGAAGACCAAGCCAAATCTACTCTGGGTAAAGGAAATAAGTTCATTTTGTTGCTCAAACAAGTCTATCCACAAGAGGTTTGAAAAACTGTATTCCAACTGCAGCAAAATTTTAGAACTCAGCATTGGAAAAGTTTTGTTCTAAACAAATACTTCTGAAGGCTCAGGCTCAAATCATGCAGTGGTAAAAATATTTTTTTTAATCAAGTTATGCAACAGTTCCCAATCTCTAATTCGATTGGCCAGTGGTGTTCCATCTGTATGTGGGTCGTTTCTAGATCATTTCTAGATCAAAGTATGTACAGTACGTGCATTTTAAAACATTTTATATAAACTAATTGTTTATTTAAAAAAGGTTAAATTTTTTTAACATTAGTTAATGCATTAGGTATGATGAACATCATTTCAGATATGCACTGAATAGTTGTATAAAAGCAATATCACATTCAGAATTGTGTTGTTGGTCTGAATAATAATGTGCTGAACCACAGTCATGTTGATATTCTGTTCACTCTTGTGATATTGCTGACATACGTGTGTAGAAAAACAAAACAATACATGCACACACTTGCATTACCCCTCACTAGCTAGAAATGTGTGCATTTTGGGCAATGAACCCACTGCCTCCAAATAATGGCTCATATTTTTTTAATTAGTCATGCATGAAGAGAAGAAATTACAGATGGTTTGCTTTAGTTGACAGACATGCAGAGACAAATGTGTATAAGTGTGTGTGTGTGTGTGTGTGTGTGTGTGTGTGTGTGTGTGTGTGTGTGTGTGTGAATGAGACTGTGTGGAAGCCAGTAAAAAGAGAAAGAGATCAAGAGTTCAACATAGGAGCAAACAATAAAGTAGCCACAGTAATGTTTATTTTTTTTTTCAGCTCAGTTGACTCATTTTATGCAACTCACGTTACCATGGGTCATTTTTGGATCCTGTCTGTTTTTCTCTCATGCTGGGCCCTTTGGTAATAATTGAAACCGTTGCCATCAATCTCCTTCACTGGAAATGTGTGATTCAGCCCTCATATAGATTCTCATCACCACTTTCAGCTGCTTCAGTTGCCTTCGAGTCTTCAGCAGGCATGGCTCATTTCAGATAATTGATGTTTAATGAAGAGATTTGGTGATGGAGAGTTGAAACTAGACAGCCTGGTAAATCTTTCCAGCCTTTATTCATCTCCCCAAAACAAATCATGATAAATATGATTTTGCATTTCTTAATGACTCTGAACAGATCCTCTAACCCGTAGATCGTAATATATGGTCAATTTAAAGTCAGTGCTGAATAAACAAACTCAAGCGTGAGCTGAAATGGGCTTTAAAAGAGGATTCCTTTAGTGTACAGAGAACTGCACTGTTTTGTGAAATGTTCAAAAATACTACATTAAAGTCTAGTCAGGAAACCACTGGCATACTTCAGCATGACTAATAAAAAACAAATAAATGACTGCAGAGTTAACAAAAAAGAATATTTCGGGCTCTAGTGTAATCCTTGGAAAATTCTGAAGACACATGCTTGTTTTATATTAGGAGTTAAATTTGACCAGAACAATCCAGAAGACTATAACTCTTTGGTTAAAATTTTTGATCAATCTATTCTGCTTTCAGTTGCTCTAGTTTTTATCTTTTATCTCCATATAGTGCTTGTACTTTTTCAAATATTCTTTCTCCTTAATCTTACAGTTCAATTAATAAAACAACACATCTGCTTAATAACTGACATATAATTATTGAAGGTATAACCTTTTTTTCACTACTTTCTAACATTATGGAGATTTTGTTCATTCAAATAATCATTCAAAAGCACATCATCCCACTAGACCAAAACATCACATATAATACTATGACTACTAATAGTTATTTTATGATCATTTATTTTATATCAAACATGTACTTTTCCTTCATTTTTATATATAGTATTTCTGTATATATAAAGTATTGCCACAAAAGCTCAAAGTGTCAGCATTATGAATATGATAGCTCTCATTATTATGTAAAATTTTATTTTATTTTTTTTTAAATCTGAACCACAGCAATTAGGGGGTTCATGAGCGGACATCTCATCCTAATGATGCATCTAACAAGCCAAGATCAGGACATCCTGTTGTTTACAGAGTCATTTACTCATGACCACAATGATCTACCAGATAATACTCTACAGTAGACTAAATTTGGTTAATGTCAGTAACTCAGCAGAATGTAGATTTACAATCACCATATGAACAGCAGCTTGTTTTTCTGATGTACATTAAAATAATAAGATAACAAGCATACCAAAATTCAGTCATTTGTGAGATTTTAAGGGAGCACATCATCTGGTTTATCTTTGCCTTGTGTGACTAATGCGCTTTCATGAGCTTGCGTTTCAAAGCAGATGTCATGCTTCAGAAGTGTTATACGGCAGACTAACACTCAGACAGATGGGCTAAAATATTATTTGGCTGTGATTTCATGGATTGTGATTCATGTGGATTCCTATCGCTGGCACAGTAATGTACAGCTTTAGTTATGTGAAAACTTGGCCAAGGTATGATGGAGTGTGTTGGCTGCCAAGCATATTCCAGTCGACAAACTTTGACTGTGAATAAGCCATGGCCTTGGGCAAAGAAATCTTACAATACTGCTTAAATAAACATCCACAAAGTAGCATTCACATACAGGTTAAAATTTGCAATACTTGCTTAAAAAAGCATGTATGCTGTAAAAAGTGGGTGTAAATCAATATAAAAGTAGGTAAATGCCAAGTTTTATGAAAATTCCTTCACATGAATCATTTAACTGACATATTTCTGGGTGTTTACCTTTTTGCTCACACCAGGCTTTTTAATGAGCTCAACCAGCAAGATTCCTTGGTCAGTCAGCTCAGTTTCTGGTCTACAAGCCAAAACAGTGACATAGCAGCACTAACCAGCATGAAAATGTAGCAGGACAAATTTAAGTATCTATATACACTTCAAAAGACAAGTAGTAAGATAATTGTGAAATACAAGCTGAGTTCCATTTACTGGGAATTTTGGGAACTTTTGGTGCAGCAGATGGGTACAGAACTTATGGTAGCAGCAGCATATGGTCCGGGCTTCTGCACTGACAGTCAATGGATTACACAGCCTATGTACCTAACCTTACCTTCCATGACCTTCGACCCTGCACTGAACTCCTCATGAAGCATAATGAACCACCAGCAGCCATGTCCAAACCAAACCAGGTGGACACAAGGAAAAAATGTGGCTTAAAAAAAGAGAGCATTGTAGCAGAAGTGTCATGCCCATTTAGACTGATGAGGCACTTGCAAGTGGTTTTAAAACAGCTTCCAAGCAATTCTTGCATTGTTGAAAAATAAGTTGCATGGTTTTGTAAGTATTTATCTATAATTTTGTAGTGGAAATTACATATTCATGAATTTAAATTGGACAGTCCAATCAAGTCTGACGTTTAACAGATCATTTGATTAAACTGAAAAATTGCAACCTATCTACTCACACATCACTCAAAACTTGTATGACTCTTGTCTTATAGAGAACAAAAGTATTCCTTATCAAAATATCCTATAGGAAAACATAAGTTGTGTGATTTACTTAAAAAAAAAAATCTTTTAAGTAAAAAAAAAAAAAAACACATTTAAGTAAATTTTACTGCTACTGCTCTGTACAATCTACTTACTATTGAATTTAACATGTATGTTACATAATTATAGGTTTGGGTATCGTTTGAATTTTATCAATTCCGCTTCCAATTCCAATTCTGCTAATCGATTCCAAATGTGGTTAAATCGATGAAGTCAAACATTTAGATATCAAACATATTTATTATTATTATTATTTTTTTTAGGTTTTAGTTCTCTCACAATCCTGAAGAAAAAATATAAGACAACTAATTTTTTTTTTTTTTTTTAATGAATGTAATGATTCAGTGAGTGATAACTCACTCAAGATTTACTTGTTTCATTACTGGATGAATCATTTTATTATAAAGATAGATAGATAGATAGATAGATAGATAGATAGATAGATAGATAGATAGATAGATAGATAGATAGATAGATAGATAGATAGATAGATAGATAGATAGATAGATCTTTATTAAACAAAGGCAATTGACTATTGATTTTGTAATATACAAGCAACGTAACGTAATGTCTTGGATGTTGGTCTGGTTTGTCAGACATCACTTGTTTCCTGTGCCTTTTTGTGGTGGTTAATAGACCCTGCTTCAGGCAGGAGTTGACAAATAGGTTAGGTAATAAAACATGTCTTGCGCTGCCAGCAGAATTAGCTCATTTATTTCACAACACCCTTGACCTAATTCATTCCAAAGTACTGCGGAAAAGAGAGAGTGAGGGTGAAGGATGTACAGGGGCTCCTGTAGGTTCATCAACAGGACAGAGACAAAGCGAGCGATTGACCTCAAGACCGAGTATGTGTGTGTGTGTATGTGTGGTGGGGGATTTGGTCCCCTTTAAGAGCATGTGTGTGAATGCCCCTCTTTTACTTTAAGTCAGCGTTGGGTGGGACCCTTAAGTTTGGGTATTTCTTGGATTTTCTTAAGAGGTGGGGTCTGCCAGTGGGCACAGAGAGCACCATTGAAGAGAGAATTTTAGTAAGCTTTTCAACATATCTCCTTTTTAAAATCTAACAAGTATCCTTTGGTAAGTTTTAATGACCAGCGTTGCTATCGCTCTGTGCGAGACTCATGTGGATCATAATCTTGCAGCCCACGCAAAGCTGAGTACTTTTGGAAAGGAATCTATGGAATCCTATTGACTAAGATAAATAAACAAACACATTATGTGCAAAAGGATTTGATTAAAGAAGAATGACGCAAGTCTGTCCAGGTGTTTCAGCCCACTCTTTGCATTTCCTAAAACCTTTTTCTGAAACTACTAATCTTGAAATTGTACCTTACTCTGTTTATCACTTTGCAGGTCAGAGAGTTTCTATATATGCCTGAAATGGCACTAAGCATTCCTTGTAATGAGTTTGGCCTGGACATATACATGTCTAATATTTGCATGACCACAATCTTGAACTGTTTATATACTGTAAATATAATTGAACATATAGCTAAACAAATATGACGATGTAAATATAATTGAACATATAGCTAAAACAAATATGATGATGCCCTTGAAGGAGAACCTGTTTTGAAAATATAAAGAAAGCTACATTTATACTTTTATATAAAGATAGCATGTTGTTTCTCATTGAAGCTTTTAATAGTAGCTAAATGTTTTATAAGTTTCTAAGACTTTCTCTACCCTACTACATAAACAGAACAGAATGATCCCATGGTTAACAGAGAGCCAAGCCGATAATCCCAAACCCACAGAAGTGTAAGGCATTCTGTTGCTGTAAAACATCCAAACTTGCCAGCAAAATGTCATGGGTGACTTAAAACGAAAATATTAGCTCAATTCCTATGAGATAAACTGCTATCAGCATCCCCTGCTCAGACCCCAGAATGAATGGTATCTTCTCATTGCAGCCCAAACAATGTTGAGATTCTTTAAATGGTTGGATTATGAGTAATATTATTAATTCTTACACTAACACACAACATAGATGGGTGCTTTTCAAATAAACAGGTTTATCACAGTATTTACCAGCTTCATCACTCTAGCTTAAAAACAGGTCTCAAGAAGAACCATTGACACTCATTACGTCATGGGCTGAGAAAGGTCAAGATTGCTTAAAACAAATAGGCACCTTAAACAGAAGTGACTTTCTACATTTCCATCTCAGACCGTTCCAACAAATGTCCTTTACGTACACCATTCCGAACTTCACAGCAGATAACCTTTCTAAACATCCGCGAAGTAGCCAAATCAATATCACCCCCATGGGCCATCCCAAAGACAAGGTCTGGATAAACATTTGAGGGTCCTGGCCCTTATGACCTCCTGTGGGAGTTGGAGACCAGTGGTTGCTGTGATGTGAACCAGGAAGTGAGAAAACTAGTCAAGCACTGTGGGCTTAAACTTCAACAACTCTAGGTTCATTAAGTCATATAAGCCTAAATAAATGGATAGAGATGTGAAGCTCTATAAGTTCTTCAATTTAGAATTCTAGATCCCTGAGTTCAGGCTTAGTGCTAATACCATCCAGCTGCACTCTTGAAGCTATGACAACAGTTTCTACAGATCCAGATCTACACTCCCACTTAACTTCCCAGCCCCCAACAGATTGAATTCCAGAAACATCTGGAGTGACTGACCCCAAGCTAAAACATTATAGCTGTGCAGTAAGCACCACAAAGCATGACTAGAATCTCCCATAGGAAGAGATTGCACTTCATACAAAAAAAAAAAAAAAAAAAAAAAAAAAAGAGTATAAAAGCTGTCACTGGGGCGAAACCCTTTTCAAACGTCTCTATCTATTCCTAAAGGGGGCATATTGGTAAATTAATGGTACAAATTAGTATCTAAGTGGTACATATCAGTACTTTTTTAAAGGATGCCAACCAGTGACAGCTTTTATACCCTTTTTTTCCTTAGTGTTAGGGCTAAATAGCCCTACACTGGACATTTCCGTAGCGACTCACAAAAAAAAAAAAAAATGAATTGAATTGAATTAAGATTAAGAATTAAGCCATAAATATTAATATAATTTTACAGTTGTAATCTAAAATATTTCTTCATCTTATATTTTTCTTCTTTTTTTTTAAGTCATTTTACAATAATACAATAGTATTATTTCTTATTTTGTTAATTTTCTTTCTCGAATACTTTTTTATTTTATTTTAGTAAAATAGTACAATAATAACATCTCTTATTTTGTTTTCTCATGTAAGTGTACATCTAATTTCTATAGCCTAAAACTACACTTTCATATCATATGATTTTCACAATGCAGTCACTATGTGTGGAATTGCGTTTATGCGGTATACAACAGAACAGAGGCCTTATTGAAGTCGGGCTGGAACAAGCGTGATGCTGAAAGAACCATCTTCAAGCATCATAAAACAAGCTTTGTATGAGGAGTCAAAACAGACCTAGAAAAATAGCTGTGCAACATTCATGCCTTTGTAAATTAACTTCAAGATTAATGTGCTGATCATTAGGATATGGGAATGCAGGTAACCACAAACAAACAAATAACAACATATGGAAATATTATTAATGACTTTTCACATTCACGGCACATGCATTTGAACTGAATCTGCTGCCTGTCACTTCCTCTCATGATAGATCCTAAAGCCTTGAATAAAATCTTAAAAAAAAAAAAATACTGTTTATATATATATAAACATTATTACATTTTTTAAGCTTACAGAGTTATAACTTAACTAAAAGAAGAGACTCAAAACAGATGCTCAGGTCATCTGAAATGGCCCCTCAAATAAGACATAAAAAGAGCTGTGTGTGTGTTAAGAGTGTTTAGTTTATGATCCAGATGCACTCCAGCAAGGACCGAGATAAGACTCCACCTCACTGGCTGTGCATGTTCTTCAGTAATGGTGCAGAAACATAGGCAACGGATGACAACATTTTTACACACATACACACACACACACACACACACACACACACACACACACACACACACACACACACACACACACACACACACACACACACACACACACACACACACACACGTGTTAAATAGTGACAGCATTACATTCAAGCGCTCCACTGCCCCTATTATTACCCCTTCATTACAGCTCCATTGAGGTCATGTGTCAAAGTTCACCTGACAGGGTTCACGTCTCGGGGGTGACACTGCACTGCATGGCCCTCTGAGCCGCTTGTCAGGACGACACTTAGTCTGTGACCTCAAGGTCAGAGGTTGAAGGTGACGGTGACACCGCCCTTATCAGAAAGCTTCAGATGCTGAGAGTCTGCCCTGAGGAGGAGAAGAACGGGCTCGGGCAGTAAGTGTGTGCGTTTAGACAGTGAAAAATAGAGAGAGAGTGAGCTGAGTGAGAAAGATCTGGAAAATGGAGGCCCTGGGCTATCAGGCAGCCATTTTTAGCCACACCAATCTCAGTTCATTTGATGTCTTCTTTGCTTCCATCCTTTCTTCCTTTTCCCTCTTTTTTTTGCAAATGACAACACTAGTTCGTTCTTTTTCTGTATCTCATTCTGTTTCCCAACCCTGACTTCCTGATCTGGTAGCCACACAAGGAAAATATTACTGTAGCAATGTATTGTCGCTCAGTTTGAAGATTGTACCTTAGCAGTCTTTGGATACTATCAAAATTTGAACGATGCAAAGCAAAGAATGGGTTTGCATTATACAGCAGTTAGTTGTGGTCTTCAAAATTTTCATCAGCCATTACTCCAGTCTTCAGTGTCACATGATCCTCCTGAAAATCTTTATAATATGCTGACTCAGTGCTCAAGAAACTTATTGTTATCAATGTTGAAAACAGTTGTGCTGCTCTGTATTTTTGTGGAAACCGTGATACACTTTCTCCGAAGTTTCTTTTGTGAATAAAATGAATATATATAGTCTCTCTCTCTCTCTCTCAAAAAAAAACCTAAGCAGATCACCCTCCGTCATTTACCTAGCCATCTGTGTTTTCTCTCAGTCTCTTTGTTAGTTAGTCTGTGACTGTATCTATTTCCTCAGTTTTGCTCATGATGGAGTAGGTTAGAAACTTTCTGAGTCAATTCATATTATTTATGTGAAAGGCCTCTAGGGACTATATAACAATGCTTTTCATTACTGTAATTTAAGGATATTTCGCCTTTACACTGACATACACACATTAACATACTTAAACTGAAACTCTCTTAAGATTCTAGATACAAATGGGCTGTATGCTTACCATACTAAAACTTTAATTACATGCGAAACGATTTGAACACGACTGAAGAAAGTTCTGGCCCAGAAAGCATTCCTGTGGCCTACCAAATTACAAGATAATCTCATCACATTTTTACTGCCTGGTTTTTGGCACATATTTACATATTTTGCTGAAATTAATGGTGTGTGTGTGTGTGTGTTGGGGGGGAGGGGTTGGGGGGTTAAAAAGTTTGGGCTGGGTGTGGTATTCAAGTTTGAGTAACACATCTCCCACTGACATAAAATGATGATTTACACTCAAAAAACTGCAGTATATTGGACAGAGAGGCTTTTGGCAAAAAGAATGTAGGGTGGATTGGTGTTTGTTTAGCCTGAGCAGAGAATATATCTCTATCTACTTTAGCTTTTTTGGCCAGACGTCAAAAATACAGGTTATCTGTGTGATGCTATTGGCGCTGGTGTAATTTTGACAGGTGTCACTGATAACATCTTTAACCTGTGACAGGCGTAACATTAGACATTGATGCTAATAGCCTGCTGTCTGGTGCATAGACCAATGAAGAATGTAGGTTAAAGTTTTTTAAAGAATTGCTCTTTCCTAGAAACATGCTTGCAATTACCTTCCACTTCTAGACTCACTATAGTAAATGACAGGAAAATTTTTTTTTTTTTTTAAATGTTGCCATGCTATTCTATATAGAAGGTACTATAGGTACTATATAGAATCATATAAATACCGTGGTATATAAACCACAGTACCACAGTATGTTTCAAAATGCCAGAGTATCAACATATGATACCACAAACATGCACGTACAAAAAGTATTGGTACACATCCAAAAACATGGTATTACCAAGTTCAAAAAACAGTATTTTAAGTATGTTTCTTTTAAGGGCAACCAAATGCCCGCACAAGACTGCTCTGCTGTAGACACAGCATATCTCCCCAAATAACTTTCACTTATCATTAACACAGACATGCAAGTGAAAGAGACAGGGAGATTGAGTGAAAAGAATGTTGACGATAAGGACAGAACACAGGTTTAAGGCCATTTCTTATAAACGCAAATCTCAATGCAGCCACAACAACCACCCGAAGAGGAAATGAAGCATAGGTCTGTAAAACCAAAACAACGAAGAAGGAGATTATGATGTCTTTGAGACCGAACAATAGCAATGCTGTTATTATAATCCTCTCTTCATTTGTGATATTCTGTTGAAATCCTCAAGAAACCTCAAAATTTCCTCCCTAGAAGATAAGAGTAGTATTCATCCCATCTAAATCTAACACCACATAACAAGAATTCCAGTGAGTGAAAATGCATGAGCATAAATCTTTGAGCAAAGAGTTTATCAATGCACACTCAATTGATTAAATCGTATTTTGTGCAGTTTCTGAGTGATTATAATAGAGATCATTGGATTGTGGTTCACTTAAGCCCCTTTCACACTGCACGTCGGACCCGGCAAATTGCCGGAACATTGCCGGGTCGACTTCTGTGTGAAAGCAAACACGTCCCGGGATTGATTCCGGGATTGAACCCGGGTCGGGGATCTAGTAACATTGCCGGGTTCAGTCCCGGAATGAGCGCTGTGTGAACAAAAGCCAGATCTAATGCCGTGTCGTAGTGATGACGCGCGTTATCGTGCGACTCTTTTAGCGTGTTTTGAAGGCAGATCAATGTTCGCGATGAAAAAATATGTGCAAACCGTAACGAAGCAGAGATCATTCGCCAGCTTCAGTGAAAGTTAACGTGCCTAAAGTTTTCGACTCGTACATTACACGTCACACCCTGATATGACGTGTCTTTACGGGACCTTTACGGGTTGTGTGTGAACGCACACACATATTCCGGGTAATCACTGGCAGTGTGAAAGGGCAAAATCTAGCGACCCGGGAACAAATGCTGGGACACATTACCTGTGTATTTGCCGGAATCGCAGTGTGAAAGGGGCTTTACTCAACAAGGGACCCCTAACCAGGCAGGGGCCACTGAGTCAGCAAGACAGGGCCCCTGAAATCTGGCTATTGAGCTCCCACAGTCTCAGCTATCACCACAGGTAAACAAACACAGCAGAACAGATGAAGGAAACCCAGAGACTCTCTTTGTGTAAAATATGCATTGGTCTGCTGTACAGTTACCAATGGTAGGTTTATAACCGACGTCCTGTTCGGCAATAAACTGAAAATATACACAAAGGGGGCCTTGAATACTTTTCATTTCTGTTGGGTTTGCTCTTAAACATTTACAGCATTAAATAAAAGACCATTTACAAAGTCAATCCATCACCAAAGTTCCAGTAATAATGAAAAGCACGCCATAAACTACTATGCCACTGCTGTTTAAAAAATATGTCCATATTTACTGTGCCAGTTTATATTAAAAGATGCTTTATACCCCTAAAAAATTCCCTTTGGATTTTGTTGGGCCAATCCAGCTCTAAAAATGGTGCTGAGTTGGTCTTTTAAGACAGGATGCAAAATCAGACATTTTTCACAGAAAGCACCCAGAACAGTTTCCAAATATTTGTGCATACCACTTTTCAGGATGCCTTCTCTGCATGAAAACACATATATTGGTTTCTTTCAGACCAGACTGGTTCTGATTGGAGGATGTTTGATGGGTCGCTGCTGTCTAAATGGTCTGACTGTGTCTGGATTGGTCTGTTGACAGAGCTCAAAACTGACCAATGACATCATCTTACGACCTGTTTTACTGGGGCTATTAATAGACCTCAGGTCATTGGTTTTTATGGATTTCAGTTCCGTCACGTGTACACATTCAGGGTCAACTCTGGGGAAGTTGGCTCTCTTAAAATTCTGCCGTGTTTGCACGTTAAATGGCAGAATGATTCTCATTTTCCCATTTAACATATCATTTTAGAGCACATCTGTTGACTCGTTGGCCATCTTGGACCATTTCCAGTCATGCACAGCTCCTGCCTAACCCCGATTCCAGAGAAGTTGGGATGTTTTGTAAAAATGCAATAAAATCAAGAATCTGTTAATAATGACCTCTCCTTTAGATGGGAGTTACTATTTCAAAACACTTATAAAGTGTTGTACAATGATTGTTCATATTACAGATGTTTAGTCCTCCTGGGACAACTTTATTTACTGTAAACGTCCAAACATTTTTTTTCTGAATTTAAGTTTGAGATCATTTAGGTGGACAATCAAGATTATTTTGAATGGAAAAGCAGCACTGATATGGGACAGAATTTAAAATCTACACCACCCCATTTCAATCGATTGACATTTCATGAGGATCAAGCGTAGTTGGACTGATTGAGGTGTTTACATTAACATTTTCTGTCCGACTGAATCATAAACCTAATTATCAACAGATAACTTGGTTGCATTTAAATTTAGCTAGTAATCTGACAATGCCATACAATCTACTTCTTCAGCTCAAACCACACACTCATGAAAACGCTATTTGTCAGGTTAGTCCACATAATGGGTGATTGAGCGTAAACAAACATGTCTGAAAAAGATAACTGTCTCTTTTAAAAATAAGATGGGACTGCATTGAGCGTTGTGATTTCTCGCATTCACATTAACTTAAAGAGCGTATTCCACAGTGATTTAGTTGATACAAGTTCATATAACATGACATGAAAGGTCCACACGCAAAAAGAAAGTGAAAAGAAGAGAGAGAGTTGGAAAAGTGAAAAAAAGAAGGAACGAAAGGAAAGCAAATAGCCTTTGGTGTAAGATTCACAGTGTCACTGGGTTTAGGAAAACATTCCTCTCACTCCCCTTGAATTGAAGAGTAAATGAGAGTGAGAGAGAGAGAGAGAGAGTCAGGCAGACTAAAAGCATTATTGTAGAATTAGAGTAAAACACTCACAGGACTCCCTCACATACCATACTCATGTTTGCTTACACATAAAACACTGCAGTGTTGTTTAAAAATGTGCTACCTAAATTACTGCCAACTTTAATAGGAGCTTTTAAACTTTAGTGCTTTAAAAAACATTATAATAAGACATACAGGTAAATATGCTAAAACATGAGAGGCCAGATTACTGCGAAAGGGACTTCAGTGTGTATCTGAAGACTGATAACTATGTCACAATGGATGTTTTTCTACGAAAATGACAGGAGGCAAAAAATCTCACTCTTTTGGTGTGACACAAGAGAAAAAAGGGAAGGAAAAGAATCATAACATTTTATCTTTCAGGCATGAAAATTTTTTTGAGGTTCTAACAAGGGTATACTGCAGACTAGTGTTTTGCAAAGTGGCAGCTGTGAGGCTCTCAGAACCGTTGACAGAAAACAGGAAGGAATGTTTCAAACCATGAAGAAGATAAGAGAACTGTGAACATCAGCGTTGGTGAGGAGGTACAAAGATAGACAAACACATAAAGCACACGCAAACACGTAAACGCACATTGCATTCCTGGACCCCCCGCCTCCCCAAACACACACTCAAACTCCCTTGAGACTGTGGTTTAATTAAACTTTATCTCTCTCTTTCGTTCCCTCTCTTTCCGCAGCTTTATGAAATGGGCGTATATAGTATGTGTTTGAAGATGCTACATGGCTCAAGGCTGAGGACTTGGAACATTCTGAACATAACTTGACACAAACACAAGAAACTAGACAAACACAGATACATACAAACAGGCTATGACTCGCATTAGAAAATATGAATAATTTTAGAGTCTAACAAACCATATATGTACACCCAAGTCTATACTTGTGTCCCTGTTTGGCCCGGGTTTCTCCTTCAGTGTAAGTCTATACTCCAGTTTAAAAAAAAAAAAAAAAACGATCCGTTGAAGTCTTGGTATATGAACAGCAAAAGCATCATTAGCTTTATGTTCATCATTCGTCATCCTTCTTGAGCGTCTAATACAGTGCATAGCTTTGGCATTCTTTTTTTGGTTATTTGCACTGTAATGTGAGATGGAGTCTTCACATTCTGTTCTTTCTTTATGATGTAAGCAATAATTAACACTAATGGAGCTGAATTTTATTTATTTATTTTAAGCAATATATTGCTCATTAAAGTTTTTCCAGGTATGGGTTCCTAACCTTTTAAATACATAATTATGGGTGGTGAAGAGTATAGGAATGTAAAGAAGTTGACTTTACTTAAGGTTACTAAAAAAAAAAAAAAAAAATAACAAAACTAGATTTTTTTTTTAAATAAACATATAAAAACGTAAAAATAAACAATTGAATAAATAAAACATTAAACAACACAAAAATGTTGAAAGAGAAGTAAAACAAAAATGCCAAAAATAAAACATTAAAAATTGATAAAAACAAAACATTAATGAATGACTGAATGAATGAATAAACTGTATTTAGAATATTTAACTTAAATAAATAAATCATAACACCATAAAACACCATTAAATGAATAAATAATAATGTATATATATATATACACATAGTATTACTTATTTATTTATTTAATGGTCAACAAGACTCCCCATTGGTGATTCTTTCACTCAGGACAAAAAGGCCCTAACTGGGGCAATACAGTTAAAAACAAGTTTAATTGAAACTGATTATGGCACAAACTCTTTTCAGATGAAGATTCCACAGATCAGGCAAACCACAGCGCTTTAAATGGTATACTCATTTGGTTCAATTATGTAGCTTTATCCAGGGTTTCCAGCCTAGTCCACTTGGAAACCAAACAATTCCACGGCGGTCATTTCCTGAACCAGCACGACTCAGATTCGTGGACCGGCCTGTGGCTGACTGTAAATCATTGAATACTCAGGGTCGGTATGGGTGCTGCAAGCCAGATGGAGAGCAGGTGGTAAGGAAAGAGGATGACCTTGAGAACAAGGCCTTCAAACTGCAGCCTCGGCCAGCTGTGAGAATCAACAACATGCCATGGAATTTTGCAGAGAGCGAGTGTGTGAATAAGAGAGGAAGAGAGGCGGAAAAGTTAGAGATCAAGCCAAAAAGGCTAATTTGACACTTCCGTGTGGCTTTGTTATTCTTAACACTTAACAACTTGAAAGTACAATACCACACCCCTAGTTTTTATCCTCCGCTGACTAGCAGGCATGAACACACACATTCTGGGTCTCAGTGGGCTTGTACCCAGCTGAGCAGGCTTTGGTCTGGGGGCTAAAGCGCGACAAGGAACCTTTAAACCAGAGCAGCCAACAAGACTCCCCACTGCTGATTCTTTCACTCAGGACAAAAAAGACTGACACCCACTAGCAAAAGCAGCAAAGTCACGCGGCATGACAGCGGATGTACAAATGAAGCTGTTGGACCTGACTGGAGACCACTTGAGACTTTGTAAAGCACATAGTTCTTTATTCTTGTTTCATATTCATGTTTGCTTAGATGCTTATTCGTATATCTTGTTTTTATAATTAGCATTAGAATTGTAAGTCATAAATTCTTTGATTCTAGTGATGTTTGCAAATACTTTTATTCAGCTGATATTCAGTTTCTCTGTGGATGATTTGAAGTGATTTGATCTAATCAAATCTGAAAATAAGATCCAAATTTATGAATAAAGAGATAACAAAATGTAAGAAATAAAGAAAAGTAAAAATGTAAACATTAGCAATTAGCAACATGAAAAAGTGGTGGAAACATAAAAAAGTAATAAAATAAAATAAAAACATTAAAAGCTAAAAGAAACCATAAAACATTAAACAATATGAAATGGCCTAAAACATAATTTCTTTAATTCTTATAGATGTTCAAAAATGTATTCTATTCAGCTATGCAGTTTCTCAATGTAATTTCATCTAATCAAATCTGCAAATAAGATCCAAATTTATGAATAAAGAGAAAACAAAACAGGTAATAATAATAAAAAAAATGTAAACGTAAAAAATAATCAAAAAAGTATAAATGATAAAATAAATAAAATATTAAACAACATGAAAAAGGCAGAAAAAACTAAAGACTAAAAAACACTAAATGACATGAAAATAGAAGCAAAAAAAACAAAAACAAACAAAAAAAAACCTTAAGGGGGTCATGACATGGATTTTTTATTTTACTTACATTAAGTAAATTACTTATAATGTTAATGAAGTTTTTTGCACAAAAATATGTTATATATATATATTAAATATATATATTGTTATTATTATAATTATTCTGACCCTGTCATTGAAACTCACTGTTATGATTGGCTAACATCATTGCTTAGGAAACACTATCAACGACCCCTCACATTTGTGAGTATTTTTGAGAACATAATCAAAATAAAATGGTCATTTCCAGACAAAGCATTATGAAATCATTTACTTACGGTTTGTGTTTCAGCTGCAGTCAGATCTAGTACAGCTTCAAACAAATGTTTCTTTGTGAACTCTCTATTACACTGTGCCTCGTTTACAAAACAAAATGCTCCTTTTAATCATCAGACACGATCCAGAATGCCATTAAAAATAAACTACCCACTTTTTCCTTACACTGGGATCCTTCTGTTATCTGTACAAAGACGCAAACGAGCTGTTTAAACCAAACGCGTCAAAGCAAACGTACTTTCACTCCATTTGTCCTACTGACGACAGACTCGTGTGTTGACTGTCAGAAAGTGAACGTGCATCCTTATGCTGTATCCAGTGTAGACAAGATTGCACCAGTGATTGTAATATATTTGCTTTTGAGGCGATGCGACACTCGCATTCAGAGTAATCAAGTGTCAAGCCGTTAAGTGACTGAACACCAGTGGCCGGGGCCTATGTTGATGTCTTGCTCTAGAGGCGGTGTTTATGCAAACAACTGCACCCAGGTGACATTACCTTGGCCCTCAGATCCAAAACAAACCATTTTGGAGCTTGATTAAATAAAGGATTTGTTTTTAATGATGAGAACGTGAAGGATGTTTAAATGGTACAAAGACCTCTTATATGCCAAAAGATCAAGGCAAATTTGATTTATTTTGTCATGACCCCTTTAAACAAACAAACAAACAATTAAACTAAACTTAATAATAAACATTAAGCAACATGAAAAAGTGGTTGAAACATAAAAAAGTAATAAAATGAAAACTTTTTTTTTTTTTTTTTTTAAAGCACAAAAAATAAAACATTACACAACATAAAAAGGCTGAAAGTTACATTAAGATATTCAATTAAGATCAAATAACTACACAATTTATTTCATCCTTACTGATGTTCAAAAATGCACTTCTATTCAGCTATGCAGTTTCTCAATATAATTTCATCTAATCAAATCTGGAAATAAGTTCCAAGTTCATGAATAAAGAGTCTCTTTCAGAATAATTTTTGCTTTTATTTATCTGTCCCCATGGCTTTGTTCAGTCTTGTAATGGAAAGCATGTGTCCTGACTCCCATTCATAAGATTTCTTTAATGATTAATGTCTGACAAAGCCGTTTATAGGTTATGTAATTCCATTAGCGGGTAAGTGCTAAACCCTCAACAACACGGTTTGTCCTCTGGTTGCCTGGAAGGCAGACATCACGTAAACTGAACTCTGCACAGGTGACCTCTGACCTGAAGGCAATCTGAACTTTCATCAAGCATTAGCCTGCTGGGTTATGACGCTAAATGCTTTAGGTAATCCAGTTAAAATCTATCAGCGGAGAAAGTAAGTCAAGAAAATCATACTTATGTCATGTAGAGTCCTGAGCAGAACTTTTTTTTTAAAACCTAGAATGTTGTAGTTTATCCATCAAACCAATTGCAATTTCACTATGTGCCACTAGTAGTAAAAAAATGACACTGCACCTTTAAGAAACTTCTTATTTTCTCAGTCCATATGTGACCAATGTAAATATGTGACCAGTGTAAATGCTGTGCATGTTTACGCACACATAAATACGCACATACACCAGTCATTTACCAGATCTACACCCACACGCTGTTGTACAGTCATTTCCGATACATTTTTATTTAATTACAAACATCCTGCTTACTTAAGCCACGACATTCTTGACGTTGCTTAGAAAGAGGGAAGATAGAGTTGATGGGAATAGGAAGAGAAGGAGGGATGATGGGAGAAAAGAACGCCTAAGAAACTTTTTATGGGCCGCTGTGACCCACCTCTCCACCTCTCTTTCATCTACAGGTGCTGAGGCCAGGGGAAGATACCTTCACACTCTGTGGACAAAGAGGACGAGAAGGCTAACATCCATCACCACAGACCTGTCCACTGCTCCTGGCGAAGGAGAGGAGAAGGTAGGCCTCTGACCTGGAATCCACACTCTCAGGTCCTCTAAGCTGGAGAAAGAGAACTTCAATAGAGACTGCAGCTGGTTTATGGCTATAGTGGGGATATTAGTTGAGAGAGGAAGCTCAGCGAGGGTGATTTATGAGCAGATTTGTGAGGTAATGGGAAAGAAAGCACTTAGAAGTAGACAAGTAAGAACAGTCTGACAAGGGGAGGAGACATGGAGACGTGCATACACACACACACACACACACACACACACACACACATATTTATTGTTTATTTCTCTTAAAAAATTAAATAAAAATAAAAAATAAATGAAATTTTACAAAATAAATCAGGGAGAAAATGGTGAAAGAATAGTAAGACCAAATATTATAACATTTTCAAATCAGCTTCTACTATCAGCTTACTGGCATTATCTAGAATTATAATAACATTACATCCCTACACTCACTGCTTGTTTAGTTTAGTGGTTGGCAAGTATGGCAAAAGTTATAATGATTGTTATGCTCCTGTTTATAGATAGAGAGTGAGAGTAGAAAAGAGGGAAGGACGTGTGACTGATAGACCATCCATACATAGATGATAGTGTTTGAAAGCATTTACAAAATGATCACTTACTCACTGATAATTTTACGCCTCCAATCAGCAACTTACAAACAAAATGTTGCCAACCTAAAAAGCTACTAACCACACCTCAGCTATAAATTTACTTATCACCAACACAGCTTATTAAGGCAAACACATTTTTCTTGGATGCTGGCTAGCTTGTTCGAGTGTGTTTGTGTTTGCTCAATACTATAGAGATGGCCTGTACCATAGCTAGGTTACTCTGAATGTTCTTTACACAGACACTCCAGCACATGAACATGAACATCCTCCAGGTCTTATCACTCTCCAATCAGCCAGAAAACAGCAGAGCCAGTAATGCAGATCCTTGTCAAGAGCACAGGGAAGCACAGCTCGATGGCAAAATGCTTTAAAATGTGAACATAACTATGTCTGCATATTCGAAATGCATAAAAAAGTGAGAACAAGATGTGAAATTTATTTTTAATTTGCATCAGCGCAAAAAAAAAAAAAAAAAAAAAACAAGAGTAAGCTTTCAAACACTCATTCTTTCAATAATTTTGTATGTGTTACAATGACGTTGAGATGACCGGTTGCACAGACTTCTCCATGCACAAATAAACCCATATCCATGGATATGTTGTAAGCCCACACTACTGAATAAACCATTAGACCACAGTGCTACTGGTCATTAAAATTTTAGAGTTTGCTGCATCCATGGTGGGTTTCAAAATTGTCTTGGAGTTTCTTTTTTGTCGAGGTAGCCATGGAACTGTATAAAATCATGCTGATAGTTCACTGACATATTTAATTCATGAGAAAGTAAAGTGAATGCATTTTAGCACACTGAGTCTTGGGGTAGCACTATAAACCAGACTTTAGATGCACACATATAAAACCACAGAAAGTGAATCCATCTTTCACACAATAAATCACTTACTGTATGATTACAAATGATTTCCCGACACTAAAATTCAGACATCTTTAAAACACTGCAATAATGACACAGCATTTCCTAGCTTCTCTGGAGTTTATAATTAAGTATCAGGTGTCACATCCATAATGCATTCTGGGCAACTTTATGGATTCAACAGAGATAGCCTAACCTAACTCAAAAGTGCACTGCACCCAAAAAGTATCCGGAAACTCCATTAATGTCTCAAAGTCTAATTTAATTATGCTGCTATAATGGACATTTTTAACGTAAGATTCAAGAGACTCATATATGCAATATATTTTGGAAATGTGCAATAGTAATACCATAGCATTCTCTGAACTACCTTGTTTTGCAGTTAAATATTTTAACATTGATTCATTAAGATGCAAAATGACATAAGATGAAAACAGTTGTTTTCTGTCAAAATTACTTTCTGGTTAAAATAAATATCTGCCAATGGGGTCAGAAAAATAACTATGTACACCCTTAGAAATAAGTTTATTTTTCTAACCTCAATGGTAGATTTTTTTTCTTACTCTAAGTACAAACTCACTTAATAAGTGTGTTTTCCATTAAATTTAGTTTCTTTTTTAAACCCCACTAACAGATATTTTTGAAGAACTCAGTATTGATATCACTTTTTTCAGAAAACAAAACTTAATAGTCATTTTACATCTCAAGCAAACATATCTTGATTTAAGAATGTTTAGATATTTATTCTGGAAAACAACATGAAAATGCAGAATAAGAATGTAATTTTAGCAGCGTACACCACATCTAGCATCAATATTACATAAAGAGACCATAATCCTTCTCAGAAACATGTTTCTGGCTCCACATTCGCACATCCACACCCACTTCCACATCCATTCACATGCTCACCTGTCAGCCTCTGGTCTCGTGTGTTTCTGTTAAACAGATCCAGAGCCCTGCAGGTGGAATATCTGATGTGTTCACTCAAAGATCTTTTCTGCAGAAGCAGCAGACGCATGGATCTTGACATCTTCTCTTGTTCTCCTTCGGTTCTAGATTCTCGTCTTCCTTCACCCCTCTCCCGGGTCTGTCGTTCTCTACTCATTCCATTCTCCATGTCCGGTTCTGTGCGCAGTGCTGCAGTGTGCATTAGAGAGTTCCCACTGCAATGCTCTCACATTCAGTCCTGCACTACTGTGTGTGTGTGTGTGTGTGGTGGTGGGGGGGCTGGGGACAGAGTGCTTTCCAACTCAGGCCTCAGCGCCTCCACAATGTGAATATTTCAAAAAGCCATATCTGTGTAATTTAAGTGCACTCACTCGCTCTCTTTGTGTGTCCTTCAAGCTGCTACTTGTCTTCATGTTGTCAGTTTGCATTGGGAACATCTAAGTGGCTGAACTGATGGAGGCAAAACGTACGTCATCTGAATTCATCTTAGTGCATTCATTCATTCTGCTTGAGCGAGCATGTACTTTTACATGAGAGGAAGTCACAAACAATCGTCCTATGCTAAGATTACACACAACTGAAAGAAGAAGGTGTAACGCAACAACAAGAACAACCCACGCTTATTCCTAGCTTTGAAGTACTAGCTTTGAAAACTGGGGAACAATTTCCTGTATTAAAGGACAATACATTCATAAATTATATTCAGTGCATCTCATATTTTCCAAAAAAATCAGTTCATAGATGACACATCCACATGCATTTTTTTCTATGGCATTTAAATCGGGACACATCAAAGACATTGTTTTCATATTGTAATTACAAAATAATTTCAGAAAAATGCAATAATATAGAAATATAATAGCATTTTAAGAAGAAGAAAAAAAAAACATTATTAATGGGTGAAAAATGTTATGGTCTTCTCTCTGGTTAGCTATGTTCTGGGTACAATTTTTCTAATTGTAGCAAATCCACACACTTCTCTAAACTTTAATGCACTACCAGGCTCCAAACTGAAGTTCTTAGTTATGTAACAACTAATGCGTAAATGAACTGGATTAGGCTTGTCAAACAATAGCTGAACTGTAACACACGTGACCTTTGGACAGGGAAATAACTTATGCTGTTGTAACTATAAGCACAATAAATATATTATATATACACATATATTTTATGTTGAACACAAAATAATATATTTTGAATAATTTAGAAGAACCAAACAGTTGTTGGTCCCCATTGACTTCCATAGTAGCGAAAAAAATACTTTTATGTTCAACATAAAAAAAGAAACTCATACAGATTTGGAACTACATTGATGACAAAATTTTCATTTGAAAATTGGGTGAGCGTTGGGTGAACTATCCCTTTAAATTTTACAACTTCAAAGAAATAAATAATAATAATAATAATAATAATCTCTCTCTTTTTCTCTCACGGTCACTTTTTTTTTTTTTTTTTTGAATGCTGCTTAATTGTATTATTAGCAAAAATCATTGCATGGAGGCTGAGCATATTTCAAATATAGCTTAAATTAATATGAAAAATAATGATTTTGTTAATTTTTTTAAAAAGGAAGATGGGATTGTACTCTCTGTGTGTGTGTCAGAGTGTGTGTGGCGGGGTGTGAAATGGCTGGGTTTATGATCATTCAAAGAGAGTTGATAATTGAAGATAATAGTAGCAACTGTGTGTTTAGACTACTTTGCCAAGAGGATGTAAATTTGGGATTAGTGCTTTTGCATTCCCAGTAATGCACCACTGAAGCAAGCAATGAAGGCTAATTGGCCAGCTAAGAGATGCACTACAATGGAAGCTTTAAGAATAGCACTGAAAACACGTGCACACACACAAACACAGCTGCTAATTTATGACCTCCAAGGTAAATCTAGAGGAGATAAGCTTCATTTCTTCCTCTCTTCAATCACTAAAGATTCAAAAAAGATTAAATCACTAAAGCCTGCACATATCACCATAGTGTAAAATAAATAAAAGCACTTCTAAAAGTAGTTTTTGTGGCAGCATATTAGTGCTGTTAAACGATTAGTCGCGATCAATCACATGCAAAATAAAAGTTTTTGTTTACATAACATATGCATGTGTACTGTGTATATTTATTATGTATATATTAATACACACACATGCATGTATATATTTAAGAAAAGCATGTTGTTTATATTTTAAATATATTTATATATAATATAAATTATAATAATATAAATATATACATGTAAACACGTAAATATTTTCAAAATATATACTGTAAGTGTTTATTTATATATACACAATAAATAATCATTTGACAACACTAATATATATATGTGTGTGTGTGTGTATATACACACACACGCACGCACACACACACGCACGCACACACACATATGTATATTTATACTATACACGCACTATACACGCACGCACACACACATATACATATTTATACTATACACACACACACACACACACACACACACACACACACACACACATACATGTCCGAAAAATTAACATTCGCTGACCTTCAGGACGTAGATGAGCTTATTTCTTTATCAGAACAAATTTTGACAAGCTTGGATGAATGTAATATACAAGACTCCAGTATATCAATTAATGTCTTGTGAAGTGAAAGTCGTTTTTATCTTGAAACTGTCACTTGTGGCCAAAATACAAATCCATAATCCATAATGCTTCCTTTAATGAAAAAGTTAATCCCCTATTGTTCTCTTACATCAAAATCCACAGACTTGTTTGTATAGAACAGTTTTAGCTCGTAATCTGTGCATATTCATGTTTCTGATGAGACGACTTTTTCACTGAAGAAAGCAATATTATGCATAGAGGACTCGAGTTTTAGTCGAAAACAGCAACATTAAAAACATCCAATGATGGAATTGTTTCCATAAAGCTATTCACTTGACATTAACTGATGGACTGGGTCATGTTGATTACTTCTGGATTATCAACTTTTGTCGGGAAGTGGGGAAGTCGTGGCCTAATGGTTAGAGAGTTTGACTCCTAACCCTAAGATTGTGGGTTTGAGTCTTGGGCCGGCAGTACCATGACTGAGGTGCCCTTGAGCAAGGCACCAAACCCCCAACTGCTCCCCGGACGCTGCAGCATAAATAGCTGCCCACTGTTCCGGGTGTGTGTTCACGGTGTGTGTGTGCATTTTGGAAGGGTTAAATGCAGAGCACAAATTCTAAGTATGGGTCACCATACTTGGCTGTATGTCATGTCACTCACTCACTCACTCACTCACTCATTCACGTCATTATTGGATTATTGTTTGAACTCTCCTTCTGGCGGCACCCATTCACTTCAGAGGATCCATTGGTGAACTGGCTTTAGGGGTGAGTGCACTTTCAACAAATTTTCATTTTTTGAGTTCTATTATATTATTTATTTAATACACCTGCCATTAACATTCATTTCAAATGTTCTATTTAGAACCAAATTGTGAGATTTTAAAAGTATAAAAGTAATTTGTATACTTGGTTTTGGTTATCAGCATAAGTCATCAAGGGAATGATCTGAATTTCTTCAATTTTTCAAACACACAAACCTCACCCTCACCATATAATTTACAATATAAAAACACAATCTTCTTGGAGATACCAAGATGTCTCCCCATGTGTAATGTTAGAAGTCTGGAAATACTTCGTCCTACTTTGAGTTTTGTACTCAATCACTTACACAAGTAAGCACACACGTTTTTGGAATGCATCCAAACTCTTTCATTCATCTCTCCTGAACATTCCATTCCTGGAGTGATTGTATCAATAACATGAAAAGTTCATCGCATTGTTAGTGAATGAGGAGCCTTTGTTGTCATCTGAGAAGAACAAATGTCTCGCTCTGGCTAGGATAATCAATGTGTCTCTCTTTCTTTTGCTCTCTGTCTAACCTAAGAATCTGTTACAAAAAAAAGATATAAGGGTGATTATAGGGTTATTATATATGCTACTTGTGCAGCAGCAGTATGTTTTAAATACTCACACTGAATGGGCGTATGTATTGGCAGTAGCAAGTTCCTGTACTTGTTTTGCAGCAGCAATAATCTACAACAACAGCAATAACCAACAGCAGTAGCAATTCAGCAGCGTAGCAGATATATTCCACCAAGACCAAATACATTAACATTGTCATATCCATTACAATGCTAAAATCTTTGAAAATTGTCATGATAGAACTGTGGTCACATCATAAGACCCTTGTTTGGTCTTGTGCTGTTGAATCATGGGACAGGTCACAGATTCCTCAAGGGCAGACATATGGGGCTAAAAGAGCCCTTTACGGAAATCTGAAAAGATGATTTCCTGTTCAATCTATAAACTCAAAATGCACAACTGACAGTTTCCTGTCCATCAGACCTATATCTTACCACAGTCTGGGAACAACCCTAGACATCTGCAATGGACATGGGAATTACTAGTGACATCAGCTAAAAAACCTAGTCAGATCATAGTTAGTCAGTTAGTCAATGTTACAAAAATAAATAAATAAATAAACATAGGAAACAGAAGTACTTGTACTGTATTTTTTTTTTTTTTTGGGGGGGGGGGGGGGGGTTGTCAAAGGAGTTTATTTTGTATTAAAACTAACAGAAAACATCTCAGGTTACGTATGTAACCATGGTTCCCTGAGAAGCCTTCAGCATGATCTAAAAACAACAATAACATTGGCCGGCGACAGCCTGTGATGTCATCACCCAGCATGACCACAGTATTAAAGAACGCCAGGAGAGCATGTCACCCACTTACGTCTGAAGCATGGCAAGGGAACTAGAGAATGTTTTTTTTTTTTTTTTTTCACTTTCATGCGATGTCTCGTTCCCTTCTTAGGGAACCATGGTTATATACGTAACCTGAGACGTTCCCTTTCGAGGGAACTTCGAACTGTGCCCTCTAGAGGATGCTATGGGGAACAGTAATACCCATGCCGCCATGCTGAGGGGAGTGCATGCTAGAAACCACGGCGAGCACTAAGTACCAACTGTACCATAGCCATGGGAGTTGCCCCAAGGACGTCTTGACGGCTGTAAGTGACATTATCCCCTTCAGCCAAGGGCCTGAGCTGCATACCCTAAAATAACTTACCTGTTAAGGGCTGGGCTAGGAGGCCCAAGCATAGGGCAGAGCTCAAGGCTTGGAATCAGAAGAAAGAGATTCCATTAAGAGGATACAGCCAGATGTCTAAAAACCAAACCAGACCCTGGCCTGCCACTCAGGGCGGCTACCGCAAGTTCTGAATAAACCTGCTAAAAAAATGACTCTACAGATCTTTGGTCGCAACACCCTGCTCAGAAATGTATCAACAGAGATAGATAAAATGTGTGGAGCCCAAGGTGAGAGCCTGGGCCTAAACCAACTCAGAGAAAGGGAATGTGGCTGACAGTGTGTAACCCTTGCCATACAGGATTTTAGAAAGTGCGCACAATGCTTAGCGTGGACACTTACCACAATGTGGATTTTAGAAAGTGCACAGAGCTCAGCATTTGCACTTACTATAGCATGGATTTAGAAACACCATTGCTTAAAGGGTAACCAAAGCTGTATAAACTAGCCTAGGAGCCCTACGTGACTGTGGCACGCTCACAGAACAGAATCCGAAGCATCTGCTCACAGATGCCCTGAAGGGAGCGGCACGCTTGCAAGAGGCCCTTCACGGTGAGAAGAGCACAGCTAGTTCACTTAACAAGCAACCCGCCAGGGAGGCAGGAGATGACCCAGCCGCCTGGCATGATTGCTTTCTGGAGCTTAAAAGAGCGAAGACCCAACTTCAAAAATAGAAGGGGGACTCAGATGCTCATATCGAGAGGGGTGTGCTCATATGAGACCCCCAAGGGCACTGCTAATCTCGACCCACAAGGAGAGCAGCTCAACAGGGAGGTGGAGAGAGGCCTAACAACCTGAGGCTGCTACTCAATGGAGCTCAAACGAACGGAGGACGAGCAGAGCAAGATCTGTGGTGTGACGCAACTCAGCTATCAGGGGATAGACCCTAACCTTTATCCAGGTCTTTCAGCAGATCAGACTGATTAGCCTGAAGCACCGCCATGGTATGCAACAAGGCTGCAGCCTGACCTGCTTCGTATGCCCTGCCATTCATACAAGATGTATGCTGAAGGACGGCAGGGAGGGAGCCTTAAGAGAAGATGCCTCCCTCATAGAGAGATAGCAGGCCAGCGTCTCTTCAACAGGGGGCATCTTCTCATAACCATTCTCATGCATCCCCTCAATCTATGGATGCGAGATGAGAATGGATTTTTCCAAGCTTTGGAAGAAGCTAGGAAGAAATGGAAGGCTCATCTGAGCTGGAGGGCTATGGCTAGAATGAAAATGCTTGTCGAGGCGTCACTTTCTTGGCCCGCTTCCACAGCAAGTCAAGCCTCACCATGGCGTGATCCATAACCTCAAGCAGCTCATCATACGCTGGGCCAGGAGCATTGGGAGGACTCAGTCTCGACTTCTTTGTCCTCATCTGACATGTCCTGCTCATCCTGGCTTTGAGCCAGCAGAGCACTAGCCACTGGATCAGATGATGTAAGAGAGATAGCATCGTCGTCCAGCAGCTCACTCTCGTCCATGACTGATGAGTGCAAAGGGAAAGACCGTTTTTTAGCTCATCAGCCAGGTCCATCTGAGATCCCAACAAGCTCATATTCCTGAACCACAGGGAGCTGATGGCTTTCCCTCTTTCCCTGAAAAGCGAGACAAACGAGAGTGGAGCTTTTTTGTAGGAAAAAGCTCATAGTGCACACAAGCTGCCCCCTCAAGGTCATCGCAAATGTGTTCTTCGCCCAAACGAAAGATTGTGTGTCATCAGGTGTCAAATAACGAAGACATGGATTCACACACTTTTTAAATGCCTTACAAATACTGTGGTTGCACTGGGTGATGACGTCACAGGGTGTTGCCGGCCAATGTTATTGTCGTGTTTAGTGGTATGCTTCAAACACTGGTCACGCTGAAGGCGTTCCCCATAGCGACCTCTAGAGGACACAGTTCGAAGGGATCTAAAACTTTTTGTTGTTGATGTCTGTCCATCTGTTTGTATGAAAATAAACAATATCTATCCCACAGATGAACTATTAAGTTGGTGTAATTGTACATAAATAGCAACTGTGATCAGAATACTTGTTTTATTCTTTTTTTATTTACCAAGCTGTCATTTTGTCAAATTAAATAAACTACTGTCAGTGTGAAAAATGTTCTATCGTAAAAGCCCCAGAAGACCAACCTGCCTATAGCTGAAAAAAAGCCTTCCAAACTGAAAACAGCCAAGGAATTGTAAGTGCCCATTTTCTCCAAATCTGAACAGCTCAGTCTACTGGTTCTCCAAGAACGAAACAAAGTGGTAAAATAGAGAAGTCTGGGAGACATAGGACACAACATGAAGTTGAGAAGTAGAATAAAAGCAAGCAATGTTAGCAGTGGGAAGAGGGTTGGGACAGACTTAAAGTGATGAAATGGCCAAAAATGTACCCTTGTTCAAACCCTAAGTCTCCTTACCAATAAGTCAAAGCCAATAAAACTGTGTGGGAAATAAAAGGCTAGGATTGAGGAGGGCATTAAGTTCTTAAAATCAAATAAGCATGACAGACAAGCCTAAGAACACATTAGCTCTGAAATACAGACTCAAATTAATGGTATGCTACTGTTGCCTCTGGACTTGGAGGAGACAAAGATGAGATCAGGACAGGATATGTGCAAAGAAGAGGGTTGATTTGTGTCAGCTGGATCATTTCATGTGAAACCTAACCCATCTGGGCATGACCGTCTCAGAAAATTGGCATGGAAATGTAATTTTGTGGATCGCTGGCTAGATAAGGACACAGCATAGGGTTTTTTGAGGTGATACAATGATACAGGTTGGACTATTAAAATATATTCTTTACATGTATTTATTAAGTTGTTTACTGCTGGGTGCACATTTCTATTACTCAACTACAAATTGTAAGCATCAGCATTTTTTATGGTTATTATTTTTAAAACATTTCTGTTTAGCTTTAATTTATTTTGTCAGTTTTAGCTTTAGTACTTTTTTAAGTTTAAGATTTAATGTAATTTTGAGATTTAATTTATTTCAGCTTCATTTTAATTAGCATATATTACTTTTAAAATAGTTTTAGTTTTAGTTTACAAAAAAAAAAATGAAATTATTAAAATGCAATTAATTAATATAGTTTATTAGATCAGCAATACATTTCTGATGAAAGCCCTGCACATGACCTTAGACAAATAATAAGCTTGATTTATTAGTTGAAGAAAATAAATAAATGAATAAATAAATGCCTGCCATTATTTACATACTGTAATTTTATGGAAAACTACAACAACCAATACAATTTTCATAGTTTCTCATATTGTTTTCCACATAAATATTGGTTTATTACTTTATATTAAAAAATTTTTTTCTCACTTTTCTCAAGGAAATTACTTTTCTCAGAAAAAGTGACAACTTCCTCTTTCCAGGCATACTCATAGCCTGTTGAAATGATGCCGCCATAGCGATATATCTTAATCACCCAGACTGAAGAACGCAGATATGGAATCTATGGTGAGTACTTGATGACTAAAGTGGAATTTCCCAGGGTCCCATCAGACAGTCAAAAAGTCCCAAGATCATAGATCCAGTAAGTCAGCTATTGATTAAAGATGAATGCTTATGGAACATGACATTTACTGAAAATCTAAAGAAAGCAGTGTCATGAAAGCTTCCTTCATGTACACTTGTGCTGTATTCTGTGTCCTCCCATCAACAGAGCAGTTCAAATAAAAGGTCAGGCAGTACTATTCCAACTGGATGAATGCCGGGAAATGAGAGCTGTTGATGTTTTCTCCTTTCAATATTAATAGATAAAGCATAATTTTTGCTCTGATGACTCACCAACCTTAAAAGCAAAATGACATTCCTTTTTTCCTGAATGCCTAGACATGAAATTAAAGGTTGTTAAGGTTATAAATGGTCCACCAAGATTACGTAACCAGCCATTGTTTGAATATAGTTCATAAGCATGTGAAGGAATTTAAAGACACTAATACTTCTAATATGCTCATTAGAATAAATAGAGATAGATTTTGTGACAGTATAAACGTCTTTACAGTCACCTTTGATCAATTTGGTCAGTAATGGCATTTGTGTTCAATCTCAACACTGACAGTTCTTCAAACACTCCAATAAAACTTCAGCCCTTTCCTCCCCTCTCTTGCCAGAGCCTTTCTTACCAGACTGTACCTGGACTGACCTGGCTCTACCCACCTGGGGCTCGACCCCAGATGCAGGTGAGGGAGAGAGATCAGAAGTGAGCAATGGAGCCATTGTTCTGCACGCAGAGCCTGAGCCGTGACAGGGGGAATGGGTGCGATAGGGGCAGGAATGCTCTAGGATGAACTCACATCAAAGAACTACAGGCAAAAGGCCGAGAGGGAGGCATTCTGCGGACATGATTATAGGTACCGCACTCACTGGAGATAAGAAAGAATGAGAGGTTATAGTGGCGCTTGATAGGCACAGACCTGAGATCAGTTTTGAAGTGTCACTTAATAATGGCAGATTTTAGTGAGAATACAGAGACCTGGTCCCAGATCAGCATTAAGGGGATTTCAATCAAGATAATGTGACGGAGCGAAGGCTTTGAAAACCGCCTACTATGTCTTTCATTTCCTTTCTATGAGAAACTGTAAGGGTTTACATTTTCCTCACAGACTACCGTGATCACCTTCCATCTTTTGGTATTAGAAATATGAATGTGTGCCAACAGTTGTGGTACTATTAAGACTTTGTTTTTTTTTTGCTGAGAAAGGCCTAAATCAAATTATATAATTTATTATAGCACATTATTGATAGTATAGAGTCGTTTTCACATTTATAAGAAACGAATGTATTAAATAGATCAAAAGTGACAGCAGTCTTTTAGATTGTTACAAAATATTTCTATTTTAAATAAATGTTGTTCTTTTCAACTTTCTATTCATTAAATAATCCTGAAAAATGTATCATGGTTTCAATTAAAATATTAATCAGCACAACTGTTTTATATCGATAGCAACAATTTTTTTTTCATGAGCAAATCAGTGATTAAGTATGATATCTGAAGGATCATGTGACACTGAAGGCTGGAGTAATGACTGCTGCTTTCTCATGACAGGAATAAATTATATTTTAAAATATACTGAAATAAAAAACAGTTAGTTAAAATTGTAGAAATATATTTTACATATTTGACAGACCCCAAATTATTTTAGCTGTCAAAGATAATAAAAATCTGCAAATAAAAACTGCAAATTCAACATTAATGAACTCCCAGTTTGATCAAAATTTGATTATTGTTAACTATTATTACAAAATCTATATGAAATCTATTGTAGTAATTATCAGCAGCAGAGTCAACTAAGAGTCATTCATTTATAACCAACAACATAAAAATAAAAGATGGAGACATTAAATAATTTTTCCTCATTGAAAATCATTTTTGACTACTTTAAGATGAATTCGCTGAATTCAAATATACAAGCATCATTATACCAAAATGATGTTTTTGTACTAGTCCATGATATTTCTAAACATTTTTATAAATGATTTGCAAGTGAACATCACTTCATTGTGCCATCCCAAAAAGGCACATAATCACTTTTCATTGACTTTTAAATTAAATGTCCCTCTTAAATAAAAATAATGATAAAAAACCTAACACTAGCTTTTCTAATCTTTTTGTATTCTATCTATTTTTTTTTCTGCTTATTTATTATACAATTAGCAAAAGCAAAAAAGACCTCCAACACTAGCTTGTTCTATTCTTTTCCATCTGTTTTCTTTTCATTTATTATACAATTAAAAAAAAAAAAAAACTTGCTACGTGTACTGCATTAAGCTAACTGAGACTTGTTATAGCACTTCCATATCATTGCTCTTTTGTTGATTTTGCTTGGTCCATTGTCCTCATTTGTAAGTCACTTTAGATAAAAGTGTCTGCTAAATGACTAAATGTAAATGTAAATACACACAGATAAAAAAATACCCTTCACATGGGGTTCTTCTACATGGCTACATCTTCATGTGAACCAATGTGAGGGCCCTAGATAGTTTTCTGAAGATAAGATGCCTTTACAAGGTTAAAAAGCTAAATCTTCCTGCCACATCCATTTGTCTACACTAAAGCAAGGAAAAGTGAAGACCTCAGGAAGAAACTTGAGCACTTAATGCAGCCAAATGCTCCAGTCTGGTGTCCCATACCCCTTAAAACCACCCTGAATGCAAACTAACAATGTCAGGCTTTCATGGCCATGGAGCTCATGTTAGATAACAGAAATTCTCCCACTCATTCACACAGAAACATATGCAAACACATTCAAAAACACTGCTGCTGGTATTTTGGTCCTCTTCGCTCCTGCCAAAACCCTGCTGAGTTTTAGCCCAGTCTGGAAAAGGATAGTACAGTAAGAAATGATGCCCAGATGGGCATCACTTTCCTTGCACAACATAAATACTGTTTGCTCTCTTGTGTTGTGTCCCAAAAGTCCATTGCCATAACAACCTGGAAAATTAACCATGAATGCTCTCCATGTTGGGGCAAAGTTTGCGTGATGTAACCAGGCTGTGAACCCCACATTCCTGGCCTGATACAGAGAGGCTTTGATGTGCTTTGAAACAGGGGACCATTGTGCTGAAATAAGGCCTGCGTTTTATCATCCATCACACACCAGAATACCAAGTCACAGAGCTGTGGGGGTCATTACATAACACATTAGCCTCTACACAAATCCTGAACATCTCCAAATTCCGAGCTTGCAACTGATGTTATGAAGATCAACATAAATGAAATCTGGCATGATGCAACGTCTTCTCTTTGTCTCCATTGCATTCACACCTTTTCTAAGACTTGGAAAATACTAACATAGGCTTATTGGTAATACGTGATGATGGAGAAAGACGCACATGCTGAGTCTAGCTCCTGTTGCTTTCTGGTGTTGATTCCAGGGAGACACAGAGGTCAAATCGTAATGATCTCCTATGGTTCGCCAGCCTGGTGTCTGCTCAACTTGAATGCAAAACGGATGTTACCAGAACACCTTATCTGATGACATTTAATAATTTGGTAGCCAAAATTTTATGTAAAACTCCCTTTTCACACTCCCACAATCCAATAAGTAATTTTAACCACAGCACTGCAAAAAAAAAAAAAAAAAAAAAAAAAAAAAAAAAAATAAATAAATAAATAAATAAATAAATAAAATAAAATAAAATAAAATAAAATAAAATAAAATAAAATAAAATAAATTAAGATGCATTTTCTAGATTACAAAATGAATAAGATATTTAGTCTTGTTTACAGGGGAAAAAAAAAAAATTCTAAATTAAGTTAATTTTGCTTAAAAGAAGTAAAATTATCTGCCAGTGGGGGTAAGTAGATTACTCTTAAAACAAGATCATTTTACTTAGCCCCACTGGCAGATAATTTTACTTATTTTAAGTAAAATGCACTTAATTTATTTTTTTTTCCCCTGGAAACAAGAAACATAATTTTGCTTATCTAGTAAATGCACCTTAATATTTAGATATTTTGACTAGAAACAAGACAAAAATACTAGTTAAGATAAGCCTTTTTTTCTCAGTTATATATTGTGTTTAATAGCATTCTGTGCTGAAAATTACATTCACTTGTAGCGTGTATTATAAATGCACAACATTTAGTAAAATTTTCATACTTCTGCATAATTTCATAACATTGAAGTTTTATTGTTGCATAAAAAATATTCTGTTCATAAGTGATATTCACCTTAATTATTAGTTTTTCTTCACACATTACATGTTTCATCCATAGCACACACTGATTCTACTATCTTGGAACTTGGTACAATAATTAAACAATAGTAATAATAATAGAAATGACGCCTAAGGATCAGTCATGGTTTGTGTAAGCATGGACATAAATCATTTTCACACAGTAAATATTGAAAGGTTTTACACTACTAATCATAATTATAAAGTCGATACAATTTTTATTTTTTAATGTTTAATGTATTTTAATAAAAATAACTGTTTTCTACTTTAATATATTTTAAAATTATATTTATTCATGTGATGGAAAAGCTGAAGTTTCATTCAATTTCTCCAGTCTTTAGTGCCACATGATCCTTCAGAAACCATTCTAATATGCTGATTTGCTGCTCAAGAAACTTTATAAATTTTTATCAACTTTATCAACTTTATCATTATCAATTTTGCGCTGATTTAAAGTTTACATGGCAATCGAATGTTTTAACATTACACTATGTCATGTTGTGTGAAGAGCGTAGCAGCAGTGATGCAACTGAGAAACAACTGTCAGTTAGCAAAAATTAAACAACTAATGACAAAAAGGCCAATGGTACAACACAGCAGATATATAGAAGTCAGCATACATCAAAAGACCACATGAGTAGCAGCGAATGGCCAACAGCTATTTCTTAATAGCCTTGCATGCAACGTTTGTCTTTAGCCTAAGGGTGAGACCAACATCAGGGTAAATGCTTTGCTGTGCCCCAACAATGCATCTCTTTCAGCCAGCAAATGGCCATGTATCCATAAGGGAATGAAGAAGTTTGTTCTAGATATACATCACTATAGTAATAATCTTCAATTTCCAGCCACATCTATAGCTCTCTGTTCTGATATCAGGCAGCTCTTCGACTGACTGAACATCTGCTAGTGTTTAAGACAGATCCAGTGCCACCAGTTTACATACTTATTTTGGAAAGTAAAGTTGTATGCATAATTTCACTACGATTTACAAAAGTTTTTCATTTTCTGGTCTCTTTATAGGTTATATGATTTTTCACTCTGATAAAATGGTTAGAATCCAGTATCGAAAACATCAACTAAATATGATATGTATAAATAGCCATATGAGATATCGTCACATTGGATAATTTATTTATTCTTCTTTAATATATATATTTTTTATATTTATCGCTCTGCCATTGCATATATCACTTAATGTAGGTTATGATAAAAAACATGAAGTCATGTGAACTTACCTTCTCTGTCTTTCTCAGAAAGTACAGCAGAGGTCTGAAAGAAAGAAATAAAGAAAGATTAATATCTTGAAAATGATAAGTAAATACAAAAAATATTTCTAAAAAATATATGTAAAATCCCTAAAATACATTTTATCACATCTGAAGGTCAGCTTATATTTGAAATTCCTGAAATTGAATTTTGATAATGCTTTACGAGTTCATATTTCACTTTCAGGATCCAGAGGGGAACCAATAAAATAGTTTCACAATGTAACTCTATAAACATAGTTTACATTTCAAACCAATCCAGTATAAACTAGCCTACCACCTGTCCTTCTGAGTAAAACACTGTGTGTGTTTGTGTATGTGTGCTTATGCCCACTAAGTGCAGCTGGCTAAGAAATAAGGCCATTTGTGTAGCCTCTGCAACCTTGAAAACACCCTCCTCCTTACGAATAAGATACCCCACCACACACACACACATGCTTACCCTTACGAAAAAGAAGTTTATTCAAGTGTGCTATTAGTATACTTATTTTAAACTAAAAAATAGGAAAGTATACTTTTAGTTTACTTTTTATGTACTTCTCAGAAATGGGCTTTATGTACTTCTAAGATATATACTTATAATGACAATTAAGTATACTTGACTTATACTTACAAAAAGTCAAAATATACTTGAACTTTACTTAAGTATACTTAATAAAATAAACTTGAAGTATACTACTTTTTGGTAAGGGTATGTACCCTCTACAACGGCTGATAGTCTCACTGAATGTGATTAGCCATCATTTGTTAGATCACGTGTGAATTTACTGATAATGCTGCTAAAAGTTCGTTTTTCAACAAGGAGGAGGGGAGTATGAGACAAAAAGAATCCTGCTGCATATTTTTACCATGTCGGCACGTCTCAGTGGAAAACACAAAAAGTGTGTGTAAGTGATTATTTTAGCCACAGAATTGTGCCTGGAAAAATTGTTAATGTCTTTGCTTGGCAAAGGTATTTTTATGGTTTCCAAATTTAGCACAATTGTGAATTTGGTTAAAGACCTTTTTAAAGACTTCCTGTGTTCAAACAGGAAGTGTTGGCGGGACATATTGAAGGACTTTTCCAAAAGGCTTTAGCTAGGTCATAACAGTGAAGCATGATTTGCTACTGTCAGTTATAGGCAGTATTATGGGGCAGGACATTCTCATTGTTGAGAGCATTTGATTGGATAAAAATCTGCACATTGCAGGATGAGTCATGAACACTTTTAACGAGTTTTCCTGTAAAAGTCACTGCAGATTTTAAATGCCTAGCTGTTATATGTTAAACATGCTAATAGTTGTTGGTGCTGATAGTCTCGCGGTCAACATGTAGAGCCATTGCACTAAGGGCGTCCCAAGTTCGAGTCCGAGATCACGCACATTTCCCGATCCAATCCCCCTCTCTCTCCCACATCGCTTCCCAACCACTTACTGTCCTACGTATATAAATAAAGGCATAAAAACACCAAATATATATCCAAAAATAAAATAAAATAAAATAATGCTAATGGTTTAGGAATGCACTAAAGTGTTGTTATTGCTACTAAAACTATTAATATTGTTTTATTCCATAAAAAAGCAAAACAATGGAATTAAAAATAAATATTAGATGAAAAACCTAAACTAAATAAAATAAAATAAAATAAATGAAAACTAACTGAAATTGGTTTAAGTTTACGCTGAAATACTAAAACTAAAATAAAACATGAAATTGACATAAGCACATAAAAATAAAAACTTAAAACTACTCAAACTAAAATTAAAACCAAAACTGAAAATATAAACATATAAGCTAGTTCGAAGCTAAATAATATATTAGCGTAATAGTAAAAAATAAAAAAAAGTTTGCTAGGATATAGATGACCTCAATGCTAAAATGCATGTACAAAAAGCTATGAAACTCTAAATTAGATTTAACAGGGCCTCTAAATGACTCTCTTTCCTGAAACAGAGCAATGGCTATTAATATCTGTTCCTTTGTTAGTTGTTCATTATTGTTCATTATTCTCATGTGTTGACTTTTTTTAGTCAGGCCGAACAGGAATTTCTGTGAATCCGAAGGAATGTTGGGGTCTCCATCTCCGGGTGACCTTCATCCACAGAACTCCTGCTCTGTCTGCTGATCTTTGACTTTGTGTAATCCCAAAATCCCTGGAAACTATCATACTGACAGAAACACCTCCATCATCTGCCTCGAAAGAGTGATGCATCCTGTTATATGAAGAATGTGGCTTTCTCTTCAAAACATCAGAGCATATTCTTCTTCTTTATCTTCCATGCTTTTTCATGTTATATCTCTCGCCCCAGTTCCTTTATTGCCCTCTGTTATCACACATTCTCTTATTTTATCTACCCCGTTCTTTGTTTCCACATTCTTCTGCTTTTGTTAACGTACCCTCATCCCTGCATCCACCCATCCTCCTCACATGAAGCCAGATGCATGCTGGGAATTATCTTCATGTATGCAAGGGGTACGAGTGGCTTATCTAAGGAGTGTGCATGTGTGTTTAGCAAGATAACTGCATGATTGTGATCTTAATGAACACAGTGTACCTCAGACAGTTTGTTTTTGTGTTTGAATAGAAAATGTCTCCTAGCATAGTGTGTGCATCAGTGTAAAGAGATATGGAAACATTCTAAAAGGATTCTTGGCATTAATGACCAGAAAATATTTAAAGGTGAAGTGTTTGATTTATGTGCCTCTGGAGGCATCAAGTGGAATTGCAAAAAATCAATAAAAGGTATGTGAAAAACTGTGAAAATAAGAGCTTAAAAATTTGAGGTGAGTCGTAAAGTATGTCAGAATTCATAGTATCCGTAAAACAACATGATAAATCTGGATTTCATTTATACTACACACTTTATATATAATGTACTTTTTTAACGGTTGTGAAGCAAGTTGTGAAGATATTCTAACCAACAGTACTCTTTCTCCATAGCTAAAGACAAATCCACCCATTGCATTCCTCTCCTTGTTGATGGTGCTGCCACTAAAATCTGGATAAAGCATTGTCTCACACATATCTGATTATGGTTTATCTGAATCACACACATGCAGTTAATAAACATACATAATCAGTAAAAAAAAAAAAAAAAAAAAAAAAAAAAAAAACCTATAAAAACTCCCCAACAACAATGATGGTTCTCAGATATACAGCTAAATAATGACCCTAGAGATTTAGCTAACGGCAAAAAAGTCCCATGCTGGCACACTGCAAGCTATCAACAGTAAATCACCCTCAAACACTCATACATACACATGCATGCCAACACCAACAAGACTGTAAAGTATCACGGAAAATATACCTCAACGTGCATTAAAAACTCCACAACCCGTCGACTCAGGTTTCGCAACCATAATGTGAAATTAGGAGTCTGCAGATACTATGAAACATGATGCAGTAGAGCATTAGCCATATTATTAAAGCGTGACTGTGACCACCACGGTAACACATTCTACATTCCTCTATGTGTAGGCCTGTTGTTTTCTCAAATTCACAAAAACAACTCAAGGCCACCGACGGTGAAATACTATTAATACTTTGGAGAGCTTCTGGCATACTCGGAATAACTATATTTGAGTCCAAGCACTGTTATCATGTGCTATCCCAAACACACCACCCACCACCCTCATACGAGTGGGAAGAGGGTTAAAATTGGCTCAGAACAAAAGAATAAAAGATGGAGAGGAAGCAGGGAATGAGGTGGCAGAAAAATAGGACAATGAGATCAAATGAATAAATAACATAATGAAAAGCAAAACAGGCAAGCGTCACAATTACTATTACTCATATTGCTGGTCAAGGGTTTACTGAAATTATTAATTGTTCTAAAAACTGCATATGGAAATATGAAAATTAAATTTAAAATATCTAATTGTTATTACATATTACACATTAAAAATTCATTATTTTATGTTCTAAAAATATGAAATTGCATTTGTGTTACGGACTTTAATGATACATCAAATCACGTGGCCTGTTGAGAAGTGCACTACTACTTTCATAAGTAACTGAACAAATGATTTTTGTCTGCAAGATGAAAATTCCCAGATTTATATTGAAGAAGAAACTCAAACCATTTCTAAAGTAAGCACTTTGCTAGCAGTAAGCACAGTACTTCCATAATTAAACAAATAGTTTTTGTCTTAGCCATTTCTATAGTGAGCAGCCAGCTAGCAGTACACAACCAGCAAACAGCCACCTATCAGGTGAACTCTTACTTTCATAACTGATGATGAACAAATGATTTTGTCTGCAAGACAAAAATTTCCATAGATGTACAGTGAAGAAGAAACTCCATCCACAACACTCCATCATCAAACCATAGACAAAATTCAAACCAAATGATAACATTTCACTGTCTTAAAATTGAAAATTGTGTGTGGAAGAAATTGTTTATAATGTAGTAATTTTACAGGGTCCATCACACTTGCCTGGCAGCAATGGACCACCCAAGCACATGTCATATGTTACATTTCAGTCATGAGAGTGAGAGGTTTTTTTTTTTGTATGTGTGTGTTTAAGTATGCAATTGTGTGTGCAAGTGTGTCCCCAGTCGTTATGAGGCAGGATTAGGTCACATTTTTTGGCCTGTAAGGTCCCTGGGCACAGGTTGTCACGGCATTAGGGATCAGAGGTCGTATCAGGTGTCCAACAGAAAAAACAACGGGGTAGACCACTCAAGTATTAATTTACTCTGTGTGTGTGTGAGAGAGAGAGAGAGCGAGAGATGGGATAAACACATTTAACCAGTTGGCAGGGCAGAATTATGTGGATATACACTGAAGTTAAACATCCATCAAGTTATACTGGGAATATCTGAAGTAAAACACATTTTCATTAATTAAAACTCCAGCAAACAAATATGTTGTGCTTATCAATTCAGACAACAGTTCCACAGTTAAACCAAACTACAGTTAAAATTATAATCAAGTACTCTTGTGATGTTCAGCACATCAAAATAAGTGTACTTCTTTAAAGCACACTAAATTAAAACATAATGATTTAATATATACTTTAAAATAAAAACTTTTAATTTAAATTGTTATATAGTGAACTTTTTAAACCGTGAAAATTGGCTGATAAACAGTGATAAAATGCCTCCAAACAACTGTTTTCACTGGGGTGTGTGTGGTAAAATTCTGGTTTGGAATATTTATTTATTTATTTATTTGTATATATATTTTTTTTAAATTGTAATTTGTGGTGTTTGATACAACTTTGCTCATACATGGGGTTAGTTTTTTTTTTTTTTTTTTTTTTTAACCACGTATCCCTAAGTTTTACATTTTGGCAAGTAAGTCACCACACTGGTTGTGCTAC
This sequence comes from Cyprinus carpio, assembly GCF_018340385.1. NCBI lineage: Eukaryota > Metazoa > Chordata > Actinopteri > Cypriniformes > Cyprinidae > Cyprinus > Cyprinus carpio. The sequence goes on along the minus strand of NC_056597.1, from coordinate 16,162,051 downwards.
AGACATTGTGTGGCTTTTCGAGAAGTGAGCTATTATTTTTCTAAGCAACCAGACTACAAATGGCAGCAATTAAATTTAAAAGTAATATCATAGCAGCTGACTTGGGCTCTTTTGACACCCCAGCAATGCTCTAGCAACCACCCTACAACACCCTAACATCACATCAGTGAGAAAATTATTAAATCTAAGTCTACATCGCTACATTGCCTCAAAGATTCTGCTTATAAAACTACTGAAGTTTTGAGAAAAAAAAAAAAAAAAGATAAGATAAGTAGTTGTGCATGATTGTGTGTGTGTGCAAGTTGAGCAGGTTGAACTGCAGAGTTTACCAGCCCCCTAGTCTGGTTAAGAATGTGCAGCTGGTAGGGGTCAGACTGGCCCACCCAAAGTCTGAGTGGGTAAGGTTTGTGAGTGTGAGTGTCTCGATGACACACACACACACACACACACACACACACACACACACACACACACACACACACACACACACACACAAATATTTGTAATGATAAGGATACTTATATACATGTTCTTTACACACAAATACATTTATATATATTCACATACATACAAACCAAGTTATTTTTTGCCTCAGGTCTTGGAAGGGACCTTATTTAAGTTTTTTTAATTTTTTTTTTCTGAAAATACAGTATATACATGCAGTTTGTAGAGTGTGTAGACACACAGATGCTATCTATACCCCCCGAACCTCAAACTTTTTCCATAACTAATGAAGACATTCCAGCACGTGCACTGAGAAACGTGGGAAAAATATGACCTCTCTTTTTTTTCCTCCTTCTTATTGAGAACACCCCCTTCTTTACCCCATAATAACTTCCATATGTTTTATGTGAACCATTTTGGCAGGAAGTGATGTAAATTGGCCCTCAGGGCATGTTACATGGCGTAAACTGTATTCCTGACTCAGTGATCACTCAAAACGTAGCTCCAATCCAAGCTAAAAACAGCCAGCTGCATACGGAAATGATCCTATCATTTAATGAGAATTTGAACATACAGAAATCCAATACAATTTTTCTCACGCACAAGTGTCCTTTGAAAAATATTCAGGTATTTCTATCCTTACCATTTTGTGAAATGTTGGTTATGTAAAATTGACCATGAATTGATTGATATTATTATGTTTTTGTAAAAACACATACACTCACTGGCCACTTTATTAGGTACACCTTGCTAGTACCGGGTTGGACCCCCTTTTGCCTTCAGAACTGCCTTAACAGAACTTTTTGGAACATTCCTCAGAGATTTTGGTCCATATTGACATTATAGCATCACACAGTTGCTGCAGATTTGTCGGCTGCACATCCATGATGCAAATCCCCCGTTCCACGACATCCCAAAGCTGCTCTATTGGATTGAGATCTGGTTAATGTGGAGGCCATTTGAGTAAAATGAACTCTTTGTCATGTTCAAGAAACCAGTCTGAGATGATTTGAGCTTTGTGATGTGCATTATCCTGCTGGAAGTAGCCATCAGAAGATGGGTACACTGTAGTCATAAAGGGATGGACATGGTCAGCAACAATACTCAGGTAGGCTGTGGCATTTAAAGGATGCTCAATTGGTACTAAGGGGCCGAAGTGTGCCAATAAAATATCCCCCACACCATTACACCACCACCAGCAGCCTGAACCGTTGAGACAAGGCAGGATGGATCCATGCTTTAATGTTCTTTATGCCAAATTCTGACCCAACCATCTGAAAGTTCAAACAGAAATCGAGACTCATCAAACCAGGCAATGTTTTTCCAATCTTCTATTTGACTTGTCAGTCAATAAATGGAAAAACAAAGTATCTGGCGTTACTTTTTTTGGAAAATTAACTCAGATATTTTCCTATAAATTAAAAAGTAATGTGTTACTTTACTAGTTACTTGAAAAAGGAATCTGATTACTGAAGAACTTTTATTACTTTTAGTAATCTGAAGAACTTTTCCACTATAAAGAACCTTTTGCACAGTGGAAAGTTTCCATGGATGTTATGGACAACTTATACCAATAAAGTGCCTTTTTTTAAAAGTGTACTTTAAAAGTTATATCAATCAAAATTAGAATCTAATGGAATGGGTCAATGAGGCACACCATTCTTGTGACTTGAAAGTTCAGTCTCATTTCCTACAGGCTAGAAAGGTTGTGGGTTGATTACAAGATCAGGAACTACATCTCATTTCCGTAGAGCATCGTACTCTTGGGCTGATGATACATGGGGCAACTTTTTGAGCAATGTTGCTGTCAATGGGCAACCAGGTGAGACACAGGGCCCATAACTGATCTTAAGTATTAGATATAAATTTGTTGCCCATTCTCAAGTGTGAAGTGTCCAAACAGTGTTGTTCAAAAAAAGTTGCCTGGCAAAATTGCTCAAAAAGTTGCCCTGTGTATCATCAGCCTAGAACATTCCCTCCAAATGTCACTAACCTCACAATAGCTGGTATTTTCCCCTTTTTTCCGGCCCTAATTGACTCCGTGGATTAGAGAAAGAGAGTCAGGATGCTAATCCCTGTAATCCAGTATAATCCAGGCTCCAATAACAATGGAAGACGCTGAATTAAGCCAACGGCACTTTGGGAAAACAAGAAATGAGGCTAACCTATGAAGTAGGATTAGAGTGCCATGCAGAGGCACACGAGGAGGGCGGTAATTACCCTGCTGGGCACAGTGGTCCGAGAAAGTGACACAAAAGCAAGACCAATGCTGTCTGAATGCTAGCAATCAAAGATGAACAAGAATTTATACATTTTTCTCTTTAGTAAAAGACACTATAAGTAAGTTTCAGAAAAGATAAACCTTACAAACTGTGCTCAGATACTAAAGTCTTCATGTTTGCAATAACAAATGAAAGTCACATTGTGAAATATAAGGTTGCAGTTGAGGAAAGTCAAAATCACAATATATTGTGTTGCAACTTTATTTCTTAAGTTAAGAAATAAAGTTGCAACATGTAAAACATAAAAATAAACTATAAAATATTATTATATATTATATATTATATGTTAAATATAGAAATGGGCTTCTATACATGAATAAATCAAAGTTCAGCATTATGTGATAATTATGTTCACATTTTCTTGAAATTACTTTCATTATATTTAATACATAAGCATGAGGGTGTGTATTGTACATAACACCTGTTTCCTCTTTTACATCATGATTTATCGTTATCGATGCTTTCACAAATAGGGGACCCTGTCACGCACATCTTTCCATCTCCTGCCATTCCGCACCTTTAAATTTATAGACAACAAATGACTGTACTTCACTTTGGCTGCCATCCTCTGTTTGGTATACAAATATGATGCCAGTTCCGACAGATGAAAACCCCTTAAGGCAGATAGATTTCTTATGCTGAGACCTTAGGGGCCTCAGACAAATATATTGAGCTCTGCCCATGCCAGGCCAATGAACTGTCAACATCACAATGCTAGCCAAATACACAAAAATTTTTATGCTCCTGACAAGCTTGAGTTATGAGATGAAAGTAGGCTGAAACATTCAGGGTTCTGGATCACGTGAGAAGAAAAACAAAGACTGTAATATAGTCAACACAACCAAATGTGTAAGATGTACTAAATGTTTTCCCTTATATTTATTCACCAATGATTCCTCTAAGTACTCATTGTAGATACCATTGAAATGAATCTGAAGGGTGGGAAAGCATATTCATAAGGCGGCTTAGATGTTCTCCATGACTGCCAGTGTCTCCTAAACACAGCTATCTCTTTCTTTTCAATCCTCTTACATAACCAGGACCTCAGAGTGGGTCATTGTGATTTGTGTAAAAACAATGATATCATATGTGTCATGTCTAATTTTTTCCCCTATTTTCTCTGACACACAGAGCAAGATAAATCCCTTGTTTTGGGCTGTAAGAATGCACGATACAGCATGCCTGACCTTGAACACTTCGGAAAACATCTATTTCCTGCTTAAGGTCAAAAAGAGGTTACATTTCCCACATCCTTTTCTAAAAAACAATCTTTTTTGACACCCATTCTCTCACTCATTCTCACCAAAGCCACTTTTAAACTGGGGAAAATTAGCCTACTCCATAGCTTTGCTGTTTGTCATTATTTTACTGATGGGGAGGGGGCATATAAACCAGCACACACACACACACACACACACACACACACACACACACACACACACACACACACACACACACACACACACACACACACACACACACATTTGTTTCTGTGAATTGAGAAGGAGAATTTATTTAATTTTTTTTTTTTTTTTTTTATTTCAGCTCCATTATCAAGAGGAATGGATGTCAATTATTCATAAAACACTTAGGGAAGGTGGTAACATAAGAGTTTTAAATTATTTAACATGGGAAAATATTCAGTTTAGAGGTACAAATGAACGTGTTTGTAGTGAAAACAGATTTAAAAAAACACTCAAAAATACTGGAATATTTTAGGTTGAGAAAATTTGCTGGAATGTGTATAATTTCTTTAAATCATACTTTTTTTATTGTTGCTGCTGTTATTTTTGAAAGAAGTGTCTTATACTCAAAAATTATTCTAATATGCTGATTTGGTGCTCAAGAAACATTTTTATTATTATTATTATTATCATTATCAATGTTGAAAACAGTTGTGCTGCTTAATACTTTTCTCTGATGTATAGAAGATCAAAAGAAATATAAATCTTTTGTAGTACTATAAATGTATTGCCACTTGATGCATCCTTATTGTACTAATTTCTAAATCCTAAATATGAGTTTAAATAAATATCTAACCCATAACTTTTGAACAATAGTGTTCAGTATTTCCATATATCATTCTCTCTCTCTCTCTCTCTCTCTCTCTCTCTCTCTCTCTCTCTCTCTCTCTCTCTCTCTCTCTCTCTCTCTCTCTCTATCTCCTCTCTCTCTCTCTTTCTCTCTCTGTCTCTCTCTCTCTCTCTCTCTCTCTCACACACACACACACACACACACACACACACACACACACACACAGAGTTAATTTCAGACCATGCGAGCTAGAGGGTGACTAATGCATTTTCAAACAGGCCCTTATGAGTCCTCATGATTTCATGACTGACACAGCTTCTAGTCCTTTCTCTAAGCATGTATTTATTTAACTTTCTGGCCATGGAGACTATGAGCACGTACACAGACGTTACCAGCATAACTTTGCTTTCTGGTATGGACATACAGTGACGCCTCAATAAACTTCATTATGGGCATTCACTGTCACTGCTACTGTGGCTCTAAATAACATACACTAGCAATGAAAGGTAGCTGTGGCCTTGCAGCGCTCCATTAGTGTTTAACATACCTTAGCAAGAGCAAAGAGGCTTGCGTGCAAATGCTGCGTATGTGCTAGTTAGCTTGTGTGTGTATCAAAAGGCCTAATCTTTCATGTGTTTACCAGGTACACTTATGTAATCCAGTGAGGAATGGCAGGAACGAACAAACAGAAAGGTGTGAGTAGAAGCTTACAAATGTGCACACACACTTCATGGTTGCAGACATTGAATAAGTGTCAGGGTAAACAGTAGTTTCTCTTGTAAACAGGAATGGCTTTACGCATACTTTGCAACACGTGTTCCACGCTATCATGACTGCGGGAACTTGCTCAAACGTGTAAGCTTGCATTCCCTGTGCCTTTCATTATAGTGTTTAATGATCTTCTTTCTGGCTCTATTTCTCATCTCTCATCTCCTTGACCTCTGTTTAAGCACTCTGCTATGTTGACCCATTAATCAAGATTAAATGGATACAGTAATTCAACGAGCAACTTGCTTCATTTTAACATTACCTCAGTCAAGATGACTACAGACTGAAAGATAAAGCAAAAGGGATCATATTGAAATATGAGTCCAGATTAGATTCACAAACAACAAGCATGTAATGGGTTATCAAAAAGAAGATTCTTACGCTCACCTCAGAATGCAAACTCACACAAAATCTCACTCGCATCCACAGACATCCAGACATGTGCATGAGGGGAAGATTGTAAGGAATGATTTTCAGTGTGTTTTAGCTGGTGGAAATAAACCATAAAAGCTGACAGACAGTAAAAGCTGGCAGTAAAAGCTGGCAGACAGTAAAAGCTGTTATTATCATGTTTCAGCAGCTTTAGCCACTCAGAGAGAAAGAAAATGAGAGACAAGATGAGAGAGAGAATCTTTCCTCAAGTACACTTTAAAGTGGCTGCTGGAACCACAGCACACTCTAATTTACTGTTTACTGTCATTCAGCATATGGAAAAGCATATGTAAATGTTGGACACTTAAGAGACACTTAAGAGATGACTGACACTGGGTTTAACCAATTCCAGAGCCATGGGAATGTATGAATGGTATGTAAAGGTGCTCCTCACATCAGTGAATAGCTGACCTGCTCAGTAGACTGGAAACTGCAAGCCTTGTATAAGTTATTAGTGTTTGATTTGATAAATTGTTCCACAACAGGTAATTGCAGGTTTTGGTTAACTAACCTCATTTTTTGGTCTAGCCCCAGAAGTTCCTGATGATGCCAATGATGACGAAGAGCGATAAAGTGGGGTGTTTAGAGACTGCGATGAGGCTGAAAGACTTCCCGCTGAATCCAGCATTTCTAAATCCACTTCCTGTTTAGGAAAAGAGTAGCATTGTCCTACTTTAAATGCAAAAACACATACTTAACAATTTGCTGAAATGAAATGTATGTTTATTTTACATAACATTCACTTAATTGTAAATAATTTGAAAGTGAAAATATATTGAAAAAAAAATTATTTGAAATTGCTAAAAAAATAAATCTGTAAAAATAAACAGATTTTTAAAGCGGCCTATAAACGCCCACATTAGACCATATCACTGCTGGATTCAACAAAGTTTTCAAGGCATGTAAAAATAAAAGCTAATTAGATATTCAAAAACTTTGTTTAAATTTAAAAAAATGTGTATTTGCTGAATGTTTACTTTTTTCACTAAACTCTTTAACTTTTTAAGTTTTTATTACTAAACGCTCAGATGCTGGCATTGTCAGTCTGTCAAAATAAAAGTCGGTCAGTCTGTCAGTCTGTCAAAATAAAAAGATCTGATGCAGTTGTTGACCATTATTTCATTGTATCATTACAAGACTTGGTAACACTTTAGAATAGGGACCAATTCTCACTAGAATTAACTTAATTAGAAAAATCGCAATTAGTATTAACAACTAGTTGCTTGCCTATTATTAACATATTGGCTGTTTATTAATACTTATTCTCCATGACCATATTCTACATCCCTAATCCTACCCAATACCCAAACTTAACAACTACCTACTAACTATTAATAAGCAGCAAATAAGTTTATGAAGGCAAAAGTCATAGTTAATGGTTTGTCAATAGTGAGAATTGGAGCTTAAATTAAAGTGTGACCCAAGACCCAAGATGAGATTTGTGTATGACTTGTATAAAATATTCTGAATGGTGGCCACTCACCGAGATGATCCGCCTCTTTAAATTGGGAGTGCCATTGAGGGAGGAGCTTAAAGCATTCTCAATCTCTTTGTCCAGCTGATCCAACTTCATTATTAACAGAACCATTGAGTCCAAACATGACCTTTCCTTTTCCCTCTCTTCCCGTGAGCTCTGAAATGAGAAAAACAGTTTTGTATAATGAGATTTTATTTGAGAAATGTAATCTTGAAACCAGCACTGACATTAATCTGATCGCTCCCGATGACAATTCTTTAAACATATGTCACAGCAGACCAGGCGGCGACTCGGAAGAAGACGGGACTTTTCCATACAAGCTGAGGGAACATTTCAGTAGATTTAATCTAATCTTTTTGACCCTTACTTGTGGCTAATGTTATTAAAGGAATAGTTAACCTAAAATAGAAATTCTGTCATCATTTACTTGTGTCATTTCCAAACCTGTAAGATGTTCTTTTGGCAATAGAAAATCTTACAGGTTTGTAAGTGCTGGCAGGAGTTGTAGGTGGGTGGGGAGTGAATGAACAGCGCTCTCTTCCCTTGAGCAAGGCACTGAACCCCCAGTTGCTCCCCGGGCATTGGATATAGCTGCCCACTGCTCTGGGTGTGTGTTCACGGTGTGTTCACTTCTCACTGCTGTGTGTGTGCACTTGGATGGGTTAAATGCAGAGCACCAATTCCAAGTATGGGTTACCATACTTGGCAAATGACACGACTTTCTTTTTTTTTAGAAATAGAAAACAAACGTTTTTTGATGGCCAAGGTCCAATTTGGGAATAAATCTTGCTAAAAATAAATATAAATAAATTTAAATTTAAATTTCACACACACACATTTTTGGTATGGAAACCATATTTACACTGGTACAGTTATTAAAGTATTAGCACCAGGCTACAGAGAGAGAGAGTAGAAGACAGAAGTTGTAATGCTACTCAAGCAGAGAGGAATGATGCTGGCACTTGTCCCGTGTCTGAACCAGGCCTGTGCAAACAGCCCCACACAAAGCAGTGCAGTGTGTAAAGGGTTTGCGTAGCTTTTACTGGTATTTACCCTTAATACACGCTTGTCTGTCACAGAGCACACAGTGAGAGAAAGAGAGACACTTTGCTAGTAATGAGCTAACAAACATACAATCCATTGTCCAAAACACACATTTTACCTCCAGACAACTTGAAGGTCTTTAACAGTTTGTTTTTGTTCTAATAGAGAACGTCATCAGGATTAGCTGGTAGACATCTTTTATGAGCACAAGTTTACGCAACTTGGTACTATCTGGCTCCAAAAATCACTACAAAAGGAGCACATATGATTATTTACAAGACTTACAAGTACTGTATATTATCTAATATGCTTGCAATACCGGAAACGAAATATTCTTAAGCCATACACAGCTTTATATAAGAAACTGACTGTAATTTTAATCTGTATTGATTGCAAATCTCAATCAAATTTGCATATTTGCATCACGCAGGTTTGAAAAGTCATGTCAAATAAAACTGGTTAGAAAAACATTTGATTCAAAATGTCCTTTTGTGCTCCACTGAAAGCCATTTATGTTTAGAATGACATGGCGGCAAGTAACTAAATAAGTTTTTGTTTTAACTTTAACTCAAAAACTGCTATGCTGTAAAGAGATTTTGGCTGCCATTAAATTCATACAGACAAATTCATTACAGTCACAAGGCCATTAGGCCTAGTTCTACTGATTAGGTGTGACTGATGCAGGTGTTGACAAATTTAGCACATCATCCCAAAGGATGTGTGTGTACAGTGTGTGTGTGTTGTGTTTCACTTTTTTTCTTCAGATTTTTTTTCAACTTCCTTGAATCTAAAATCCATGTACAGCATTGTTTTGATACAAAACAAGTTAAAACACACTGTGCTTTCACATGTAAACAGTTTTCGAAACCCTCGCAATCTGAAGAGCACACAATCATGCCCCTCATGACACATCAGCTGACAACAGCTAGAGAACAGGAAAAGCTGACACATTCACTCTGACAGATTCACAATTCTTGCAAAAACACAAAGGTGCCAAACATGTATATAATCAGGTTGCTCATTCAGCTTTGAATGTGTATACTGTGCTAATTTAGACCACTTTGCCATAGAGAATACTATTTGTTTTGTACTGTTCTTGGTCAGCAGAGTCAGACAAAATAGAATCTGCTGACATGGACTGACAGAGTTACACACTATTTGTCATCTCTTATCTATTCTTGGAAATACAGTATAAAATGTAAATGATAAATTCTTGGAATCATTATTTCAGCAAAACTAACTAAAGTTTGAAATTCAGAAGTTATCGTGGAAAATATTTAATAAATATAAATAAAATTTTTTTTAAGAATTTGTAAATTATTATTTTTGTTAACATTTTAAATAAGATTTTATTTATATATTATATATTAATTTTGTTGTGTTTTGTCATTTTTATTTCTTCTTCTTACTATTATTATTTTAATGTCTACATTTTTTTTTATCAAGTTTTAGTTTTAGTTTATTTAGTTTCATGCATTTTAGTACCTCAAATTTACATGAAAATAAGAAATGTTGCATTGGCAGTGGCAACTAGCTAAAAAAAAAAAGATTTTTATTTTATTTTGTACTTTATTTTATGTTATTTAAAATAATGTTTTTATTTAAGTTTAAAAACAAACAAACAAATTAATAAAGAAATAATACTTCATTTTTTTTATTTTTTTATTTTTTTTAAATACAGAGGTCAGGGCAACACCTAACAATACAAGGCACTAACACCACATTCCTGCACATAATGCATGACAGTGTGGAGTGACTGAGAGCTACAGAAAGATTCCTCCTCATCTATCTCGCTTCCTTGCTGTCTTATGTGTGATATCAGGTGTTACACTGACCTCAGGTGGTGTGCTTTTAGTAAGACACTACAGCGTTGGACATTCTACACAAATCTCATATTCACAAATGTAAGCTTGTATATAAAGGGTCAGACTCCAGGCAAAATTCCACAAAAAGTGACAAGCACCCACAATTCAAAATGAGCAGGTAAATGTGTTTCTATGCCATTCTAAACCCAGCTACTGTATTCATTATTAAAAATAAATAAATACTACATAACATATTTACTATAATTTTTATTGTTAAAAAATAACAACAACAGAACATCCAGTAGGGCAAATAGCTCCCATTAATGGAGAAAGCAGAAATGGTTCATATCATTATGAACCATTTTCTGTCTCCAAGGCCTTTTTTTGTAAGGTTATTCCAGTTGTTCAAGGACATTTTGAGACATTTCATAGCCACAAGGACAGCAAAGCATATACACACACATATACACAACACATTCGACATTCATACAGCACACTTCTCACTACAGTGACCTTTCCCTGACATTTTGACTGTGCATCTGCTTGTGCTTTAATAAGCTTCAGTATAAAATGTGAAACTAAGTCTGTTACACAGAGAAACTTTACTCACTGATTTTCAGTGCTGCTTTTTAGTATCTTATGTTTATGCCACTGGCAGGTTTATACATGCAACAAACCTGACAGACCCAAAAATCATAAAAAGATGTCAAAATGCTTTAATAAAAAGTTCACCCAGGATCAGGAGCAGTTTGTTTTCAGGTTCTAAAGCCGGTGGAGAAATGGGCTCCTCACCATCATCCATGATTCATTTATTAGTACAAATCCGATAATAGAGGGCGTTACAGAAATAAAGTGAGTATAATTTGGCTAGTCATTAAAGCTCAACATATGGCAACCAGAAATATGTAAAATAAACCAGCTGATATGACAAGAGCCTTCATCTCATGTAAAATTTCAAAAGTACTATTCTTTAAGTAAAAGAAAACATTAAGAGAAAAAGAAACATTATGAGTAAAAGAAAATTACTTATGTTGGTTGGCATACTGGTCATTGAGTTTATTCTCACTATTTGGATTTCAGCCAGTTCAGTCTTTGTACAGCCATTTTCTGTTATGTATCTTATGTCTCTCTCTCTCTTTATTTATTGTAATATACTTTTTCCTTTGCTTAAGTTCTTTTCTCGTAAAGAGTTTTGCTTACGTTTTATGATCATTTGGCCTTGACAACCATCTCTCTCATATTCTGTTTCTTTCTCTAACATAGTAGTTTGGTGATAAAAATTGGGATTCATATAGTAAGCTAAAGACTCAAGAGTCTGTGGATGGTACATTTGGGGTGGGGTGGGGGGGGGGGGTGCAAGGCTGCATTTATATGAACGTTCAAAATGAAAATAAATAAATAAATAAATAAATAAATAAATAAATAAGGTACACTTAATGTTAAGGTGTCCCTGTTACAGTGTAATTATACATTTAAATAATATGAATTAACTACATCTACTACATGGTAAGGGTTGTATACAGTAGACAGTTGGCTATTGAGAATTATTAAAAATGACTAAAGTGGTGGTTTCACAACTGTCGCTGTTTGCGAAATAAGTGGAGCCAAAAAAAGACATCTTATTTCAAACAATGCAGTGCTGATAGTGTTAATAAATGGATTGACAGATTTTCAACATAACTTCTGTTTAAGTGCCAAATCTTTACTCTGTTTGGATGGCCACTGGGAATACAGTAACATGTTAAAATATGGGTGCTGAAATAAAAATTATACTGCTTTTTGCATATGCTGTAAAACAGAGCTAAGAAGGCCAGAGGAGCAGAAAGAAATCAAAAGATTTATGTGCGAGTTTGTGTGTGTGTGTTCTCTCTCTATTATTACTAATATCATGTGACTGCCTCCCCATTTATTTTCCATTTAGCACAGAATTAGCCTGTCAGCATTAGTGCTTTGCTGTTGGATTTGTCGAGTTGAGCCAGAACCCTGTGTGTGTGTGTGTGTGTGTGTGTGTGTGTGTGTGTGTGTGTGTGTGTGTGTGTGTGTGTGTGTGTGAGTGTGTGTAGCGAAAGCTATTTGCATGGACGCCTAAGCTTTTCCATGACACACACTCATTCTGAAATGCTCATAAACACAGCACATACACACAGAGCCCACTGTTTTCACTCTCATGTAATGCATTGTTCTATCTCTGATAAAAGTGACATCTGTCCACCAAACCTTCAAATGGAGGAATATACAAAAAAAAGAAAAAAAAAAGAGATGTCACCTGCTTTTTAGCAGGTATAAAACATTTCTAAATTATCCCCGATTCAGTCTCTTTTAGCATCTTCTAGGGGTCACATTCCTACAGGCTTCTTCCTGTTTTGAGATGACAGAATTCCCACACTGTGAGATCTCCCAGAAACTTCCTGCTCTTTTCCTCTTTCCCAGAGATCACTGGGGAATGTGCTTATGACCAACTCAGTGTGTCCTCAGCGACCCCAGAGATCTTTCTTTAAGACCTTAACATCTGAAATAAGTGTGTCCTGCAGAGTGACACATCGCTGGTTAGCCACTAATATAAAATGGAATCTGTCAGCAGCCAACTATAATGCATAATCCTTCTCTAGCAAGACAGGCTTAGAGCAGAGAGATCTGGAATAAAACTGGACACATGATAAAACTTGATGCTATAGCACAGTTTTAGGCCTTAACTCTTATTGTAATGAAATTGTTTCGACATTATGCATTAGGGGAAAAGGATTTGGCCAGTTTGAGTTCTACCTCACAAGTAAATGCATATCCTTTAGGATATTTAAGAGAGTAGATGTATATTAAAAGTTTTAATGTTCTGCTTTTAAAAGTTTTTGAAAGAAGTCTGTTATGCCCAGCAAGGCTGCATTTATTTAAGAAAATACACCAAAACTTATTCCAATTTAAAATAACTAGTGCTGCCAAATGATTAATCGTGATTAATCGCATGCAAAATAAAATATTTGGTTTACATAATATATGAGATTGTACTGTGTATATTTATTATGTACATATAAATATAAATGCATGCATGCATATATTTAAGAAAAATATGTTGTTTTTATATTAAATATATTTAAATATAATACAAAATGTAATAATTTAAATATATAAATGTATAAACGTAAATATTTTCAAAATAGCACTACAAATAACTGTTTTAAATATATTTAAAATATAATCTATTACTGTGATGGCAAAGCTGAATTTTCAGCAGGCATCTCTCCAGTCTTCACTGTCACATGATCCTTCAGAAATCATTCTAATGATCTCTGTTCATTGATACATTTCATTATCAATGTTGAAAACTTTTTTTTTTATTCATTCATTTATTTATTTATTTATTTTATTTATTTTTTTGTGGATACTGTCAAACACATTATTTTCTTTTTTTCTTTTTTTGTACTCTTTGATGAACAGGAAATTCCGAAGAACAGCATTTATTTATAATAGTGGGCAAATTTGCCAGGTAGCTTTTTTAGGTGTGGCAAATTATAGAAAATACTCAGAATGTCTGTGTACAATGTTTACTTTCACACACACTGTCTCATACAGTAGTACCTGATGGCTCATTTAGTATGACTCATGTACTTTCAAAAATACATGATTACTGTACTTGGCTTAAGTTAGCTTACAGTATAACAACTTCACCTATGATCAACCACCTAAAAATGTCTCTGCAAAAATGCAGTAAGTTATACACAGCCATATATTTGAAACTATAATAACTTTATTTTTTATTAGGAAAAAAAAGTACTAGGAGGCCTAACACAGAAGAAAATTCCAAATGTATGGTGTTTGCAAACATAACCTCATCACAGATTTTCAGGAAATGGCATAAGCTTCAGCATTCCTTTGGTAAACTCATTTACTTCAGTATCTGAAGTATTCTAGTATTTGGCCCAAGTCTTGAACATGACATTACTGCGTCATGTGACTGCAACAGATGTCCATGTTTAAGTGGGACAGAGAGGTGCATTATGGGAAGACACAGAGAAAAGTTTCAGAATTTCCTTATTGTGTTAGATATTATTGAATAAGGTCAGTCAGAGAGCTGGTTTGTTCAAGAACACAATAAGGATTCCTTTACCTCACTTCAGCGATCCGGACACAACAGCTACCGAAGAAAAATACAGTTGTCACAAATATGTTATTATTCCTCCTTAGTTTAACCATTTTGTAAAATTACATTTGTCTAAATATTTAATAATCAATTTCATCCAGGATTGTCTGGACATATACCATGGTAATATTACGATATTCTGGTTTATTTTACCATGGTACCTCAATATATCATACTGAATAATTACTGTATTACCGTTCACTATTTTTTTTAAAAGTCAGCTCACTAAATGTTGGCACTGATAGCTTTGTAGGCAGTGCGCCGACGTACAGTGCTACGGGTGTCCCGAGTTCGAATCCCGACTCGAGGATCTTTCCTACTCCTGAACTTCACTTCCTGTCAGCTCTGATCTATCCTACCATAATAAAGCCAAAAATGCCAAAAATAAATCTTAAAAAAGTTAGCTCACCGAGGGTGCATTTGTTTGATAAATAATACTGTGATATAACAGTACAATTTCAAATAATTAATTTTTTATTACATATTTTTAAATGAAATTGTATTTGTGTATTTTTGTAGCAATTTTGTTTTGTTGTTGTTTGTTTTTTTAGCAGCTATTACTTCAGTGTCACATCATCCTTCAGAAATCATTCTAATATGCTGATTTAATGATCAAGAAATATGTTTTATTATTATTATCAATATTGAATGATGTGCTGCTCAATATTTTAGTGGAAACCACAATGCATGTTTTTTTCAAGATTATTTTAAGAATTTATATTTCAAAAGAACATAAAATAATTATTTCTGTAACAGCATTAAAAAAACGATTCAAAGTCTAAAATCTGTCAATAACATGGTGCTGTTTTGTTAGCATCATACTGGAAACTTTATTTAACTTTATTCAAATCTCTCATGCTCAACTCAACACATTCATGCCCACACACACACGCCATTAAGGTTAAACAAAATGTGGTGAGATGAGTTTTGCTTTTCACATACTGAAAAAGATGAAGAGCATCTGCCCAGGTCAAATATGAAAACAGTCCGATGACTAAATCACACTTTAAGTTCTTCCTTACTCCTGCATTAAGCCACATATCTGTTTTGAAAGTTGCAGGCACACATCTCTAATCTTGTTTGGTGGTTGGCCCTGACATAAGGCTTTTTTAACAGAAGAGAGTTTTGAACTCCTGGCCTGGTTTTGAGTTCCCACTTGAATCATTTATTGGGATTTGCAGTAATGAAACATAAAAGGCACAGGAACTAGAGTGGGGACCAAGGGGCATCAGATGCTCTGTGTACACAGAGGCCTTTAGCAGTAGTTTGACCTCTTTCATAGAGTTTAAACCACAGCTCAAAGGACCCGAACATGCTTGTTGTACATGCAGAACACGTCTAACACTGATGTTTGTGAATGGAAAATGAATGACACACACACACACACACACACACACACACACACACACACACACACACACACACACACACACACACACACACACAGAAAGAGAGAGAGAGAGACACACATACACAAACCTCTAGCTTTAGGAACAGGAAAATTATAGTATAATATGGCTTCATATTTTAAGCCCGATTGAGTTTATCAAAATGGTGTGAACTACAGGGGGTGTTTAACAAGCTTTTATTTCTATTTTCTCACAGTCAGCACAGTCAACTCTTGAAAGAATTCTGCCTAAAAGCCCTGTTGGGGCCAAGAAGAACTCAGCATGAGTGTGATTGTGTGAATAGATGCCCATTTCACTCTCCTAGCGGACATTTTGAGTGAATTTGACATGTTCTTTATTGTTCCTTACCTTGCAGGACACACTGGCACTACCTCAGAGCATATAAACAAGACATACATCAATAGTTCTCTTCCCTATCCAGCACTTTTAACATAGCTGATCACTGATATAAACTGCTGTTGGAAAGGTTAGGGTCAGCATTTTTTTTTTTTTTTTTTTTAAGAAATGAATACTTCTATCTAGCTAGGATGCAATACATTTATCCAATGTGACTGTAAGGACTTTTATAAGGTTACAAAAGATTAAAGATTTAAAATTTTCATTCATCAAATAATCCTGAAAAAGAAAAATGCATCATGGTTTTCACAGAAATATGAATATTGACCATCATAAGTGTATTATTACACAATATTACATTTTTACCATATTTCTGATCAAATAGGCACAGCCTATTATTTTACCAATTATTTTAAAAACATAAAAAAATACAAATAATAATTAAAAAAAAAAAAAAAAACCTTAAGGCACTTTGCAAAATATCCTTGTTTGTGTTCCACAGAAAAATAAATACAGGGTTGTATTTACATAAAGATGAGTAAATGCTGAAAGGGTGAACTATATCCTTTTTATCTTAACTAGCACTTTACTCATTAATAAACACCAGCAAAAAGGCCACACTGCTCAACAGGCTTCATCAGTTTGACTATGCTACACTAACTAGTAAGACCAATGTGAAATATGATAATAATGTGACAGCATAGAAAGGACATGAAGGTCTAAGTTAGTCTTTCTAATAGGAAATTTCTTGAAACTTTGTGCAGCTCAAGGCCAAATCAGCAGTATTCATCAGGGACCTAATTATGAGGTTGATCATCATTCATATCTGTATCATCATAATTACTGTATCTTTGCACAACTGAATTATCCTTCTGTCTCTAAGGGTGAGTCAAAAGCAATCTATAAACCCTGTTGATGGGGCGAGGCTCTGCCTTTATTAGAAACAAATTCACACATGCATGCACATATCTGGAGATTAAATCTGTATCACAGGTCTTGAATTCATGAATTGAACTGATTTAAAAAATGCATAATTGAATCATTAATTGAAATCATATTGAATTGAATCTCATTGTGAACTGAATCAAATTATTTTAAAAAATCTAAGAAAAACAAAATCATGGTAACACTTTAATTAATAGACTGAATTGTGTGAAACTTATGAATTGTGAATAAAATCAATTCTTTATCCATAGATTCACACCCCTACCGTATGCACAAATCCATTCTTTCAGTCACAAGTGCATAACATGAAGGGGGAGAGAACATGATCTCAGACAGCTGCTCGATATGGGGAGGGATTTTTGAAACAGTCACTGTGTTAGTGACACTTAAACGGTTCCAAGAATCTCAAATCCACCATGAAGCCCAGATTCATACTTCAACTCCCTGATAAATCTCCCGACTGACACAATCCAGCACATTCACAGTGTCTGCGTGTGTGCTGCATCATGCGTGAAAAGGGAAATACTTCAGTTATCACTGGTCTCATTATCTTCATCATCAGCACTACTGTGTTGTCAAGAGAATAACCAAATGAGCATCTAGTATCTCTCTGTCTACATTACTAATACAATCCTTTGCTATCTTTATTGCTCATTCACAGACAAGATGATTGGAATAAGTAAGATTCCTTCTGTACTCATTTGTCAAACTGAAACTCCCCCCACTCAAGGACTCTTGTTGCTCACTCTGTCCTTGAACTCCTAATAGTTCATGTCTCCATTAGCAGTAGAAAAGAGTCGTTCAAGCCCTTAAATGGCTCGCATTCACTCCAGTGCTCCGTAACAAACACAAATCCCCACAAGAACTCCAGCCACCAGCCCTGGATTTCAGCCTCACAAATAAATGACAATTACACAGCATGGCTTGTTTTGCTTGGGCTGGTTCCTGTCTAATGGATCCTGCTGTATAAATAATGACTGTGTTTTGGACGACGCCTCCAGGGTCTTGTGGAATACGGCAAGGATGAATAAACACAGAAAGCTATGAGAGACTTTACCTAAGGGACCGAGGTTGGCAAAGCGGGCTGCTGTCAATCACCCATGTAAACACATAAAGGTAAAAATATATGCATGCAAGCACACCCACAACAGATCAGACATACAATGCCCGTCACACATCAGCAGACACACAATGACTACACATACTCACACATATTCTATTTGTGCCCTTTTACATGTAGGTCTTGTTTGACACCAGTTTCTTGGACTGTGGAACATGCCACAGATGCCCATGGCCAGAGACATAAGTTGGAGTGATGTTGTTATTGCTTTCAAAAGGGCGTGGTCGTGAGCTAGCATAGTGATTTAAGATGTGGTGCTTGAAAAGCATGGCGCTATATAAATGCTTTTAATCAAAACTGTGTATACAAGCAAGCACAAACATGGAGCAGGAAGAAAGAGTCTGCAGAAGAAACATGCTGGAACTGGTTTGAAACAAGCTAAAAATAAAAGCCAGCATGCATGCTGGCCACTCATGACGTGCACTGTGCACAAGACTATGTGGGGATTTCTACTTTTATTCAGCAAGGATGCATTTATTTGATCAAATGTGCCTGTAAAGACTTTTATATCATCTGTTTCTTATGAATTTTCATCAAAGAAATCAAAGATTCATCAAAGAATTCTGAAAAATAAAATAATGAAATAAAATTAAAATATGGTTTAAAAAAAAATTAAGCAGCACAACTGTTTTCAATATTGACAATAATAAGAAATGTTTCTTGAACACAAAACCCAATAACACAATAATTGAAAATTCAGTTTTGCCATCACAGTAATAAATGACATTTTAAAATATATTGAAATATAAAACTGTAATACTATTTTACAATATTACTGTTTTTATTGTTTAAATCAAATAAACGCAGCCTTGGTTTGCATTAGAGACTGAAAAACATGTACAAATCTTACCGACCTAAAGAAAGATAGAAAGAAAGAATGCGGTGGTGTTCTGAGTGGTTAGTAGTGGCTTGTGACGATACACTGATGTGTAAAGACACAAAACGATCAGTCTGTGCAAGAAACTGAACAGTATTTATATTGTTTTTTTTGTTGTTGTTGTTTTTTACCTCTGATTCACGCAATGTCCAAACTGTTAGAACTCCCCTGAGCGCATTTTCAGCTTGTAGGTGGCGATAATGCACTTATAAGTCTGCGGTCCGCCATAAAGCAAGAAGAAGAAGATGCCTCACGCCCCTGGCCACCTGCTGCTGAGAAGGCGCACAGGAGGACGTGCTCAGGAGAGTTCTAATAGTTCGGACATTGTGTAAATTAGAGGTAAAAAAAAAATATATAAATACTGTTCAGTTTCTTGCACAGACTGATAGTTTTGTTTCTTTGCACATCAATGTATTGTCAAAACCCGCAGGGTTTAATTTGGTTTTGTTTGTGTATGTTTTATTTTATTTATTTTTTTGTATGTTTTAGCAGTGATTCCCATCCACTTACATTATAAGACTGATAGACTGCAACGGTTGGAGCTAAAAATCTTGGTTTGTGTTCTACTGAAGAAACAAAGTCACCTACATCTTAGATGCCCTGGGGATAAGCAGATAAACATCACATTTTCATTTTTGGGTGAACTATCCCTTTAAGATGCATTTTTTTTCTTTCTACATGTTATCTTAAGGGTTTTCCCATTATTTTAACTTTAGTTTTAGTATAACATTATAATACCATTCATATTTTTACTTTTTATAATTTAAAGAAGAAACCAATCCAATGTATAGTCGACATTTGAGGCTTAATACTATTGAAAAACACTAAAAGTTTTTCAGTTAGAGTGTTTTCAAGAGCTTGTTTATTTTCATATAAAAATACGGCATGCAGTTGCATCAACAATGGTATAAACAGCATTCAATCTATAATCGTAATCAATAATTGCAATTACAATATTGCAATTAATATTTTTTTATATATATATTTTTTGTCTCTTTTATTAAACACCAATTGAATTTTGGTGAAAACTGCAACTCAGAAAAGTAATAGCACACATCTTCTCAACAAGCCCCATTATTTCCATTATCAATCATGCTTGAAGAACAAACAGGTGGGATAAATTATGCTCCAAATATGGTTTAGGGATTTTGAAAAAACAGAACTACATTATAAGCTGCAGCGCTTGTGGAAGATTAAGGTTTGAATCCAGCCTGCATCTCCTCATTCCACTCCCCCTCTCTTCCGCCCCCATAACTTTCTGTCTGCTTGCAAAAATACAAAATAAATAAATAAAAAACACTGTGAATACATAGTTTAATACAAAACTAATTGAAATCTTGTGATGCATAAAATAGGACCCTTTTTACCAGATTTCAATTTATTTGCATACTTAATTGCTTTGTTACAGTCAAATTATGTGGAAATTCCCCCAGAATTTCCCTTACTGACTGACTGATGACCTTCATAGGCATGACACATAAGGGAGACTATCTCATGGGAAAAAGGATTTCTTTATATTCTGCTTTCTTTTTTACTTTTCCTTAAGTGTAAAAAAAAAAAAAAAAAGCATCTTACCTTCCTTGTACGAAGCTTTACAAGGGAACCTTCAGCTTTTGGGACACTCTCAAGGTCTTTGACTGTATTTGTATATTGGTTTGCCTGATGTTCATCATAGTTTCCTTCAGGTTGAGGTTTTACTCTAGTTGCCTCCTTTACCCTCATGTTTTGGTCCTCTAAAGTTCTCAAATTCTCACAGTTGATGGTGTTTAGGTTTGTACTTGTTGGCTGTTCTGGCATCTCTGCTGATATCTGACCTGAAGCATCATCTCCAGTTTCAGAAAAGGAGACCTCATGGATGGTTTGGAGTTTTGATGAGCAATCATGCCATGTTTCCATGATGTCAGTTTTTCCAGATGGTTCCGGTTGAGACGTTTCACAAGCAGGTGGTTTAAGGCTTCCAACGTTTAACATCTCATGATCACAACATTTAAAAATGCCATCACCTTCCTGATTTTCATTGCCTTGACCTTGTGATACTACATTATTTTTGCACTCTAGACTTGCTTTATTAGCATCTGAGCCTGCTCCTGGAATTTGAATTTCTCGAGAAGTTGATGATGATAAGTTTGGGATCACAGTTTCATCTGTGTGTGACCATTCGACTTTGCCACATGTTAAAATAGTCTGTTCAGACGTTTCACAACATTGTCCTTCCACAATATTGTTTGGGTCAGCAGATTTCTGCTGTGAATCAGAGGTGGGAAGTTTATTATTTATGTCTGTGATATCACTTGTGACACTCATGTGCTCATGTACTAACATCTGACTGCCCACACTAACCTTCACCATTGATTCTGTATTTTCTGTGCAAGTTTCACTTTTGGGATAAGTTGGTTCAGAACAGTCAACTTTGACAGAGTGACTGTCCTTCAGGACATTTGATAATTCATCCATTTCTCCTGTTTGAGCTAATACTGGGGTAGGGAGCGCAGAATGCATCAGGCTATGGGAAGCAGATACTTTATCCTTGTTTAGTTCCTTATTATCTGGATCTCCATTGTGAGCCTGCAAATTTCCTAAAGCAGAACATTTCAATTCATCTTGATCTGCCATGTTGTCTAAAGGTAGTCTGCTATCTTGGTCACTCTTGTGCTGTGCTATCTCATTGACTGTGTCTCCAGGCATCAATGATTTGCACTTTGCGCCTTCACAGTTAGGTTGAGCTCCACCCTTAAACTTCTGCACTATACTCTCCATCGTTCTTGTAGCATCTCCAGTCCAAAGTCCCAAAGTCCTAGGCTGGTGATGACCACACTCAGGCAACGAGGCACACCTACTGCGCTGGTACCGCACATGGCAGCAGACCAAGTCTAGGTCATCATAGCTGTACTGTAATCCTGTCCGTGGGGTCACATGATCCTCCCAGCTTCTCTTACGAATAGCAACAGGCATGGCCAGATCCCTCGGCTAGCCCATAGAGCCTTATTATTACAGCCCACGGAAAGCACAAAACCAGATACAGATCCTCCTGCAAAAGAGGGAGAGAACGAGAGAGAGAGAGAGAGAGAGAGAGAGAGAGAGAGAGAGAGAGAGAGAGAGAGAGAGAGAATTTCTTCATTGTCAAACACTTGTGGTCATCATATGTGAAAGAAATGGAAAATATACGCCTAATGAATCGTATTGACATTGAAACTCAAGTGCTCTTAAAATTGTTTAGTCTGAAGAGTCTGTTCTGTGTCATATCGAAAACCGCATTGACAACTTAATGTAATGTCACAATCCTTTTCGAACATCATAAATACTAGATTTATTCTTGAAGAACCAAGTGCATACAAACCACCAGTTTTGTCCATGTCTTTTGAACCTGCTTTTTCAATACTTACAGAAAAGATTATTACCAATTACAGCTACATGAAGAACAAACATTTAAAGCAGATCTCAAACAGCTGAATTACTGACTTGTGCAGGAAAAGAAAAATAAACGAATCACATTTACCCTCGCGCCAACCGTTGAGTCAGCCAAGCGTTTCACCAGACCCTCCACCCACTCAAAAGTACAGTAAGACTTCTCTACATTTTGCACAAGTAATTTTTCAGTGATTAGCCACCAAGAACTGACTTCTCTTTAACATTAGACCAGAAGGAAAGTCAAGATGGAAAGAAGTGCAGTAATAAAAGACCACTGGGGGAAACCACACAGCGTGGTGAAATAGCAGGAGCTCTTGTAGTCCCTTAAGTCTGAACGATCTTCTTGACGTCTATGTGAAGTCAGCGGTTAGTGGCAAGAGTTCAGAGACGGTCCTAACCAGGACATTCCTCTCACATCTGGCCAGAAGTTACTCCCTCTGTTGAACATCTGGTCATGAGGTCCAACTTTCCTTTGGCAAGCGCTTTCACGGATTATTCGTTTTCGATAAAGACAGTTATCTTGTTGTAAAGAAAGATAATCCTTGGTTGCTCACGTCACTGACATCACGTACTTACTTTGTACTTGTTTGGTAATGTCTGAGTCTCAGTATGAGTCTGCCAGAATAACTAAATGTCTAAATTAGAATATAAACAACGAAAACGTGACAGAATGCCAGTGCAGCAGACATTTAAAAGAGATTCAGAAGCAAAGACTCATTATTACCTGGATGCTTCTCTCCTCTTCTTCTGGCCTTGTGAGTGTGTCACTCCGTGTTGGTACTGTCCGTCTGCGGTGATGGAGCGGCCAGTTACCCACTCGCCCCGCTGTGTGGTGAGCTCACCCTCTGACACAGCTAGCTCTGTTCTCAAGCCAGCCAGGACGTCAAGGTCATGTGTCTCCGGGGGTCAACAACTTTTCTATGGTCCCATGCGATGTGACAATCAAACACAATTGTTGCATTGAAAAAGTCTAAAGAGAAATGCTGAAAAAATACATTCTGTGTTAAATAATTCTCCAAGGTGCAAAATAAATAAACGAATCCATGTTTGAAGCCTCTAGACTACTTCAAGTTGTGTTGCTAGATCAAGTGTTCAGCTGTCAGACCGGCATGCGCTCCTCAGCAATAAGTGTCCATAATTGGTTCTGCAACCAATTTGCCTTTTTCTTTCAATGAAGTGGTTGAAGAGATGATGCAAGAACTCCAGAAGAGGGAGGAGGAAGCCATTTGTTTTGACCAATCTCTCCCCAGACGTCTGGAGCGATCACTGATCGTGGTCAGTTCCTGCTAGAGCTTTTTCTCCCTTGAAGAAACAAGGAGGAGGAGAAGAAAACAGAGTTGCGTGGAGCTTGAAACGTGGAGAGCGTGTTGTCATCTTGATGGCATTAGAGGTCTTTTCTTAGGATGACTGTTCTTTTTGTTTCTGGCAGTCTTAAGTCACTGTTTTTCCTTCTCATTCTCTTCCTCTATCTCTTGCTTTCTCAAACTCTCTTTTTAGAAACCAGGCTCTTCACATCTCTAAAGTACAGTTCTTCTGGAAACTGACAGTCTACTTTTTACTCTCTCTCTGCTTTTCTTTTCCCCCCTTTCTATTTCTGTGCTGTTCGTAACATTTCATTCTTCCTATAAAATCGGCATGCCACATTCCCTTTCCTCTCACTGACATTCACCCACAGAAACACACACATACAGGCAGACACACACACTTTTCTTTCCACGCCTCTGTGTGTCTGTGTATCAGTGTGATAGCTGGGAAAGGCACTCTCAGTTTTGATTAGAAGCAGACAGCATGCTGTGTAAAGGTTTGAGTCAGAGGGCCAAGTCAGACTGCAGTAATGCTTTGGCACTCATTTCTGATTTTATTTATTTTTTTAATCCAAACACTTAAACAAACCTTATAATAATAATAATAATAACCAGTATATATATATATATATATATATATATATATATATATATATATATATATATATATATATATATATATATATATATATATATATATATAATTAGTAATAATAATAATAAAAATAATAATTGATTACATTTATATAGCGCTTTTCTAGACACTCAGAGCGCTTTCACATTCACATGATGAATCTCTTCAACCACCACCAGTGTGCAGCATCCAGCTGGATAATGCGACAGCAGCCTGATAGTGCGCCAGAATGCCCACCACACACCAGCTTATTGGTGGAGAGGAGAAGGAGTGATGAAGCCAGTCAGTAGATATGGGGATGGTTAGGAGGCCATGATGGTCAGAGGGCAATGGGGAATTTGGCCAGGATGCCGGGGTTACACCCCTACTCTTTTTCGAAGGACATCATGGGATTTTTAATGACCACAGAGAGTCAGGACCTCGGTTTAACGTCTCATCCGTAGGACGTTGCATTCTGACATTATAGTGTCCCCATCACTACACAGGGGCATTAGGACCCACATAGACCACGGGGTGAGCACCCCCTGCTGGCTTCACTTGCACCTCTTCCAGCAGCAACCTAGCTTTCCCAGGAGGTCTCCCATCCAGGTACTGACCAGGTTCAACCCTGCTTAGCTTTAGTGGGCGACCAGTCTTGGGCTACAGGGTGATATGGCTGTGATATGGTAGCAGTAGTATAAAAAATATTATTATTTTACTTTTTATATTTAGCTAATGCACACAAATACTTTCTAATATTGATAAAATGAATTATTATAGGTTACTATATTATTATTATTATTATTATTATTATTATAGCCTAAATAGTTAAAATTTTTCTACATATCTTGGAAAGGGCCACATCAAAACTCTTTGACAGTGGCTTGCTTGTTCTTGGGCTGTTTCAAAAGAAAACAAGGTGTAGTGCATTTCAATGTGTGAGTTGGCTATTCATTGCCTAATATAGACATGTTTCTTGACAGTCAACGCTCTCTCTCTCACTTTGTTGTTCAAAGGGAAAGACCAGGACCCGTATTCATGAAAAATCTTAGTGTTAAGAGTTGCTCCTAGTAACAAAATTCTAAGAAAATTCTTAGTTTCCTCCTAAAATTAAAGAAAAGATCCTAGTAAAGAAAAAAATTCAGAAAGCATCTTAACCCTTAAAAGAGGTCTTGAGGACCAAAATTGTTAGGAATATAGATGCATCAGAAATTGAAGTAATCACTACATCAACTACATTAACATATTTGGCAACTGGAAAAATGCAACTACAGTTTGCAGCAGTGTTGATTTGGGTCTATCACAACCTTCTATAAGCAAAGTGATCACACAAACAATTACCTTATTGTGTCGCTGTTCATTTCCTATCAGATATGTTGCATACGACATTAACAACATGGTAAATAATAAATAAAGAATATAAATACAAATATAATGTGTGTGTGTGTGTGTGTGTGTGTGAGAGAGAGAGAGAGAGAGAGAGAGAGAGAGAGAGAGAGAGAGAGAGAGAGAGAGTATGGTAAAACAGTAAAAATTATGCCTGTAATTTCAAAGTGAAAGCTTATAATAAACCCTACACTTAAAAGCACTCTTTTATTTCCTTCTTGGACAACCAACCAATCACAGTCTTCAAAAAACTGTGTCATACCCAGCAACAGGGTAAACCCTGCCTCCTCACTAAAATGAATGTTTTTGTCTTTTCCTCGCTCAAAGATGCTCTCAGATTGGTCCTGAATCATTAGGAGCTTTCTTAGTGGAATCTTAGAAGCTTTAAGAATACGGGCCCTGGAACCCATACAAACTGAAGGGGTGGTCACACTGACTGCCATTTGCTGTGAGTAAGTGGCCGGAAGTCATTCAGTTTCAGCTTGAGTGCTGACAATTTGTTGGCAAACAGTAATTGTTAGTTTACATGATGTGAGCGTGAGCAATATACAAAAACAGTTGAGAAAAGCTTATGCAAATGAGAAGGGCAAGACAGAGGAGAAGCTAATGTTATTATTAAATCACTATTGTGATTTAATGTTAATGTTGTGATTAAAGGGATAGTTCACCTAAAATGAAATCTTATCATCATTTATTGACGTTACTGTGGTTCCAGACCTGTGAGACTTTCTTTCTTCTGAAAGACTCTAGGAAAGATATTTTATTGGTTGTTGAGAATGTCAAACTGATTTGGTTACCACTGACTTCCATTGTATGATCAATAAATAAATGAATACTACTACTACTACTACTACTACTACTACTACTACTACTATTAATAAATAAATTATTGTTAGTCAACACACACATTTGTTTCTGTGAACTATGGGGACTTTCCATAGACTTCTATTACTTTCATATTGGTCATGAAATATTTTTTTTTTTTTTACCCAACCCTATTCTAACCCTAAACCTACCCCTTACAGAAAACCTGTTTGCATTGTTACACTTTCAGATAGTCATCATTTACTTTTTTTTTTTTTTTTTCAGGCCGGTCCCCACAATGTCAAAAATTTCAGGTTGTACTATCCTTGTGGGGACATTAGGCCCCCTCAATGTAGTATAAACAAGTACACACACACACACACACACACACATTGTAAAGTCGTAATTGTACAAACTGTATTTTTTATCCCCTTACCCTAACCCCAAACCTACCCCTCACACAATTTTGTTGTTCACTTAAACTTTAACTTAAAACTTATTTCTATATGATTTATAAGCTTGTTTTCCTCATGGGGACCTAAACACAATTGAACTCACAAGGACAAAGATGTTGGTTATTGCCATCTTTGAGGGGACATTTTGTATACCTGAACCACACACACACACACACACACACACACACACACACACATACACACACACACAGCTTTTCATTTATAAATTAAAATAAAATGGAAAGAAAGAAAACATATCTTTCTCCTCCATATCTCTATCTCTTTCTGTCACATTCTTTTTGTCTGTCACATTCAAACCGACCTTTTGTGTACTGAAGATATGCTCCACATATGGAATGATTATACTCCTGGAAACTGACTAAACGGACTTAACTGAAATGCAGACAATAAACCCACACAAAAACGGACAAACACAATCTCTGTCACGTGGCCTTCTGTTTGAATAACCAAAACCACCCTTTTACTCACTGCATGATAGTTAAGCAAATTGATTTTGAACACACACTCACAAGCTCCCAGATAGAAGCTGTGTGTGTGGTGTGTGTGGGAGGTTGCTTGGAAGAGTTTTTCATGGGAAAACTGTACTGTCCTATTTCTAACTGCTCTTAACCTCTGCTATTCCTGCTCCTCCGACCAGAGGCCAAGCATCACACAAACTCATGACAACACAAAGTAGGTCTAGATCAGACTGTGACCATTTAAAAGACCAGGGATAGTGTGTGTGACTCAGTTCTTCCACTAATTACCTTCACAAAATTCAGTGCTGCATAATTGCTGCAGTGCAATTTTGTGTTCTGACCGAAATGAACTGTTATTTCCTAAAAAGTTGAAAAACATAATATCCTGATACATGAACAGCTCATGCATACTATAAAATTGTTGCTCTGAGCTGTATCCATCATTTGAGGTTAAGTTATACTGTAATTAAACTATATGAGTAATAGAAAAAGGTGTGTATGTATGCAGGACCTGTCATCTTTCCTATAAAATGCTGAAATACACCCACACTCATTCCTCTAGAGCGGAAACATGCCCATTTAGGAGCATGAGAGTTCCGCTCTCGGATAACAGCATCATTAGTCACATGACTCATGATAAAGAATGACCCATTCATGAAGTGCTCAGAAGTCCCATCTGGTCTGCTCTGCGCTCTATAAGCACTGCTCAGAGCGTCCAGAGGAAATGCTCCCACATTCCTGTGTCATATAGTTTATTATTGGTGGACGGTCAGTTTAACCAGAGGAGGGCATCCACGTGGGGCTGCTGGAAAATTTTGCTCGCTTGAAGAGGAAAGTGAAAAAATTATCAACTTTAAATGCAAATGCAAATGTCAACTGCTTACTGAGATAGAAGACAAACGGTTCAATCATTTGCATGGAAAGTGATCTGGTAACTGTGTATATCCATCAAAAGTTTGGAAAAATTCAGTTTTCTTATTAAACATCAAGAACAAGAATAGGAAAGGTCATAGTAGTAGTAGTAGTAGTAGTAGTAGTAGTATCATTATTAATAATAATAATAATAATAATATGCAGAATTCAAATTTACATAGTTTAGGTATTTAAAAACAAATCTAATATATGTAAATAATAATAATAATAATAATAATAATAATAAGTCAGTTTAGATAGGTAGTTAAAAACATTTTCTAATATATGTAAATAACAACAACAACAACAACAACAACAATAATAATAATATGCAGAATTCAAGATAGATTTTATTAAACCTATAAAACAGAAACTAATTTTTTTTAATTAAAATATTAAGGCAGCAAAACGATTAATTAGTAGTTCATTAAATATGACAAAATTACTTTATCTTATATGGTCATCCAAAATAAAAGAGATCTGTAAAGAATTCATTGCATAAAAGTTTTTAATAACAGATATTATATTTCTCAATTTTTTTAAAGTGTAGTTTGAAAATTTAAAAAAAAGAAAAAGAAAATCTAATATATGCAAATATATTCTGGAAAGTCTAGATAGTGCATAATAATAATAATTATAATAATAATAATAAACTATCTAGACTTTCTATAAAACACTATCCAGATGTTGATTTTGTTAAACGAATAAAACAGAAATGATACATTTTAATCTAAAATAAAAATATTAGGGTTGAAAAAAATGTATTAGATAATAATAATAATAATAATAATAATAATAATAATAATAACAATAATAATAATAATAATAATAATAATAATAATAATAATTAATATTATTATTGTTATTGTTATTATTATTACAACATTGTGATTAGACAAATAACATTAATGTTAACTTATGAATGTACAATACTTATTAAGTAAAACGTAAGTTACAGAACTAATTGGTTTGGTGTTGAAGCTGGTTTATTTGCAAAGTCTTAAATTGTGTGTTTTGAACGTTCAGCCCAACTCAGTATTTCATTTGGATGGAAATCTTCAAATATATAGCATGGGCAGACATGAAAGCAAAGCTTAACCAGGGAGACGAGTCAATCACAGAGCTTACTAGTGTGTTCTTTGGCAACATGGATCCCTACGTTGAGCTTCAGATTGATTGCTTGAGCCTGGAGATCAGGACCACAACTATATGCAATAACCACCATATCCTGTTCTCACGATCTCTGGTCATGGCTGACCCCCAAACACACACATGGCCCTTTCACAAAGCATGCACTCGGTTAAGCACTGAGATTCTTTACATCTACAGTTCTGTATAACAATCCATTTTGAAGGTCAGTGGTGACTGTGCTTGTCTTCTCAGATGCTTGGATTTATTCCAGAGTTGTATGCTCTTATTATCTCTGCCTTCACTGCCCCCCACACTGATCTCTTTTTTCCCCTAAACCATTACCAACTTTGATTAAATCGCTCTGTCCTCTTTGGGTAATTATGTTTTTAATGGGAATTTAAATTGAGTTAAAATTGTTCATCCCCTTGAATGTTTCTCATTATTCAACCTAAAAAAAAAAAAAAAAAAAAATTAATTGTTTTTGCTTTTATTTTTTTCTAACTCCACCAATTTGAATGATATTACTTGCATTTGCTTTCAAAACGCAATACAGCAATTCCAAATACGACAATTTGTATGCATATTGAATTGGACATTTGGTTGATTTATTATGCATTAGTGTATTACACTATTTGTTTTAATATGACATACATATTGATTTAGTCATGTGACTAAAGCCCGAATATATTCAAACTAAATTAAATTAAATAATGAATGATTAACTATTTGTTTTGTTTCAGAACTCAACAATGTTACTGAGAAGGTAATAGATTAAATAGGCCACATTAATTACTAGTCATTAACCATCGATCATGTTTCTGTTTCTCTAAATGGTAAATTTTAATAATAAATTTTGTTAGTTAAATTAAAATTTGCTGAACATTTACTCACACTCAGGCCATACAAGATGTAGAAGAGTTTGTCTTCATCTGAACAGATTTGGAGAAATTTAACATTACATAATTTGCTGGCCAAATGGATCCTCTGCAGTGAATGGGTGCCATCGGAATAAGAGTCCAAACAGCTGATAAAAGCATCATGATCCACAAAAAATCCACATTACACCAGTCCATTAGTTAATATCTTGTGTAGCAAAAAAAAGGCTTGTTTTAGATTCAAAACAATAATTAAGCTGTGCATATTTTTTCTCTTAATTCAGAAGGATTTTTAACTAGAGAAAGCAATATTATTGATAAATGACTCAAATTTTAGCCAGAAACAGTCAGTTTTGTTTTGACAGCAGTCTTGTTGGATTTGTTAACTTTAGTACAAACACACAGCTTCACAGTAATTAACTGATTGTGTGGATTATTTGTGACTTATTGTGATGTTTTTATCAGCTGTTTGAACTCTCATTCTGATGGCACCCATTCACTGCAGAGGAGACATTGGTGAGCAAGTGATGCAATGTAAAATGTCCCCAAATCTTTTCCAATAAAGAAACAAACATCTTGAATGCCCTAAGTGTGAGTAAATTTTCAACAAATTGTCATTTTTGGATGAACTATTAATTCAAGATGGAATTTTATAATGGCCATTTACAGTAAAATATTAAAACCTCAAACAACTGAAAGTGACCAAACTTAGACTTTTCAACAATAAAAAATAAAATAAAAAAATAAAAAAATAAAAAATAGAAATAATTAAAAGATAGATAGATAGATAGATAGATAGATAGATAGATAGATAGATAGATAGATAGATAGATAGATAGATAGATAGAATATACATTGAAAGAGAATGTCAACATTGAAAGAGAATGTCAAAGAAACTGAACAAATACTGTACATTTTGGGGCTGGGCTCTTTTGCCTCAAACCTGTATATGACCACTTAGCAACAGCCTAACAATCATTCCAAACATTGTAGCAACTGCATGGCAATGTTCTAGCAACCAGTCACAACACTCAAATCATGGCAGTGAGTTTTGCACAAGTAAGCACCACTCAATTTTCTTCACTTTTCATTTTCTTCAGATAATAATAAAAAAATACAAAAAAACCTAGTCATCTCTTTAAACTTTCTGAGGTTTGAACCTTTAGTTGGTGGGTGTGAGGTAAATATTCCCTACCATTTATCATCATTACTGTGGGAGTGTTTGTGAGAAAGCGAGCAAGATATTGTGTGTGTGAGTGACTGACTGATGTTCTAGTGAGTGATGAAGTTTGAGAGAGGAAGGCAAATGTCAGTGTTTTCCTGTGTTGTGTGGAGAGGGGCATCATTGGTCATTAGTTGTGGGCAGCTCTCCTCCTGCTCATTAACCGAAATAACACCTCTGAAAGCCTCGTTTTTTTTTTTTTTTTTTTTTTTTAACAAGTCTGTTTTAATTAGGACTGATCTCTCTCTCTCTCTCTCTTGCTTGATTTTTTTCTGTCCCCACCACTCACTCACCTATATTTTCCTGTGCAGTGGAGTCTGGAGCGTACATTGGGCGGCCCATGTGGCATGATGCACTGACCCAAAGCAGAAGCAGTGTCATAGCGCTTTTGAAGAAATGTTTTTTACATGCCCACAGACCACATAATTGCACCTCAAGGCACAGACAGGAACAAATGTGTGTCTCCGAGACGCCTCGTCTGAACAATTGTGTGACAACACTGTGAAAAGAGAAACAGAGAACAGTCACAACACATTAGCTGTATGTTAAAAGGAATAGGTCACCATTAAATTAAAGTTCTGTCATAATTTATTTAACGTCCTGTTGTTACAAACCTGTATGACTTTTTTTTTTTTTCTGTAGAAACAGGATGAGATACTATGCAAAACAGAGTCATGCTGCTCTTTTCATTCAACAACTAGGAGTTGCCAAGCCCTAAAAATGACAAAAAGCATAAAAAAGTAGTGCATGACAACTGAAGTCTTCTAAAACCAGTTTGATGAACAGAGTAAAATTATTTGCCATAAATTTCTTCTCTGATTTTCAAATTTGATGTCACAATCTGACAAATAGTGTACTAATGGCATCACTGACCTCAAACTATGGTGAAAAATGTTTTAATATGTGTTTTCTTGCACACTTGTTTGGGGTTCTCAAACTTTCTGATTCCAAAGGTGGTACTTCTGCTATAATGATAAAGCTGTTAATTTTCTAACTGTTTTAGAGTCAAAATATAGGGTTACTGTTGCTATGTCCGACAAGCCACGGTGCTCTCATGTTCTCACACAGTGAAAAATACATTGTGGAGCAAAGACACCACTGACAAATTCATTCTTACCGTTTTGTGGCTCTTTGATGTGTCCTGACAGATTCAAGCGGCACGTGAACCGATAATCTCTTCCTCTTTACTATAATAGCATGAAATGAACATCAGAAGATATTCTTGTTTCAACCGTGGAAAATCGTCAATACACTATTTTTCAAGTTCAAGTCCACCGAAGATGTCTGGTTTGTTTGTCGGACAAAAATGGCGTTATGATTGGTCAGATTGCCTGTCAATCAAGCTCCCGTGAAAGCGTCAATAGGGCCAGTTATAATGGATAACACAATTCCTACTCAAAAAATTAAATTAGAGTTTGGAATAACCAGAAATGTATATTTATTTTATATAAAAAAGTGTTGATGGCTTGTTAGGATTGTTTTTATTTTTTTATTTACATTACCTTTTTTGGGTCTAGAAAGCACACTTTTAAAGTGCTCCTATTATGGGTAATGAAAGGTTCATATTTTGGTTTTGGGAGTCCCCAACAACAGGTTGACATGCATGCAAGGTCAAAAAAAATAAATAAAACTCTTTCGTTGTCAACGACTCCCAAACGATTCGCTCAATGAATCATTTTTCATTTTTCCAAACCCCTCCTTTGCATGACGCTGATCTCTGTAATTGGTCCAATTGGTCTCATTTTCATTTCATTATGCCTGTAATGCCTGATAATGCAGTGCTGCTTTGTGTACAGCCGTTACCAGGGAAACAGCTATTTTTACCTCTCCAAACGCGGCACCTAGTGGCAAAAAAATAATTAGCATTTTCATTCAGACCAACGCGAAAAGACCAACAAGTGGGCGGGCAATATGACAATGTTTCATGTTGAGGTCAACATGACACAGCTTCGGATTTGTTTTAAAAACGACTTGTTTCAGTGATTCAGAGTCGACTCTTTCTTTTGAGAGACAATAACTTTATACACGGTGCACTTTCAGATTTAAAACTTTGCAGGATTTTTTCATTCCCTTAGGTCTGTGTTACACACTGCATGAAAGCTAATTTTCAAAAATCCATAATAGGGGCACTTTAAAATTAGGTTTTCTCATATCCAGACATTCCAAGATTGTGGGAATCCTGGTTCATAGATAACAATGAAAGTTGTTGAGGGGCTAAATTAAAATCATTTTAAGTAATCTTGAGTCACCCTTTTAGGAAAAGTTTACTAAAGGAAGTTTACTAAGGCCCCCTAGTGGGCCCTGGAACCATACTCGAGAACCGCTAAACTAAAGGACACCAACTGTTTACATCTACAGGCTTGAGTCAATTTTGATAATGCTGCTGTGTTTGTGTTCATCCTCCTCCACAAACACCACACCTGTCTGTCCAAAGAGCTATTCATCTCTCTTTCTCCCCCTCTATTCATTCATTCTTTGCTCATCTCATTCACTCTCTCCCATCCATCTCATTACAAGAAACACAATTACCAGACGCTCAGGCCTTCCAATGCTCTTCTTAAAAGAGCTAAGGCGATTTGGACTGCTTATATTCCTTCCCTGATGAAGGCAGTAAGCTCCCATCTGCAACTGATGAGCAGAATCAGCCAATCAGGTCCTTGCAAATCATGACTGGCAGGGGTGGGCGGGTATGGCTGGACTGGGGCCATAGATCTGCAATGAGTCTTGCTTTCCAGCAATTCCCCCTCAAAAAATAAAATAAAATTCGATTTAAAAAAGAGAGAAGCAATACAAGAGAAGCTGTAAATAAATAACACCAACAAGTTGAGTTTGTCCATCTGGATATGCTAAGTAGGTCAGCTGGAGGTGGGTTTACCCACAGTGTACCTCATTAACATGCCGTGTGTTTGTCTTTAGACTGGTTGAAAGTGTATTAAACAGTAACTGGGCTCGAGGGGGGTGGGGGGTGGGGGGTGCACAACAGATGGTTTGATCTATTTATGCTTGCTGGACTGGTGATCAACAAGCTTTCTTAATATTGGATATAATCTTGAATGACAAAACAGAATGAGCACATACGGAATGTTGTTACTTACATGTTACCTGGGATTTCAATATGTTATGGCTTGCATTTTGTAGTAAATTCTAGTTAATGGCCGAGCTGACATATTACTGGCTTCACCTGAGTCTTCCAGCAGGTGGCAGTGTGGTTTCTTTGGTCTCAGCTGAGGGTTAGCTCAGGACAGTATTGTTACAGTGCTGTTGCCTCACTGTGTGTGTGTGTGTGTGTGTGTGTGTGTGTGTGTGTGTGTGTGTGTGTGTGTTGTGTCTGGGTATGTATGAATATAGAAATAAATAAAGGGAACAGGTAAGGCATTTCTAACAGTTATGACATTAATACGCACTAATGGGTTACAAATTGTGTACCAGACATTTAAAGCAACTTTCATATGCCAAAATGCTGTCACATGATCACTCGTTTATGGTTAATCTGCATGAAGGTTTTTCAGTAATAAATAAATAAATTGTGTGACTTTTTAAAAGATTTGAAGTAAAAAAGATCTATATACAACAGTATGGGACTTATTACAGTACAAAATATTCTAAGCACTTCTATCATTTCAAATATGATCCACTAATGAACCGTTATATCTGTTATAAGGCAATAATGCTTGTTAATTCATGAAATGTATTAATATTATCCCGTTACTGAGAAAATCCTGATTTTTTATGGCTTAGCTGAGAGTCTAGATGGAGGGAGTAACAAGAATGGTCAAATAACAAATCTATGGAGAGGCACTGGATGCAAACCTACCAAACAAATCAAACCTAGAATAATGGGATGCCAAAACAGAGCCTGTCCAGCACAGCTCCCCACGGCATATGCAGCTTTCTATTGTTGCCACATTATTGCATCAGTGTTCTGGCCGGCCAGGGTGCAGTCAGCGAAATTAAAGCCATCTGACCTACAGTTCAAATGAAATGAGATGAATATGGAAGCATGATACCAGAGACAAGCCTCTGCTACACAATGTGTGTGTGTGTGTGTGTGTGTGTGTGTGTGTGTTTGAGAGAGAGAGAGAGAGAGAGAGAGAGAGACTGAACCGAATAATAGCACATAAGTCTAAAGCTTCAGCAGATTGTGGCTCTGACTCCCATTGAAGAATCTCTCAAAATCCTTGAATCGTGTTTATTTTTATAAAGGTCATGCTCTCCACAAAGAACGTGTTTGACTGTGAACGAAGAGCTTTGTGTGCATGTTAGTGAAAGGTTGTGGCTTCTAAATGTTCCATCTTATTCATAAAACAAGAAAAGAGTGAACAATTTCTCATCAAAATGGAGATTTCCAATGTCTATTTCATGGTTGAAAATACTTGTATATTTTCCCAGACTAAGTGTGAGTCACACAGTGAGCTGTAGTCATCCTGGTGTATTGTCATACATCAGGCCAGATGGGCTCTTGCACAGCCAGAGCATATGTAAGTGTGTGTGTGTGTGTGTTCCTGGAAACTGTCAGTTCTGGCATGTCTACCTCAGAAGTGGTCCAGGCAACAATGCTGTCCCTAGATATGGTTGCCACAGCAATATCAGAAGGAAATGGCTCACAGGAAGACTCAGGGCTGTGCACGTGAGGAGTGTGTATGAGATGCAAGCATATGCAAGTTCATCGGCCAACATGCTCTCCTTAACATCCACAACAAAGGAGATTAGCAACTGATGTGTCAGGTTTATGTGAAGAGATCTCGTCTTGCTGCTTTATAAATCATGCAGAAATTCACACTAGTCAACGAACTGGCCATTTCAAATATAACTGTATAAAAGATTAACCTCCATCTACTCAAGTCAATGTGTGTTCAGTGAGCAAACAGGAGAAAAAACAGAAAGAAAAGATAGAAAAACAACACTGTATTCTAACCCACACAGGAAGTTCAGGTCTGAGGGATGGAGACATAACAGTTGTTCCAAAATCTAGTGTGCTTCCCACCTAGACAACATTTTTAGGCATCATAATCACATTCATGATGTACTGTAAAGCTATTAAACAGCCCAAAGTCAGAAATGTTTAAACCAGATTCACATAAATCCACAGCCTTTCTGACTGTTTGGATCCCAAATCTAGGCATTCTGGGTAACCGGCACATGCATCCTTCATGGATAATGGAATCACAGAATCTATTACGAAAAATGTAATTCTGTTCAAACGTTTATGGTTGGTGTGATTTTTTAAGTCTCTTATGCTCAATAAGGCTATTCATTTGATCATAAATGCAGTAATATTGTGAAATAATATTACAATTCAAATGAAATCTTTACTGTTTTAAAATATATTAAAATGTAATTTATCCATGTGATGCAAAGCTGAATTTTAAGCAGCCATTACTGCAGTCTGCACTTTTTAGAAATCATTCCAGTATGCCAATTTAGTTGTATTCAAGAAACATGTATTATTTTAATTTTTTATTTTAAGATTCTTTGATGAATATAAAGTTCTAAAGATTTTTTTTTTTTTGCAAAACTAATCTTTTATAATATTATAAAAGTCTTTACTGTCATCAACTGAATACAGCCTTGCTGAATAAAAGTTATGTACTAACCTTACACTTTTAAACAGAATATATATTTATTTACAGAGTACTGAAAATATTAGTATAAAAATGTACTTCATATAAGAAAAGCTATTTATGCAGCATTTGTGTGAGTTAACTGAGTTCCTGCCCAGGCCCACAAAGGGCATTTCATATCGGTTACTTATGAGGTTCCATTTTGGGTATATATTGCTGCCTTAGAAGACATTAAACAGCTCACTGGGGGTTGGAACAGGGTTAAAGGCATATTGAGAGACTGTAATAACTTCTTAGTTAGGCACTAAATATGACTCAGAAAATTATGAGCAGATCTAGACAGAATGGGTGTACTTTTCTGCACTGATTTTGACTTTTAAAGGATTTAGAAATGTATTAAATGAAGCTACTACAAGTACTACACACTTATTGCAGAAGGCATTAATCAAATCTGTACACATATTTAATAAACAAACACACAAGGGCTGGGGGAAGTGTAGAACTGTAAATAACAGGTGTTTCAGTTCTGTTTCTGTTAAGTTCTGTGCACAGATTCCGTGTGGGCCTGGTTTGAAACTAATAAACACTCAACATTTCACACATAATTATGGAGCTTAGGTTGGAACAACGCTAGCAGGCTAATGCCAACAGTAGTGTGTGATGACCATGTGGTTGAGTGGGCAAAGCAAAGCGGTAGACCACAACATTCATGAAACTAGAGCAGCACAGGCCTGACAGGACACATCTCAGCATCCCCAACACCATATAAACACACTACTGCTCTGTCATTCCACTCTGGGCTAATTCCAATTCAAAGAGCTAGGGAAATTAACATTTCCTAATGGATTAATGAACCAACTAAAATAGAAATTCAACCCAGATTTTTTTTATTCAGAAATGAATAATAACATTGAAATAAACATGAAATCTTTAAGCAGAAAGACTGAAATTGTATTTTCTTGTAAAAGCTCACTGTGTACAGTGCACTGTATATAAATAAATTAGAAATGGTCAAATAAATAGAAATTTAAATGACTTGATTTCTGAATAAATACCTAACTAGTTTAAAAAAAATAATCTTTTAAATTGCAATCTGAAAAATATATATATATATTTTTAAATAAATAATTTAATGTTACAATTTTATTATTATTATTAGTTTTTCATTGAGGTATAGTGTCCTTATTCATGGGTTTATAATGGACAGTTCTCCAAAGTTCTACCCAGTTAGCAACTGAATGAACTTACCTTTGACATATGATTGCACAGACTTGCAAAGTTTCCAGAAAACTTAATGTCCAATACACAGTGAAAATGTCTCTCCCAGGCAGAGCTTCCTGAGTCTTCCCCTGAGGTCTTGCAGGTTTTTCTGAATCCTTTAGTTTGTGAGAGGCTGATGAGAACAGGCTCCGGCACATGAGGACACCTGCTTGAGAGATGAAGCCCAGAGAGGCCAGCTGAGCCTGGGATCAGACTGAGCCCTGTCCCTGGAGAGACTGCTGATTCGCTCTGATGAGAATCGAAAGAAGATCTACACACACACACACACGCACGCACGCACGCACGCACACACACACACACA
This sequence comes from Cyprinus carpio, assembly GCF_018340385.1. Lineage (NCBI taxonomy): Eukaryota > Metazoa > Chordata > Actinopteri > Cypriniformes > Cyprinidae > Cyprinus > Cyprinus carpio. The sequence goes on along the minus strand of NC_056597.1, from coordinate 16,123,211 downwards.
AACACGCATGCGCGCACGCACACACACACACACAGACACACACACACACACACACACACACACACACAAACACACACAATAATTATCATCCTGTATAGACAGATCCCACATATGTACAAAGCCATAGGATTCTAGATATAAGATGAATTCAAATTATGTTTTTTTTTCCCTGGTGTTTAGTCTGTTTAGCCTGTGACATATGAGGTCAATATGAATATGTTAGTGAACTTTTAAAAAGTTGACAGCTAAACATGCATGTTAAATTTACAGTCTAACTATTCTGAAAGAATAGATTACAAATCTGAAAGGCATTTTTTTATTTTTTTGATGTCAAACTATTTAATGGGAGCTTTAAATAGTATTTCACCACTGGCAATGTATCTCATCCTTGCTCTCTAGGTTGAAACACCAGCAAAACCAGAACAACGCATGAACACAACTACACACAGATTATTCACACACAGAAATGTCAGTTGCACAAGGACATGATAGATATCACATAACACAAACTTTGATTATATAAACACAAATCAAGTAAACAGATACAGAAACACACACACATCCAGATTATACACAGGCTGTCAACATTGCAAAGGACAAATCCACATCAGGACACAAAGGTGTGGATAGAGCCAGTTCCCACACACAAACCACTGTGTTTGGAGCTGTCAAACCTGCGTGTCCTGTCTGGATAATTCTGAAGATGCATCCACACACACACACACCAGCCCACAGCACTTACCCAGATGAGAGGACTTGTCTTCTGGGCCACTACACTTGGATCAGGGCCAGCTGAGAGCAGCCTGACTCTGACTCACACACACAATTACTATTCTTCATGTTAGACTTTTGAAATTGAAGAGTCTTAAGGTCCCTTTCATTTAATATATCATTAATCTGCAAGTTTGCTCTGTATCACAAGCACACACACACACACACACACACACACACACACACACACACACACACACACACACACACACACACACACACACACACCGTAGAAGCTACAGAACCTCACATATACATAATGATTTACTGCATTATTATACAAGCATGAGGACTGTGTCAAATATAAACAAAATGACACAGTATTACATTATATTATAGACATTATAATAAACATATTACATACAACTAAATTGCATTTAAATTTCATTAATTTATTCATTATTGAAATAAGTTTTCATACATTTTCTTTCATGTCATATGTGTGAGTTTTTAATCATCAGTTGTGAATGTTCTAAGACTGCTTCACATACCACAATTTGAAATCCACTGCCCTGTAATATATGATACCCATTCCATTAATTTAACCTGACGAACCTTTTGACAGCTCATGATCTAGCCATTTTATGGTATGAGCTTTTAAAATAGTGAGTTATTTACTAATGGGTTTTATCTTTGCAAACGTCTTCAAAGGGTGGTTAACAAGCGTTTTCTCCCCAAATTTAAACTAAAACTCTCTCTCACACACACACACACACACACACACACACACACACACACACACACACACACACACACACACACACACACACACACACCCTGTTTATATTGAGTGTGTTTGTAAGATAAAAAATAAGAGAGAGGAAGGAAAGGCTTCTGAGCATCTGTTCCGATTGACTATAAGCTCAACTAAACAGACATCATGTGTCGTCATAATCTCTCTTTCTCTCTTTTGATTTGTGAGGCAAATTTAATTAGCAAAACATTCTCTTTACTAATTGCATCAGTTATTCCTCTTACTGAGCGCTGCTGCGTTTGCTTATTTTCTTAAATGAAATATGTCATTGTGTTCTCTGCAGAAATAGATTAGTGGTAGATCAGGATTTCTCAACCCTCCTTTATCTTCCCTTATCTTGTTCAGATAATATCTAAATGTATTCTTCAAGACGTGGCGCACAAAGTCTTATTGTGCCCTTGATGATTTATGATGCTGGATTGTAAAGTCTGCATCCTGTGATCACCATATTAATCACAGAACTGTGTTATTAAAATGGTCTCGCTGATTAAGAAACAACTCACAAAGAAATGGTTGTGCATATTTAGTGACCGTTAACGTCGTATTTGTGAGGTTTCAAGGTCTCAATTATAAATACTCAATCAAGTGTGCTTGCAAGACAAAAACAAATGCTATGTTAAAGGTAACGTGTGTAAAGTAATCCTTCATTGCTTCATCAAATTGGAGAATATTACCAAATCACTCTCAAAGTCAAATACACACATGCATTGTGTGATAGGCTGTAAGAACAGAATCCTTGCGTCTAACACTCATTTCCAGTTACATTTAGAATTAAATTCAAAACAATTTTACTACTTTTTAAATAGCTTACTAACCTCGGTCTGACAATACACTGCAATCATTTTTATTAATTTTAATCCATTTTAAATTAAACTTCAATTTCCGATTCATTTTATGTTATATAACTTGCCTTACCTTGACTAGTCATTTCTACCAGATCTGACGCTTACAAATGAATTTCTTTGATATAATGGAATGTTATTAGATTGATTCACTCACTCATGTGGTTAAAAGAGTGAAGCATGAGAATATGGTACAAGGAGAAATATAGCTTAAATAACAGTCACTTCCTATCTAAAGAACCAATTCTGATACCTCTGGCTGCTTTACATATTGGGGGGTGTGTGTGTTAGTATTGTACAGGCCTATGTATACTTTGCCTGAATAGATTTGACCTTCAGATGTTTGTCTCTTTCCATCCCTCCCCCCCACCTCTCTCTCTTTCTCTCTCTCGCTCTCATGTTTAATGATTTGGCCATGGTGATGGAGATTAGCCCAGAGGGAGCAAAAGTCATCGGTTTCCATCTGAGCATTTAATAAAAGGATTACCACTATTCTGTCTTCATGCTGCCAAGCACACACATCAACCAAATGCTCACACACATACACACTCACACAGTTTACCATCAACTAAATCAAGAAAGGGTGGAGTTGACAGAAGAAAGAACCTCCAAACAATCAATCCAAGCATCAACATTGACACCGACCCTCAACCAAAACAAATCAATTAGCCATGTGAAATACTGAGAGATACATACCACAGAATGTTCCGAACAAACAAAACAAAACAAAACACAGTGCTTTCTCTACTTTCTCTGTAGATTAAAAAGTGGCAAAATCCATAAATAAAATAATAGAAACATGTGAATCTTTCAGAACAGTCCAGTCCTTTCTGTAACCATTTGGAAAGAAAGTGGTGAATTGGTTTGCAACTGTAATGTGATCAACAAACCTGAAACGACTTTTTTTTCCCCCAATGCAATTACAGAAAATAAATCAACACCCTTGGAATGTGTCTGTGACATTCAATATTTATTTGAGAAACTGAGGGTAATAGAAGTTTATCCATCACTTTGTAATGATGAATCAAAATAACTATTTTCATTTTTATCATTTTTACGTTATATTACACAATATTGTATTTCAACTTTCTTATCTATTTTCATTCATTATTTGTGATGATCAGATCTTCACTAATGAATAATTACTTAATTTATCTCTCTTTTTTCAATTCATTTATTTCTCACCTGATTAATTGATTTCTTTATTGATTTACTGCATCTGTTTTTCTAATGATTTGTGTCTCTGTAGTCAACCAATCAGAATCAAGAACTGTATTAAACAATGCCATAGTATAATTACTTTTAAATGAGAAGAGTCAAACTATATCACTTCTCATAGAGACAACGTGTCATTTAATTCATATTGCTCTATCCATCAAATACATACATAGCAAATATTAGTTCTAAAAGACATTGTGAATGTGAGTGTGTCTGTTTCAGATTGAAGTTCATCTCTTCTGACATTTGCAGTCAGACCTCTTCTTTACTCAGTCTAAAATGCCTTTCCCTTTGAAATACATTTAATCAATCCAAACAAAGAGCTGAGACCATATTTAAAGCAACAAGTACCATATTTTGTCCTTTCATCATCATGTTCTTGAGCCCTATTTAAAGTGGACTAGACCCAGTGAATTCTGCTCGAGACTCTTTGCTGTGAGGTGAAAGTTTCTCAGATCTGTCCTGCATGCCCCCATAGTGTTGCTCCTCATGACCTCAATGCCATGCAGCCAACTGGGACCGCTGGATCAGCACCAACCCAACACTGCTAATTGGACTGTTGTGGGTCGAACAGGCAGCTTCGGGATTGTTACAGGCTCTCCTGGGGAGAACAACAGTCCTGATTTATTTAGCTGCCCATGAAAATGGTGGAAAGGCTTATTACAGGGTGCAAGGTGTGTAATAAGGGCGGCTAGAGCAGAATTTTGGGACCAACAAAGATTGTAAAAAATAAATTAAATCAGAGAGAAGTAGGAACAAATCTTCCAAACTCCATTTTGTAGGGTTACAGAAACAAAATTCTCAGTGGATTTATGAACATTGTATAATTCATACTAAAATTCTGTCATCGTTTACTCACCCTCATGTAATTACAAACCATTTGGTTATAAAGTCTTTGTTTGTTCAATCTCAAAAAAAAAAAAAAAAGAACATGTCTTATTGAGAGGTTTGTGTCCTTCCAATAAAAATCCAGGTAACCAAAGCTTAGACACACAATCAACAAAATTAAATCTCTTCTCAAGATTTGTATTGAACTGCTCAACTTATATTGATTAATTTAAAGACACTTTTATCACCTTTTTGGATCTTTTAAAATTACCTCACGTTTCATTACAAATATTTTAATCTGTGTTTCAAAGATTAACCTTGAGTGGATGGTGTAAATGGTGACAATTTTCATAAATTCCCTTTAACTTTCTCCTATTAGAGATACAGACCTAGCTCCTCACACTGAGGAGCCACACTACAACACAAAAAAGTCATCTGTTGTCTCATGGGACAAAGTGACATCATACAACACAAAACAAATCTTTCATTCTTCCAGAGGGGGTCCAGAAAAACCAGGGTGAATAAGAGGGTGCCAATGAGTAGTCTGGGTTTTACAGTAGGAGGCCAGGGATAATTAAACAGAATGTGGCAGGAAGGTGGTCCAACCCCCCTGGATGATCGAAGAGTGAGGGTGGAGGCAGGCGCAGTGCTCTCTCATTTCACCATGTGGTAAACGTGTGGTGTCTGCAGGGCCAGCTGGAGAGAAGCCAGCAGGTTTTAAATCATTCTCTTCCATTCCCTCCCCTGCCAGTTAATTGTGGAATTTGAGCTAATCTGTGGTTTGTGAAGACTGGGGAACTGTTAGGGAGGTTTTTAGGGGGGAACGAGAGCTGCCTGACCAGACCCACCAGCTGGACGCTGACCATGTGCTGTACTTTCTCTTCCCTATTGACCAGATTAGACCGGCATGAATTTCCATGCTTGTCAGGTTTGGGAATGCTAAAGCTGGGCTTTCTAATGGGGCCTTGGTAGTTCAAAGGTTAATACATAAGATCAACTTTAAACTAAAGTTGACAAAAATACAAATCAGGTTCTCAGTTGGCTTTGTTACATGTCTGTGCAACCAATGTTCATTTCTACACATTTTTAGTCATTTTCTGTTATTTAGTCAATATTTACCCTGACTAAAATGACATCTCATTATAATCTATGAAAATAACATTCCAGTTAATGAGTACAATCGCATTTAACAGAAACAACTGTTATTGTTTGAGGGGGTAAAAACAGATCTTGCAAAATAACAAGTATACTATTGAAATACAATATTTTGAAATCTATTTCGTTTTGTTGTCTGCATTTTGTGTTCCTCCCAAAAAGATGTTTAAATTGCTGAGAGATAAAGGCTGAACCCAACACAGAACCAACATCTCTATTTATTTATTTTATTAGATTTTTTAAGATTTCACACGCTTAGCAGCAGTAGAGCACTACACACAACACATTATGGTCAATACAAACCATCTCTAGATCCGAATCACTACTATATAGTAATTGAAAAACAGTTAATTAAATAAGTAGTACAATCTAAATTCACAGTATTCATTAAGGTAGGCAAAAATGACACTCTACTTCTGTTGAGATTCTAGAAAGCACATCTAATGGACACTTTACTATCCCATGAGGCCATGGAAAGAAAAATTGGAAATGGCAGTGAACATGACTATAGTACATTCACATTTTAATTCATACTATAGGACATTTTTAATGCGTCTCAAAGTTATGTGATTTTAGACTCATGTTTATTATCTTCGCAAGTGAATGTGTATTTAATGTACTCTGTCCATAACCCTTTCAGAACAGACCAGCGACCCATTTATGGTTGGCGACCCACTGCTAATTTACATAAATACTGCAATTAAATGTGGGCATTCATGACAATAACTGAAGCATGAGAAAGGATGATTCAGTGAAGAACACCAGATGGCATTTTAATTGTTTTCCTCTGATCCCTATACTACATTCAGTCACTCTTACATAACAAGAGATCAGGCCGCAAAAGGCAGACCTGAATCATCAAATTGCTGTGGCTCTCTATAAGGAGATAAATGACCTCAACTAGCAACAAGAAACATGACTGCCCTGTAAATGCTGCTAGATAGAATCTTTGTTGCACAGAAATGTGCCTTAAAGATTTAGCAGCCTAAATAAAGCAATCCTAATCTTAGGCAACATCAACTTGTAGGTGCTATAGTGGTGCTACTGAAGAAACAAAGGGACATGTTGCTGCTGCTGTGCTAATTTCCTTCATGGCTTTTCTGCTCTGCATCATAAGCTCTGAATTGCCTATTCCCCATGATCTAAGACCAGCTTTCACAATTTCCCACATGTGAGAGAACCAGCGAATCTTGGGGACTGTATATGCCAAGTTAGCGCATGCATCTTGCTCTGATTGTTTAATGATCTGATGAGGGTAAAGCTAAGATGCATTGGAGCAATCCACACTGTAATCTGATTGCTCAAACTACATCAGGAGCTGGTTTAAGATGCATTACAGGAGAGGCTATTGGTAAATGGATAAGTGTAAAGGGAAAAACGGCATCGGACAACTGCTGTAGTTCTTGTCACATCCATAAGAGGGCAATGGAGATGCAGGACAGCTCTCTTAAGTAATCCAGTGGAGCCTCACCTTTCGGTGGGACTGATGGCGCTTGGAGGGAAAGCCCCGTTTAGCAGATAGCCTTTTCTCCGCTGTTCTTCACACTCTGCAGATTTCTGTGTTAATCAGACATGTAAACAGATTCTTATTATCTCACCTCAGGGTCTCGGCTCTTTTCTTCAGAGGTATTAGAAGAGAAATAAATACACCCACGCCTGCTTGAGTCAAGACGAGATGAGTAGGAAAAAAATGAGCAGCTGATGAATCCTTAAAATAATTGAATTCTCATCACCTTGAGGCATATAGTAAACTCAGGTTGTTTAGCTTTAAATCTCATGTCTTTAAATCTCAGGTTTCTGCCTATACGCAATCCTTCATCCTTCGTTCAGTGTGTGTGTGTGGTGGGATCTAGGTGATTTAAAGAGATGAGACAGACACTCTCAGACTTTGTGGAGATTGAAGGATGTGTGTGTTTGTGTGTAGTGTGTGTGTGCGCCACACAATGGCCTCCAGAGGAAAAGATCCAAAACACACTAAACTATAGAAATCCATAAATCAGAACAGGCTTCAGAAAAAAGCTGTCAGGGCTGGTACATAATAAAAATAGATTCCTCTGTTAGTAGGGCAGCTGACAATGAATGAGGCGTTCTCTATGTGCTTGGAGGCTAGATAGACATTGTCCACATGCTTAATCTGAGATGTCCAAGACATATAGTGGCGATTAATGTGCAGAATGTGATGTGCATACACATACCTTTAAAATCATACTGAGATTTCCATAATGGACTGACCCAATGCATGACACAGTTTCAAATCACTGGTTACTATCAGTATTATCGAAACATGAACGAGACACAATATCTAACTGCAAGTGTTTCTACTTTCCTGTCACTATAGTGTATGAAAAGCATTCGTCATATGCAAAGGTCTGCATTTGTGAGATAAGTAGTTCAGCCTTAACAACACACTAAGCTGTTCCAGCACTAATTAATAATAATTAACAGTGAAGTGTGTGTTGTTAATTTATTTGCCTATCCTTCTAGTGCAACACTTGAAGCTCCAATGGCAAAAAGTGGCTTCTGACTTAGCCATTATTTGTATCCATATTTGGAAGCGCATCAAAAGTAAATAAAAAATCCCTTTTTAGATGCAACTCGGTTTAATTCAAAGTGCCATATAATGTGTTGTATAATTCATATTGTTCTTATTGACAAACTATATAACCTTTAACACACAATGTATACATTAAGGATGTGCCTTAAGCTGAATATCATATTAAAGGAAGCAATGATAAATAAATGATAATAAAATATAATATAATAATCACACAAACATAAATATTAATGCAAACTGTATACTTTTTTTTTTAGTCAGTATACTTTTAGGCTTCCCCAACAGTGTAGTGCTAAGCATTACATCATTTTTCCACCATGAGAACAGATGAAGAGCAGATGAGACTCTGATACTAAGCACTTCCCTTGGACAGAAAACTAAAGTAATAGGGCAAAAGCTCAACTTACAATTAGCAGCAGTCATAAGTTTGAACTCTGTTCATGTGCATTCAGCCCTGCAAATATAAGAAAATCCTTCACATTAAGGACTAGGTAAGGAGAGGTGAAGGAGAGGCATGCACTACATGCTAATTTATAATGCCTAGAAGGTCTCCAATATCTGGAGAGAGCCATACGTTAGCATTCCCATTCATCACAATGGCAATTGCTTTGCTGGCAAATTGCCATATTTGGAATCTGCCATCTTTACTCATGCACACTAGGTTCTGCGGCTAGGTAAATATCTATAATATATGCTAGAAAGTATGGATGAATGAATGAATGCACATTTATTTTAATTGCAGAAAAATAATATTAAAGTGAAAAATAAAAATAAAAATTGGCCAGATTTCACAAATACTTTTAGATGTACAGTCAAAAAGATGAAACGTGGACTTGACAGTGATGTTTTTTTGCAGGCAGATGGTGTACTTATGGCATCTACCAACAGGGAATAACTAGTCCATGCAAAACCAGCCAAACCTTGACCCCTTGCATAATACCCAAACCTCCAGATAGGAAAAAAGAAAGACAGCAGTACATAAGCGCACCATTATCACACCGTTTGTGGAAAAGAGCCAAGGCCTCATTCCCCATTGCTGGCTTACACTAAAATAAGCTTACTGATTTATGAGAGTGCTCAAGGAAACCATAAATTAAAAACTACTTAGGATTAGAAGAGACATATTGTCCAAATGTGATTACGTATTGTTGTGCATACCAAGATATTGAGCCAGCAGAAGTGAAAACGTCAATTCAGTGCTTAATTACTGTTTGTCCATAGTTCTGGCCACTAATAAATGCTTCTTTTCTAGAGGAGAAAGTGACTCTACTTCCTGTAACAAGGCCACATTTCCAAAGCAAACTTCTTGAGGAGTTTACATCTTGTTTACTAGAATCATTTGACCACTAGCTAAGAGGAACTGGATGAAAATGAATGGAGAGAGTGCCTAAGAGTCCATAAGAGGGAGCGTTTTTACTCAAACGTACAGCAAAGTGGCAGGCTGAAGCATATGTACAAGTGCTGAGGAGAGATAACTGAAAGAATTTCAAATATCCTTCAATTTAGCATCCGCACTTTAGGATTCACAAGCACATTTATATTTCTGACAAGCGCCAAAGAAGCAGCCAAGATGCACAATTACCATGAGTTTTTAAATGAATGGGCTCCAAGTAATTCTTCTGGCTGGACGGATTGTGAACGGCAAATTTGTAGGAACTAATTTTTTACATGCCTTACTGTGGCTGTGTTTTAAAGGCTCTGGGGTGTGAATGCTCTCTGGCTCCATGGTGATACAAGGGAAGACTCCAACTGCGAGTTGATTAGTACCCGCGTTTGAATAAAGTGTAATTAAACCCAAGAAACATCACGGACTGGCTCATTGAACCACAGACGCCCATATTAAAATGCAACCACTCTTATTATTTGATGGATATGTTTATCAAATTTTCAGATAAATTGGCCACAATGCATCTTGGCGCCGAAATAAAGAATGTTAATTAAAGACTATGTTGCAATTTCAATTATTCATCACAGTGCTGTGTTTGTTTTTAATCTTCTCTTGCTTGATCAGAACTTGTGTTGCTTGGCAATGTGCACCACTGCTAAATCAATTAATATGACAAAGAATGGGCTTCATGGGGATAACTTCAGGGAAGGAATATTTATCTCTGAGTGGGAAATAATTATAGAAAAGTCTCTTAGAAAAGCTTTTCATTTATTTTTCATGAATTTTAGGTGTTTTTGGTTGATGAATCGTCACACTGCTACATACACTTACTGGCCACAACACTAAAAGTACCTGCATAATATTACATAGATCCTCATGCTGCCAAAACAGCTCTGATGCATTATGAGAAGGACTCCACACAAGACTGCTAAACATGTCCTGTGGTATCTGGCACAAAGACATTAGCAGCAGATCCTTGAAATCCTGCAAGTTCCAAGATGGGGCCTCTGTGGATCAGATTCGCTGGTCCAGCACATCCCATAGATGCTCAGTCGGATAGGGGAGTTTGAAGGCTAAGACAACAGCTCGTCATGTTTCTCAAACCATTTCTCAACAACGTGGCAGTGTGAATTATCCTGCTGAAAGAGGCCACTGCCATCAGGGAACACCATTGCCATGAAAGGATTTATGTAGTCTGCAACAATCTTAAGGTAGGTGGTATGTATCAAAGTAACATCTATATGAATGCCAGAATTCAGGGTTTCCCAGCAGAACACTGCCCAAGGCATAACACTGCCTCCACTGGCCTGCCTTACCCAAATTAAACCAACCCTAATTAAACACAGCTGAACCAAAGAAATCATGGGCTGCATCCGTCACTTTGCAGGCCCTTATGAAAATTAACCATGGTTTTACTGTAGTAAAAGTGTAGTCACCATGGTTTTTGGCATATTGGCTATCATTTGTATAACCAAATTTTTACTACAAATATCATGGGTAAACTATTGTTAGTGTAGCAAAACCACGGTTAATTTGTAGTAAAACCATGGTTAATTTTCGTAAGGGGGCAGCTTTTGCACACAAAGGTACCTCACAAAACTGATTTCGGACATGCTTCTGAGGCAGCATAACGGTTTAATTATCTACAGTAAAAATAGAATGATCTTTGGTGATAACAAGTGATTTTTCTTTTTACCGTTATACTGATTTCTCGCTAGAAATAACATCAAAAGTGCCAAAGTTAGGTGAGAAACATACATTTATATGCAAACTGACCATCAAGCACAACTTTTAGATGTAATCTTTATATTTTTAGCTGAACCATCATGGAATGGAACACACATGATTGTGGAATATCAAAGGCAGTGATCTATGCTGCCTTTAAAAATCAACCAGATGATGGTATCTCAGGAGGGAGGAAGTGAAGCTAACTTTGGATTCAAACACAGCTGCTTGCTGTCCATCCTTCTATGGACGTGTACATAGATCCTGTAATCTTAACGAATCTCCCTGTAGTAACATGAATATCTTTATGCTATAATGTCCATCATGTATAGACTGGCCTGGAAATACACATACAGATAAAATGGTTTGCATTTTGTATACTTCTGTAAATCCATTTAAAATTGCTTTGGATAAAAACATCTGCCTAATGCATAAATGTAATCCATATTTACATATGACATGTTTGAAATAAGTAGCACAAAAAGTTCTAAAAAGCTCATGGCCAACACTGCTGATGTGTACAACTTTTTGGGGAAGAGACTTTAACTTGTCCTCTTGAAAGTCCACACACGCTCACTGAATGCAGAACTAACCCATTCCCACATACACTGCTGGATAATGATGAGAAGGTGGCGATACTCTTCTCTGTGAACAAGCTTTTAATGCAGTGTGAACTACAAGAACATCATAAAGAATAATGAGCAGATATGAGGATACACTGTAAAGTAGACCTGCTTTTGTTTAGGTATATTTGAATATACCTTCTCCATAATTATTATGCATTACTGTTTTAACGAAGAAAAAAGCAATCACATACATTAACTAATAACTTGCTACTACAACCCTCACAAACCTACAAAAATAAAATGTGACACCCCAAATCTCTTTCAGTACTTCAACAACTGAAAACCATAACAAAGTATCAGCAACTTGAACAAAAGAAAAAATAAATAAATATGTTTTTGAGAATGCAACATGCTTTTACCTTATGCATTTGACAGATGCTTTTATATGCAACTCATGGTCCAATGAGGGTACACATTTTATCAGTATTGTGTATTCAAACTCATGACTATAGTAGCACAATGCTTTCTTGATTATATGCAATGAATTGCATGTTAAGTTCAAACCACTGGAAAGTGCTTTACCGTTTTGTTACGCTACTATGCTACTGAGAAAGTGCACAAATTACAGCGTTACTCCCAACAATGTGTGTGTATAAGGGCTTTTTCACGGTCGCTGACTTAACTGGTGTGAAGGTGAGAGAGATAAAAGATGGAAGGCTGCTGTTACCCAGACTCTATCTGTCAGCACTGATAACAGACATAAGACGGCTGTGTCCATCTGAGCAGGGAGACAGAGAAAAGAGAATGCTAGAGAGCCAGAGACAAACAGAGGAAGTAAAAGAGTGGAATATTCCAGAAAGACTCGCTGCTGTCTGATAGGAATCTGTGTAGTTGCACAGGGGGGAACAGTGGATATTGAGGCCACTGTCTCACTCTCATGCATGACTTTGGTTACTAATAAACCCATTTAGTCAACGCTCCACAATCTATACCAACTCCACACAGTGCTATCTGTGTGTATAGACTATAAATTGGAGGTCAAGGCACAGACGGATGTGTGAATTTATGATGAAGAGTTACTAGTTTACTTATTGTTTTCAAAACCAACTTTAAGCATGTTAAATTAGTGACTAGATTTTTATCAAAACATACAATAAGATTTTTTTTTAATTACAATTGAATTTAATTAATTGAATTAACCAATTAAAAAGTAAATCAGAAAATATTTCTATTTTTAAACAATGAATTGTATAAAACTGCTGCAAATAAATGAATACATAAATATATAAAAACATACATTTTAATAAATACAATAATAATAATAATAATAATAATAATAATAATAATAATAATAATAATAATAATTTACTGAACATGATGACATTTACTTAACTAGCAAACTTTACTAGTTTAGTAATGGATAATAAAAAGAACTGCAACTTTAAAGGGTTAATTCACCCAAATATGAAGATTCTGTCATTAATTACTCACCCTCATGTAGTTTCAAACCCGTAGGACCTTCATTCATCTTTGGAACACAAATTAAGATATTTTCGATGGAGTCTGGAGCTGTCTGACCCTGCATAGACAGCAATGCAACTGAAATGTTCCCAAGTCCAGAAACGTAGCAAGGAGAACTGTGAATTAATCCATGTGAGATCAGTGGTTCACCTGCAATTATACGAAGCTACGAGAATACTTTTTGTGTGCAAAATAAAAAATAAAAATAATGACTTTATTCGCTGTTGTGCTTTAATCTGAACAGAAACAGCATATCGGCGTGACGCAGCTGAGATATTCTCCAAAATTGCACTAGGGTGATGCGGAGGAGACAAATTGTGGAATAAAGTTGTTTATTTTTTTTTCGTTTGCGCACAAAAAGTATTCTCATAGCTTTGTATAATTGCAGATGAACCACTGATCTCACATGGATTAATTCACAGATCTCCTTGCTATGTTTCTGGACTTTTTAGTTGCATTGCTGTCTATGCAGGGTCAGACAGCTCTCAGATTCCATCCAAAATATCTTAATTTGTGTTCCGAAGATGAACGAAGGTATTACGGGTTTGAAACGACACGACGGTGAGTAATGAATGACAGAATTTTCATATTTGAGTGAACTAACCCTTTAAGCACATTAATAATCATAAATTTGTATCCACACAACATAAGGAATAGTTTGTTTTGAGATAATTGCTATTCATATAATAATTGAAATAATTACATTATGCTGATCAAGTAGTCAATGTTATATAAAAAATCACATATATCAGTATTTGATACTCTATCTGTCAGATATCTATCAGAGGGAGACTTAATGACCATTTGTGCATTCAATCTGCACTGTTTACTAATTTTCCTTCTAGGTATGCACATGCATCGGACGTATGTGTTTAACCATTGTCGCATTGAGCTTGTTTTTCAGTTCCTCGGACACAAATAGTAAGCTCTAAATGATATCTATAATCAGCTCATTACCTCATGAGAAAACATTCTATTCTCTCAGTCTAAATGTGCATTTGGATGTTCATTTACCTCATGGCCTTTGAATGGGTCGGTTGTTTCTGTTTTTGCTGAATACAAACAGATGCTAATTATATTTCCACAAACAGAACTTCTCATCCAATGCCAGTTCATCAATCTCTGGTGCTGGATGCAAATTTGTGTCTTCGTCTGTGTTTTTAAATGCCATTCTTCCAAAATGTAGACAACAGTGTGACGCAGGATGCATGGTAATGCAAGGTGTAGCTCTTCAACATAATCCATCTCATATTCGGTGAGACGTCTGCACACACGCAGAGGCACAGCGGAAGGGAACGAAAAAAAAAATGCTTATTCCAAAATGTTCAGCCGTTAATGAGCGAACTATAGCTATGCTTGCAGAAAAGCCAGCCCAAAATAATTCTAAGGCATTAGCGTAGTGTTGTAGTTGCTTATCCATACATCTTGTTCTCAAGAGGTGGAATCATAAATAGAAAAATAAAATGACGATTCCCAGAATTTGTTTCGCCCAGGCCTTTCAGAAGTTCACCAAGTTTAGCTACCAGATACAGTGCCATTAGTTTAAGCTAACACTAAACAGGCCTCAAAAATCAACAACAACTTGCCAACAGGCAAAAAGATGGAAATCTTATCAGAGATAGCCAGCATAATCAGCAACTCCCAGAGAGGATCTTTTCAAACAGCGATTATTTCACACTTCTAGAAAAGCAACAATGAAGACAGGTGGTGGAAGATAAGTGGCCAATTGACCGCGGCTTTAAATCATGAAGTGAACGTACTGAGCATCATCAGATTTCGATAAGCCGCAGGCCAGTTCGCCTCTCCGCTGTGCCAGTACCTCAAGGGAGACACTAGACTCCAAACGAATAGCCTGTCACTTCTATAATAACCTGAAATGAGTAGCAGATTGGTTAAAACAGCATTAGCGCCTGAACACTTCAGATTAGGTGCAATATTGCCTTTGTCCTCACACCATTTACGGCCATTTTAACTCATTTGTTAGTATAAATCAAGCCAACAGTCCTCTGGGCATAGAAGCTCTGGGCAAGGAATCATAATTTCCCCATCTCCATTTTTTCTCATCTCATCAATTTATTTTTCTCCTTTTAGCCACTTGTTGTCAATACAATAGCAGTGGGTAGAGGACAAAAGTTGTATGCAAAATTTTCACACATTTTTGTAAGTTTGAATAGACTGACTCTGTTAGAAAATCTATGGGCCATGGTTGGATCTTCCATCAGGACAAAGATCCCAGACAAACATCAAAATCAACACAAAAATGTGTAACTGACCACAAAATGAAGCGTCTGCCATGGCCATCCCAGTCCTCTGACCTGAACCCTATAGAAAATAAGTGGGGTGTACAGAAGAGAAGGAGCACCAACATGGAGATGTGAATCTGAAGAATCTGGATAGATTTTGTATGAAGGAATGATCTCTGCGCTTTTCAGGTATTCTCCAAACTCTTCAGGCATTATAGGAGAAAACTCAGAGCTGTTATCTTGGGAAAAGGACATTGAAATATTTTGGTGCCAATAATTGTGGCCAATGTGAACAAGAGAGAGAAAAAATACATGTATTTCATAATGAGATTTCCCCCCTCACTTTCCATAGTTTTACTTCAACAAAAGGTAAAAATCCTGTGAATTTTATGAATGAAAGATCAAAAGAATAAACTATGCAGATTTATTTCCACAGCCATATATAATACATAAATAAGTAATCTCCTTTTGTTTCCCACAGAATAAAGGAAAGTATTACATGCTTTGAGTAACATGAGGTTGAGTAAAATATATATATATATAATATATATATATATATATATATATATATATATATATATATATATATATATATATATCTCAGAATCGTTTTTTTTTTTTTTTTTTTTTTTTTTTTTTGGATACTCTTTTATCACATCATAAAGTGATTTATTTTATAACGTAATAGTTGGAAACAAGTTGCATTTCAGACTGGAAGTCTCCCAACTTGCCAAATCTTAAGCCAACCTCAAATATGACTGACCCTTCCAACAGCACAAGAATATTTTTACAAACAACCAGGGCCATTCGGGTATTAAATATGTAAGCTTTAGAACATAGCTCCAAACTAGATTTGGACTCATTTGCAAAACTAATTTGCCTAGCTTCAGTAGCTAAACCGTTTGGACTTTCTTTCGCCTTTTTTACTCTATAGAAAAGTTTGGAATGAGTAGATGCTCGAAAAAAAGGAAAAAAAAAAGGGCTGAGAAACTCTGGGTGAAATCAGCGCCAGCACCCTATGAGTCTATGTAATGAGCTGCAGTTTCCAGAGCACCATCACAACAAGAGGTAAACAGCATAATTTGGATTGGATGTAATGCAAGTCTAAGTCCATTCTGAAGCAAATGGCCACACACAGTAAAAATGAAGGAGAGTGAACAGAAAGGAGATGGGGGATGAAGGACAAGAGATGGCTCTTGTTGGATTTGACAAGAGAATGTACAGGAAAAACACAAAGAAATGACAAGCAGCATGTCTAAAGCTCAGCAGGAGATGGGCTGTAATTTCAGTCCTCTCTTTTTGTTTTAATAGACCTGTAATCAGTCTAAATCCAGTGCTGTCTCTCTGCAGGCATCCCGTGGACTGTGTTTGTGCACGCACTTGCATCCGTTTGCCTTTGTGTTGTATTGGACTATAGGATGCCACAGTTTTGTTTGAGCACACGATGTAACTACACTAATTTTCTCTCCGTCTCGTTTTTCAAATGGTCTGCAGTTTGGTACCTTACTGTGTATGTTTTGCTCCTTCCCCCCTTTCCCTTTGTCTGTTCCCCTTCTCTCATCATTGGTGGATATAGTTAGGGTAATAAATCTATCACACTGAAGGTCAACTTTTCCACTGCTAAAGGCATCAAGTCTCTCACTTTCTCTGTGAATGATATTTGTAATAATTAAATGTATGTATTTATTATAATTTTTTTTGTTTAATTAAATGTTTTTATCAATAACAATCAAGTATTTATAATCAGGTGTGTGTGTGTGTTCAAATTTTGAACAATAACTGAACAAAAATAATAATAATAATAATAATAATAATAATAATAATAATAATAATAATAATAATAATAATAATCCCCAAAACTATTAAATATAACAGCTGTGATAAGTTCATTTTTGAACACCAAATCAGCATTTTCAAATGATTTCTAAAATATCATGTGAAAATCATGTGAATCGTGTGCAATGGCTGCTTAATATTTACCTTTATAATATATATATACTGTTATAGTATTTCACAATTTTAATGTTTACTATTTTTTGATTAAATAAATTCGGTCTTGATGAGTATATGAGACTTGCCAACTTTTGACCAGTAAATGTTTTACAAAAGGGCTGCTTTATGTGCACTAAAATTTATTTAAGGAGAATCAAATTTGTTCAGTGACTGACCCAATATTAAATACAAATAGAGAGTGCTAATTCCACTGAAATTATAATTATTTTAATTTTGAATGTCTATTTGCTACTAGTTATCTTTACTTAAGTGGTTAAGTGAACTCTTTGATAAAACCACAGATAAAATTGATGTCACAAGTTTTAAGATTTAAGACACCATTACCTAATTATTTTGGGGAAACAAGCAATGTATCAGGCTTTACAATGAATAGCACTCTGATTAATCAGCTTATTTTATAATAAAGTAAATGCACTCTGCTGTTGCCTCATTGTACATCATGTGACCTTTTAAGAACAGAGTAATTTTACTCTCAAGGTCCTGTATGTATGTGAATAATACATCCCAAGTCACGTGGCCACACAGTGATTAATTAGAGTAGTGACTGCTGTTTATGAGCACTAGTGCTAGCATGAGAACTAACATGTATATGGCAGTGCAATGATAGAGGGTCCAAAAAATAGCCTAATGCATCTAAATGCACATCAGGGCTCTCAACAGGCAGCAGTCAGCTTTGTGTTTTCAGTCTCAGCTATGAAATAACTCTTCAGGTGGACACTCATTGCTTCAGGAATTTTATTTTATTCTAAATCAAAATGAGGCATTATTGGTAATTCTCTCACCTCATCTCATCATGTGTATGACTATATTATTCAAAATTACTGATATCAGTTCATTAAAAAAAAGGAAGTACAATAATGGCATTGTCAAAAATTATTTCCATATGGCAACCTAGTGGTGCATAATTTGCATACCACCTTAAGGATCAGACATATAAAAAACGACTGACATACCTAGCCATTTTCAGCAAATGGTGCACTTTGTTCCAGATTTTATGGAGTTTTTCAATTTCATTTGAAAAGGTTACTGCCTTCAAGAAATGTTCCTACTTCAGACCCAAAGCACCAGAGCTGTAATCACTAGGGGAATGCATTCCCCCACTAATTCACATTAATTGTCAACAAATATGGGTTATGGGTTCAATGACTAATTACCAAATCATAAATATGTGGATATAGCTTTGCAAAAAGTTTTTGATGGTTGTCAACCCTAAATCTAACACTAGTGTTACATTATTTAATTATTATGTGTAATAATGGCTTTAGCTAGTAAATATCACCACACCACAGCACATTCTGGATAGTGAGTATTCTTATTTTTAGTGCAAACCACAACATTTTTGCTATAAAATTTTTTTACAATGATTTGTCACTATAACAGTTTTTGAAGGGCAGTTTAACATTTTAAAAACTACATAGACATTTTAATATCATGCTTTTCAGTGAAAGGAAACATACTGTGCATGCAAATTGACTGATATTTTTACATTTAAAGATAATATTTTAAAATTAAATTTCCACTGCACTATAAATGGATAAAACTATCAAATAATGTACTATATCTAAGTTACATTACCATACACATTTTACATTTTATGCCTTTAGCAGACGCTTTTATCCAAAGCGACTTACAGTGCATTCAGGCTATTCATTTTTTTTTTTTTTTTTGGTTAGTAAGATATTGATTGATTGATTTATTGATTGATTGACATTAATACTTTTGTTTAGAAAGGATGCATTACACTGATCAAATTACAAATTACATTAGAATGATTTCTGAAGGATCATGGAGTAATTCAGTAGACTGGAGTAATTCTCAGGTTTTTTTTTTTTTTTTTTTTTTTTTTACAGACCGATACTGATCTGAAGAACCTATAATAATATAGTATCAAGAACGTTTTTATTCTCAAAAGAATTATATAGTCAACTCAAGAAAGATAAACTGAGAAAAATGGTTCTTGGTAAAAAGAAGGCTATTTGTTGACCAAAGATCCATTGAAGAACCATTATTTTTACAACAGTGCAAAGTCTGCTCCGATTCATTATAGATGCTAACAGATGGCTCGTTAATATAATAGGATACAAAAACTACATGAGAACAGAATGGCCCAGAGCATTACAGAGAAAAAGAGAGAGCAAATACTTCCTCTAAAACACATAGGATGTTTTATATATAGGATGTGCTTTTGGAGCATCAGAGAGATAATATAATCTGGACTCAGCATGTTTCACTACCTCAGCTGATGTTGGATAGTGATATAGAGACTTGTATACACCTGTTAAACTGCACGCCAGTCGATACCCAAATAATGGGAATTTGCTTTCACAAAAAAACTAACCTTTTGGGGACACGAAAGGTGATTCAACACAGAAGAACAGCTCTTCACCAAAACAGATGAATGTGCTTCAATGCATTATTCATTCCATTAAATGGCATATTGTTTAAAAATTCAGGGTGAGAAATCTGAACATTATACCTTATCACTCTGACAACAGCAATGTGTAAGAATGACACTGCCTGGATCACATTGACTGTGATTGTGAATGTTTACAAAAGATTATTAGGGGTTGTGTGGAATATTCCGAAATGTGTGTGTGTCATAAAACGAGCAACAAAAAAACTGATTAGGTTGATTTTAACATCCTCTGCTTTCTGTGTGCATTTAAGCACGCATGCATGCAGTCAGCATCTTTTCTCATATTTGTTCTCAGACAAAATCCTCCTCAGATGGACTAATCCTATACAAGCTAATCCAAGACCTTCTCACAATCTCAAAGCTGGGTGCATGCAGCCAAAATTAGCTGGGCATACAAATGCAGGGTCTAGAGTGGACTATATGGTACATAGAGACAATTTACCCATAGAAGAGGTGATATTATGGAACTATGAATCAGATCATTTTAGCTGAAAAATCCAACTTAAACCATCTTCTAGTTGGTCATTAGTAGGTGCAAGATGGGTAAGGTTATTTACCAGCTCAACTAGCTGCAGGTCAGCATGCTAGAACATCTTGAACAACCATGTTGCCACTGTCCTTTGACCCATGTGTTATTTGATCTATAAATGTGCAAATAGCAACTTTGTTATTGTTGAAGACCCACTGTAGTGAAAATCAAGTTTATATGTGATGTTTTTAATAAGCTTAAAGTCAAAACGTGTATAGGTTTATAGCTCTCGATGGCACCGCACACAGCTGCTTCAGTGCTTGGCTCTCCAGTGTTTGTACTGTTTTTGTTAATTCTTCTTGTTTTTTTTGTTTACTAAACACGATCAGTTTCACCAATGATGAGCTGCTGAACATTCGGCAAAACACACCACAAAATCTTTTACCGGATTTCAATTATTTGGACGTTTCTCACACTCTGCTGCTCTGTGATTCACGGAAACCTGGCTGAATGACGCCATTCTAGACAGCGCGCTCCATCTGCCCGGCTTTCAGCTGTTTAGAGCAGATCGCAACACAGAATCAATGGGGAAATCGCATGGCAGCGGGACGTGCTTTTACATCAATTAACGGTGGTACACAGATGTAACAGTGTTAAAAAAAGATGTGCTGTTCAGATCTAGAAGTGCTCTTTGTTAACTGCAAGCCATTCTATTTGCCGTGGGAGTTTCAATCGTTCATTCTTGTGAGTGTTTACATCCCTCCGCAAGTGCACGTGAGCCTGGCTTTACAGAAACTCGCTGACCAGATCACAGAGACAGAACAGCAATACCTGGACACTGTTTTAATCATTCTTGGGGACTTTATTAAAGCCAATCTCTCACGTGAACTGCCAGAATACAGACAGCATGTTACATGTCCCACCAGAAACAGTAACATACTAGATCATTGTTACACCACAATAAAGGATGCATATCACTCTGTTCCGCAAGCAGCTTTGGGGCTGTCTGATCACTGCCTGGTTCTTATATCAACCTACAGGCAAAAACTTAAATCTGCTAAACCTGTAGTAAAGACTGTAAAGAGATGGACCAACGAAACAGAGTGGGCTGTAAAAGCCTGTATCGACCTCACTGATTGGAGTGTTTTTGAAGCTGCTACCACTGATCTGGATGAACTCACAGAGACTGTAACATCCTATATCAGTTTTTGTGAGGATATATGCATTCCTACCAGGAAATATTTAACATTCAACAATAATAAGCCATGGTTTACAGCAAAACTCAGACATCTTCGTCAGGCCAAAAAGGATGCCTACAGAAATTGGGACAGAGTCTTGTATAATCAGGCCAGGAGCACAATGAACAAAGAGATTAGAGTGGCTAAAAGGACCTATGCTAAAAAGTTGGAAGATCAGTTCACTTCCAATGACTCAACTTCAGTGTGGAAAGGGCTGAGAGCCATCACAAACTACAAGACACCACCCCCCTGCACTGAGGCGAATCAACAACTTGCTAACGACCTGAATAAGTTTTATTGTAGATTTGAAACCCCCCATACCAGTTCTGACCTTCTCCCTACACAACCGCTAACACCTCCTGCAAACCCCCCCCCCCCCACACACTTCAAATCAGTGAGGATGATGTGCGCCAGGTCTTCAGGAAGAACAAAAGTAGAAAAGCACCAGGCCCAGATGGTGTTACACCAGCCTGTCTGAAAACCTGTGATGACCAGCTGGCCCCCATCTTTTCACAGATCTTCAACAGATCTCTGGAGTTGTGTGAAGTGCCTTCCTGCTTCAAGCGCTCCACCATCATCCCCGTTCCAAAGAAACCCAAGATAACAGGACTTAACGACTACAGACCTTTGGTTCTAACGTCTGTCGTCATGAAGTCGTTTGAAAAACTGGTTCTGGTTTATCTGAAGGACAACACTGGACCCTTAGTGGCCCCCTGCAGTATGCTTACTGAGCAAACAGGTCCGTAGATGATGCAATCAACATGGGATTACACTTCATCCTGCAACATCTGGACAAAACAGGGACTTATGTTAGGATCCTGTTTGTGGACTTTAGTTCGGCTTTCAACACCATCATCCCAACAGCCCTCCAGACCAAACTAACCTAGCTCTCTGTTCCTGGCTCTATCTGTCAGTGGATCACCAGCTTTCTGACAGATAGGCAACAGCTAGTGAGACTGGGGAAATTCATGTCAAACAGCCGCTCCACCAACACTGGTGCCCCTCAGGGATGTGTTCTCTCCCCACTGCTCTTCTCCCTCTACACCAATGACTGAACCTCAAAAGACCCCTCTGTCAAGCTCCTGAAGTTTGCAGACGACACTTCAGTAGTCTCATCCAGGACGGTGACGAGTCTGCTTACAGACAAGAGGTTGAGCAGCTGGCTGTCTGGTGCAGTCTTAACAACCTGGAACTGAACACTCTCAAAACAGTGGAGATGATAGTGGACTTCAGGAGAAACCCCCCTGCACTCCCCACACTCACCATCATAGACAGCACTGTGGCTGCAGTGGAGACATTCAGCTTCCTGGGAATCACCATCTCTCAGCACCTGAAGTGAGACAATCAAATTGACTCCACTGTTAAAAAGGCCCAACAAAGGTTGTACTTCCTTCGCCAGCTGAGGAAGTTTAACCTGCCACAGGAGCTGCTGAAACAGTTCTACTCAGCCGTCAATGAGTCTGTCCTGTGTACTTCAATAACTGTCTGGTTTGGTTCAGCTACAAAATCAGACATCAGAAGACTACAGAGAACCGTTCGGACTGCTGAAAGGATTATTGGTGCTCCCCTGCCCACCCTTCAAGAACTGTATACATCCAGAGTGAGGAAAAGGGCTCAGAAAATCACTCTGGATCCCTCACATCCAAGTAACCCCATCTTTGAACTTTTGCCATCTGGCCAGCACTTCAGAGCTGCAAATATCAAGACAGCCAGGCACAAGAACAGTCTCTTCCCCCAGGCAATCCACCTCATGAACAATTAAATGTTCCGAACTTATGCAATAAAAATGTGCAATGTCCTTATATTTATTTGTTACCACCTCCATCCTAGTACATCCCTGCATCTCACTCTGTTCTATTCCATTATCATCCTACCTTCACAAACACAAGTCCCATCAACTTGCAAAACATTTCATCTGGTCAAACGTTTCTTTTTACAGCGTGTTGCAATAGCGGTAAGCAATGTAGCCAATAACAGACATATCTGATGATTTCTTTAACAGAATGGCCAATCAGAGGTGTCTAAATTTGTCAGAAGCACTGGAGTTTTGTTTCAGAGTTCTGCATGCTTACGAAGCCTCTGATTATGAAGTGTTGACATGATGTAAATAAGACATTCAGTGTGCAGTGTAGAGATTCATTGATTGTAATAGAACTTTGTGAGATTGCGATAAACTAAGACAAATGATAGTTTTTAGTGATTATAAGAGGAGTGCACTTATTTTCAAGCACACATTTATTATCAAAGATAGATCAGTTTACTGACTGCAGGGTGACTTTAAATCAACACTTGCCATTTATTGTAAAAAAAAAAAAAAAAAAAGATATTTAAAAATCTGACAATCCAGATTTTTTTTTTTTAATCATCCGAATCCGCAGATTATGTTTAATTATGTAAACTTTCACCTAAGCCTGCTTAACTATTCATATGGTATGCAGCATCAGTTAATATGAAAGACTCATATGAATGCGTCTCCGCTTTCATTTTTTATTAAATGTTCACAAATTTCTTTATAAATGTTACAGCATCAAGTAGATTCTAGACTAGAGGCTTTCGGATTTAAGATTCAGCCAAGGCTTAAAAGCGCTGAATCTGAGGAAATTCTGTTGACATAAATTACATAATGGCAAGAGAAATTCTGCAGCATCTCTGCTGTTGACACCTGTTTGATCACAGGTCGTGGAAATGCAGCACAATACCTCCTACTGACTAAGCTCAAGATCTCTTTTCCTCTGTCTTTTATCTAGGATGATAGAGAAGTTCCGGATGGGATCGCTGCTCCCGCTGCAGGAAAAACTGATATCCATTTTCATTGGTGTATAAAAGCCCCTGAGGAATGCAGGCCTGTTCTTGGTTGACTCACTTGAGTAGAAGGGGGAAAGCAAACCATCTTTTTTCTTCCTTTTTTGCTAAGACGCTCACTCTATCTGTCAATCTCTTTAGCTGTGCATTTCACAAGACAGGACGATGAGAAAAATGAAAGTTCTGAAGTCTGAGCCTGCATAATGGCTGTCAAAGCACATGCACATATACACACATTAAAGCATTGATCACAGGTGAAAAAAGTTGACATGAAGCAGACTTTAATGTGCACTTGATCCTTGGAGCACTTCTGTTCAAGTAAGATAGATTTCATAGGAGAATTTTTTTTTTTTTTTCTGGGAAAAAAAAAAAGTTAAAATGGTGGTCGTAAACACTGATTATTACTATTTAATATGTAGTTCAGGTTCTCTAAGCACAATGAGCAAGTGGTGTTATAAGTGCAACTTGTTGAACATTTTGAGCATTGTGATATTAAATGCATTAAATCACTAATTAGACAACAAATAAAATTACTGTCCTTCTTTTTTAAACTTTCATAATGTTTCATAATGTTTCAAACCTGTATGATGTGAACAGTAACACAAAAAGAGACATTTAGCAGAATGTCTAAGTTTCTCTTTTTTTAGTACAATGAAAGTGAATGGGGACTGTCAAGCTAAAAAAAAAAATTGAGAAAATGTACCATTAAAATCAGTATGAAATGAAAAGAGACATTTTCTAAATGCATCTTATAGGAACAACCCCCCCCCCCCCCCCCCCCAAAAAAAAATCTACAAATAAAATAAATAAATAAAATAATAATAATAAATAATCCAAAATTTACTCATCCTCTGGCCATTTAAAGTTACTTCAACTTCTTACCAGTGGATCCTCTGCAGTGAATGGGTGTCCATCAGAATGAGAGTTCAAACGGCCGATAAACAATAAATAAATCACAATAATCCACAAGTAATTTACACGATTCTAGTCTACCAGAATGTCTTGTGAAGATGGAAAAAAAAGGGCGTTTCTAAAGTCTCTTCATAATATCACAGTCTAATATAATATAATATCAAGTTAGAAAATCACAGTTAATCAAATGTATTCTAAATACAGTTACGTTCATACATCAATGTTTTATCTCAAATGATTTGCAAAAGTTATAGTGCCTATGCAAACTTATGAAAATGTGCATGTGCTTGGACTATACTTTACATACAAATTCCTATGAATAATAATGAGATCATGTTGGGTATTTCTTATATGTGGCATTGTTCCATCACTTTGTCCCCAGTGGCTAGAA
Organism: Cyprinus carpio; assembly: GCF_018340385.1. NCBI lineage: Eukaryota > Metazoa > Chordata > Actinopteri > Cypriniformes > Cyprinidae > Cyprinus > Cyprinus carpio. The sequence continues at coordinate 16,097,406 of NC_056597.1, read as the reverse complement.
TATATAATGTGTTATATGTTCCTGCCTGTTGATATGGATCTTCTGTTGAAAATATAAAATATGAATTCATGCATCATTAGCCTAATCCTGAAAGCATTTTAACCATATTGCATTCAATGGCCACCATTAAATCTTTAATAAAAGATCTGGAAGGTTATATAAAAACAGTAATAAATCATTTTTTTTTTTTGAAACGGTGTGCGTGCATGTGTGTGTGTGTGTCTTCTCCAGCTTGGTAAACATTAATCATTAACTTCAGCATATGGTTGATGTTGATCCAAACCACTGAATCAACTGGACGACCATTCCCTAAACACGGACACACACACACACACACACACACACACACACACACACACACACACACACACACACACACACAAACACACACACCCACCCACCCACACCCACACATACGCGTGCATACAGAATATAATCAGTAAAGCTGAACAATGGACACCAAACAACATTAATGGAAGCACAAATCAGTATGCACACAGACTTGTGGTGAACAAAGAAAGCAGAGCTGCACTGTGGAATATTTAAATAGTGAAAGATTCCTTGTGCATAGCTGTAACCCTAATCCTAAATGGAAGAAACATCAAAGAGAAATTAAAAACCAAGACCTATTTACACCATGAGTAAAAATTCACATTAAACGTCAACATGAAATCAAAATGAGCCTTGTCCTAGTCGCATTATTCTAAATTTCAAAGTAGTTTTGTCTTTGTAATATATAATAAGTTTCTCTCTCTATAAATATATTAGCTATTTCTTCTTGATCTGAAATAATAAATTATAAATTTATTAATTAATAAATTTTTGCTCACATAATCTAATAGTCAGATTTAGTTAAATATTATTTTTGACATGACCAGTTTACTGGGGAGTAAGAGGTTTTCACAGTTATTTTTATTTTTTATTTCATTGAATTCTCTTTGAAATACTGTATGTCACATTATGGAAGCAAATCGGACCATTTCTAAACCAAATACAAGTTTATTTCTAAAGGTTGATTTTTATTTCTTTGTCTGGGGAAAATAACTTATGAGAACCATTTAATTTCAACTGTACATATTGTACCGTGATATTAGGTTCTACACCTTTTAAATGTGAGAACCTTGGCAGGCCAATTCTTTAATCAGTAAGTTAACATTCCTCCTCTTTGTTGGGTGAATTTAGGTGAAAAAGGACACTTTTATCATGAAGAGTAATGGCAAAATAGGTCCCATTATTTTTAATTTTGCAATTAAATCTCCAGTAGTAAAGGTAAAACCTTTCCCAATAATTTTTCAAGACATTTTCAAAGCTTGGCATTGAATTTCAAGCATTAAGTTGATAATTGTGCTATTGAAATGAAATGAACAGGTCAAAGCAATTTGCATGAAAAGCCTAGTGATTTGGTGTTTACAGCTACATAATTACTAATTTTCATTAACATGTGACTTCTTTTCATTTTCGAGCTGCAAATGAAAATGGTTATCGATGTTGCAGCATAAAGTTCGTGAACAGGTTGGAGCAGACCTAATTCATCAGTTGTTCTTTTGAGGAGAAATAAGTTGTTTCAAAGGGCTGTTCTCCAAGCTGAATGAGCCAATCAGAAATTTGATTTGATATAATAGAATGTTGCACGTTGACTGACAGAAACGGCACAAAGGCGTGAATCAATACAGAAATAAACGGTGAGAGATTTATTCTGCTTTTATTACTCAGGCTTCTGAATCACACTTTGTTCCACTTATCTAAGTGTTCACATGTCTCTTTGATCTCTCTCTCTCTCTCTCTCTCTCTCTCTCTCTCTCTCTCTCTCCTCTGCTCCTCTCTTGGAAAGGCAAGAGCTGTGCGTAAATTCAGTCTGGGTATGCAGCATACCTGCTCTTCAGATTGATTTAAAACCATAAGGGCTCGTCAAGTATTGCAGCTTAATAATGCAGATAATACAACAGGGACTGCAGGTCTAGAGACCGTTGCTTTTAAATGGGCTACTTAAAACAGTATTTTATGAATAACAAATCCTCCAAATAATAAGCCTCCATCCCCTGTTATTCCTTTTTTAAACCCCAAAGGTACATGTAAAATAACAGAGCTATTTTCTAGTCAAAGTGTTCTAGACATTGCATGCACTAACAACCACCCTTGTATAACCTCTAAGATCCCTTGCTTAATAAAAGAAAGTAAGAGAGGCAGAGAGACAGAAGAGAGCGGACACACAATAGTGAAGTTGAAAGAGAGGGACAGAAAATGAAAAGAATGAAGGGTGTGGAGGTTTTGTCTTTAGTACTGTTAATTAGAAACAGGGAGTAATGAACCAGCATCACATCAGAACCACAGATTAACTCATTTACCGTCAGGTTATGAGGCCCCAGTGTTGAAGAGCTATTTCCATGGAGTTTAGGTTGATAATAAACATGTAGCACCATAATAGAGTTCATTTAGCATTCTATAACTCAATCACGGCAGTAAGGCGAGACAAGAAAACTCATTACAGTAGCCCTCAGTGAGATCCATGGGTGGAAGTGGGCTGAGATGGATGGCAAGGTTATCAGATCAAGAAAGGTAGGGTTAAAAATCGCCACAAAACCCATAAAGGGACAGCAGCCAAAAATGAAAATGATCTTGTAATTTTTTTAACCTTTCAAATCTGTATGACGTGTAACATAAAAAAAAGGGAGATGACACTTTATTTTAAGCACCAATTACCACTATTAAATAGCAGCTTGTTAGTATGGATATTACTTGCATATTGACTGTTATTACATACTTAGTTTTGCCTTTATTTGCATGACCATATTTTAGATTCCTTAACCCTACCCCATACCTAAACTTAACAACTACCTTACTCATCAATAATAATCAGTAAATTAGGACTTTATTGAGGGAAAACTCCTAATAGTGAATATGTATTTCCCTATTCTAAAGTGTTACCAAAAGAGATGTTAAGCAGAATGTCTAAGCTGCACTTTTCCATATCTTAAAGGAATAGTTCACCCAAAAATTTAAATTTGGTGAAAGTTTACTCTGAAATTCCTCTTTAGGCCATCTGAGATGTAGTTGAGTTTGTTTTTTCATCTGAACATATTTGGAGAAATTTAGCATTACATCACCTGCTCACCAGTGGATCCTCAGTAAATGAGTGCTGACAGAATGAGTTCAAACAATTTATAAAAACATCACAATAATCCATAAGTATAATGTAACCTCAAAGAGTTGCTTGTGGCTAAAATACTTGTCCTCTATGCATAATATTCCTTTCTCTATTGAAAAAGCAACCTTGTCTGATTTAGGAGAGAAATATGCACTGATCAAGCACTGTTTACAAGTGAAAACAAAAACTATTCCTTCAATTATTGTATTGTAAACAATCCATTTCCAATCCATTTAATGTTTTCTGTGGTGACATATGGACTTCTCCAATGATTTTGGCCTCATAATCCTTACCTCTTTCTTAAAATCAGCTGCAAGCTCAAATTTAGATCTGCCTCTATCCTATCAACAACCAATGGGTTGAAAAAAGCTTACATTTTTTTCTTTTCTTTTTTTTTTTTCTCGATGATCTGTTTTATTTTGATATATGTCACAATACAGAAGAAATTATCCGATGCTACTTACATTATGAATTTGAAGCAATCATCAAATTGACTTATGAACTATATTCTGAGTCTTCTGAAGAGCAGCTAGGACATTGCAGCAGAAGTTTCTCCTTTTGTGTTTCACAGAACAAAGAAAGTCAAACCGGTTTTAAAAGACACGAGGGGAAGTAAATAATGACAGAACTTCCAATGCCGAGTGAACCTTTCCTTCTCCGTTCATCAGAAAGAAATATGTCCTGAGGGGCATCTTTTTTCCCCTCACATGAGTGTCTCCGTCAGTGGTGCATGATGAAAGACAAATGAAGGTTTGATCATCATTATTCAAAATCTCCTTTCACTTCCTGACAGAAGCCCCCACCCCCTCATCAACCCCCCAGCGCAATAACCCTCCAGGAGCCCTTGATCCCTATAGCTAGAAATCATAAGGGCAATTTCAGGGACAGCAGATCATAATTCAATTTCCCCTCATCCTGTTTGATGCGGAGGTCGATGCATTCGATTAGGTGATGGCAAAAATTGCAGTCACTCCAGAGGGCAAGTCACCTACCTTGGGAAATAAAAAGCAACAACATCAACAGGTCAGTCGACCAGACTGGGGAATGGCTAAAGAAGAACGCCAGAGTTCTGCATCAGCTGAGCTGAATGCATTGAGCAGCACTGCACCGTGTTTACAGGACAGCACTGAGTTCATTCAAACGTACTGTAATTGAAAAACATGTAAATGAGTTTGAGAAATAAATGCTGTTTGTAGGCGTAATGCGAACAAGGTCTTGTTTGGCTCATGCACAGCAGTTTGGTGTATGTGAGAATTCTCTCACTTGAATGAATTGAATGCAGATGCTCTCAGTCAGAGAAGAGTGGATGGACACAGTCTATCACAGTACTGTAACCATAAAGTACATGGTAGCAAGCTTGGTGGTAATTAACTTTATGTGCCACTGCTTTATACTGGTGAAACTAAATCAAATGTTTTATATAAGCATTTTGACAATGCAGTTGAATAATGACAGGCAGACCAAATAAGAGTCAAAGATACATCTGAATTACAATATATAATTCTATGAATTATGTGCAGGACTATATTTTTAATGTCATGAGACGTCATGACATTAACTAAATTCAGACTGAATGATTCCACTCAAAATGAATAAACTATATGTTGATGACAATACTTAAAATGCATGTCTACTTCATAGAATTATTAAATAATATAAATGTAAATTATAATAATTGTTAAATTAAATAAAAACACTAGCAATAATTCTGAGGGGGTTGATCTCACTTAAAAAATAAAAAATAAAAATTCCAACATAAAATCATAGATTTCTATTATTACTATTACAAATTATTAATCTATCCACAAAACTGTATAGATGAAAAGAAGAAAAAAAAATCAGTAAGTGTTTTGAGAGGAGATTTAGTAAAAATGTGTTAATGTCACCAAACATATAATAATAATAATAATAATAATAATAATGGAGGAGCAAATTATTAAAACATTATATATATATATATATATATATATTTCTTAAATATATATATATATATATATGTATATATATTGTATATACATATTATAATAGAAGAAGAAGAATGGTTCGAGGAGCCATGTTTTACTGTATTTTGTGTTCATTAAATATCAGCAGGTAGGAGTGAAATTCAGTCTTGATTACACAAGTCATTTACATCACTTTGTTCTTCTGAGCTTAAATAATTAAGTAGCTGTAGTTACACAGAAAGAACAGGAGAAAAAGCAGGGCAAGCCAAAAAATGGCAAAGCAGTATCATCTATTTATACAATCCCCATGTCAGGACGGTGGAAATGATCAAACGCTATACATAACTTTCTTCTGGACGTGAGAATCCAACAGAGATTTGAAACTGCACCATTTCTAAAGACAGAGCAGTCATCGAGTTCACTGATCTCCAAACTTTTAGCTTCTCACATTTTATGTCAAGAACAAAAGCAAGGGAGAGCTGATTTAAATAAGGATACTAAACACACTGAAAGTGTCAGACTGTAGCATATGGCAGCGTCATGCTGGGCACATGAAATGCTGTCTGGTGTTTAGCCTCTGATCTTTCAACCTGAGGCTAAGATCTTCCTAATGGACCAAAAACTTCTGAGGATTATATGATGCCATTAGATCCATTACTTCTTCATATGTAGGGATCTGTTTAACAAATAGTAAAACAGTTAAAAAGAAGAAAATGTGTCTTGGCTATATATCAGAATGACGTGATTCAATAGTAAGCTTTCATACAGCAGTTCGATAAACAATAATGTAATATTGAGTGATTTACATTTTACACACAATATCACCAATATAGTGTTTTTCTTCACCAACAAAAACAGCTTTAAACAAAGGCACAACAAAACTGAGACAACATCATGTAGGTCTTTCATTTCTAAATTAGCCTACTCATTTTGAATGAATTGGTTGAACGAATGGCTCACTCACTCACTCAGACAGTCACTTGTTTTTGTTCCTTAGAACAAATTGATTGAATTAATGATTCGATGACTTATTCATAAAGACAGACTTGTTTAGTTTGTAGATGAATTATTGTTTTTGAGCAAATTGGTTGAATGAATGTCTCGATGTATAAATGTATAAATATGATAGTATTGTACAATAACAATAGAATTTATACTGTTTATATATTCTGTTGATTTAGTTTATAGCACCTTCATACATTCTATAAAACATAAAAAAATACAAAATAAAATAAAATGATTCATCATTTTTAGCGTCCAAAAAAAGGACACCACCATCATGATGACTTCTCATAAGGTCAGGAAAGGACACCAGTAGATAAATATTGATTCAAATAGTTAAAAGACCCACTGCTATTGTAATGACAGTAAAGTATGCTTAATAACAAGCAACTAACCCAAAACCAAACCCTAATTAATTTAATAATTAATATTAATCTGTATTTAACAGTAGAATTACATCTCAATAAATGCACCTTAAAATTATATGTAACCTAATTAATTAATAAATAGGAAACTTGATCTGAAAGAAATATATGCACACTCCAGATACACTCAATGTCACACTCATTATGCAGTATATCACAAAATATTAAACTAATGTAATATCTTTTAAAGAAAGTACGAGCATAAAGTTTTACGGGGGGAAAAACTTATACAATGTGAAGCGCGTAAAGCTTTTTAAAACAATCAATATGGTGTTCATAATGAAGACAAATGTTAAATGTGAAGTCATGCTAGACCTAATGCTCCATTTCTTCCATTAATCCATCTCTGGATGTGTACTGAAGTTCAGGCTTGTTGAACTCTGACCTGTAAAATTACACTGAAGAAAAAAAAAAAAAAGAAGAAGACATTTCTAAAAGACCTCTTTACTCAGTACAAAAAATAGCTACAATACAAAGAAGAATGGCTGACTAAAATATGGAACAAAGAGACGTAAGATTCACTGAATTCACAAACTCATAGCATGGAACGTACACACAAGACTGCATGAAGTAACATATATTTTTCACACAAAGACCACATCATTTTGTGTATAAATATATGTTCCCACATCTGAATATCGCAGGGCTTTAGGAACAAAGGGGAGTTCAACGGGCTTCTAATCTTCATCTTTGTGTAGAAATGAGAGAGAGAGAGAGAGAGAGAGAGAGAGAGAAAGCATATCTTCTAAATTTAATCCTTTCATACTCAGTTTGCTACATAATCTGTACAATGATAAACCATACGTTTGAAATGATATATACCGTATGAGACACATCCAGAGGTAAATGAGCCATGAGGAGTTTTTAAATTAGTAGTCCCCTTAAATATAGGCAAATGGATTTGATTTATGTGAAATTAGGTGAAACTGAGCTGAAAGTAGTATACTTTAAATGACTGGTAGATGAAAGTGTTATGAAATATATTTCATAAACAAGCATGTAAATATGGGATGCGAAGTAGAACTTTGTGAATGACAGTTCCACTAAACAGAATTCTGTTCCAGTTTTGTGGAAAATCTGCTGAGCTTTTCTCTGGGTGCAAATTCTGTGTGGGCCAGAGCATTAATTACAATTTTGTATGGGAGTGACAATAATAAACAATCTGACTTTCCAAGTCTGGAAAATGTGGCCTAAAACAACTTCCCATACCAGTTATAAGAGAAAATGTTAAAAGCTACATTAGAGAGAATGTAATCTGAAATAATGGTGCACAATAACGTCATTTATGATAAAGATGGAATATCAGAGATGAAATATAAGCACTCAACAGAACAATACTTCTGAAAATCTTCTGCCCTTGAGCTCGAGTGCTGCTTTCTGATCTGATTTTTAAGTACCTTTTGTTGCTATAAATGAACTGAGTAAACAGAACAAACATAAAGAGAATGACGTCTTCAACCCAACTATTGAAAACTGTGATAAAGTATCTGTGGGACATAAACAGAACAAGACAGCTGACTAGAAAAGTTCACAGCTTTAGATATGCAATAAACTCTTCTTGTTTTAAATCCCTTAAAGGGATAGTCCACCTAAAAAAATGAAAATTGGCATCATTTACTCACACTCATGTCATTCCAAACTTGTATGCTTTTCCTTTTTTCTCCTGAACACAACATAACATGTTTTGAAGAATGTTAACCGTACAGTTTTGGTTCCCATAGACTTCCATTATATGGAGAAAAAATACAGTGGACGTCAACAGACTTTAGCCAGGATAGTGCCATACTGAATTTATAAGAGGAATGAAAACGGGTCAGAAGTACAGGATGTTCCATGGATTTTACTGTTGTTTAACAGCATACTGATTTGTCCAGCTGACGAAAGGTCTTAAATAATAATAACAATAATAATAACAATAAATAAAATAAAAACTATTTAGTTGATGAAACACCATAAAACGTTTTTGAAATTTGTGAATTGTGAACCAAATTTTTGTCTGCATTAAATTCAGTATGGCGTCTAACCTGATTAAGGTCTATGGGAACCAGAATTTTCTTTTGTGTTCCACAGAAGAAATAAAGTGAGGTTTTGAACGACACAATGACAGAATTTTCATTTCTGGGTGGACAATCTCGTTTATTCCTAAAAAGTACAAAACTGGTTCTATTATCCAGGAGACTGTGTTTACAAGGAAACCAAATGATCATAATATTTAAAAAAAAGTTTGAAAAAAATTAAAGTTCTGACTCGGGACAGCAGAAACTGAGGATCTGCCAGTGAGATGAATGCGAATCCTAACGGATAACTATATCCGGATATTATAGACCTCCTTGGTGTTAACGGGACACCTGGGGACTTCAGTTCAGCATCATCAGAATAAGTTTTTCTGCACAAAACGATCAAAGGATGGATCGGAATCTCCCTCCACACCAAAAAGATGAGGTTTTGTGTGTTTGTCCTCTTTTTCTAATATGGATAATGATTTTCATTGAAATAAATGGAAATCATCCATGAAACAGTTTTGAAACTTTTCCTTCCCTTTAGATTTCCTTCCCTTTAGAATCCCTTTAGATTCAACCCCCTCAGCATAATCCAAGTAAATAAGCTCTTGTGGAGACTAGAGAGGCCTGGAAAATATAATTTGATGGATGCATCAATATTTTGTTGACCTTATAATATCTAATCAAATTTTATTTCTGTAGGGAGAAAGAAGATAGAATTGGCATCTGAAACGTCTGAAGTCATAAACTTTAATGATTCATACCTTCTGCTTATCTGCTTGTTTTTTTTGTTTTTTTTTTTTTGACTGAAGATGGGAGAATAGAGGTATGGAAATGTAAGAATTTACATTTACACGTCAATTTTACAGAGAAAAGTCCATATCTTGGACGACTAAAGTGAGCTTTTGTGCGTTTTACATGCTGTGATTAAATGAGAGTGTCTAAGTGAAAAAAAGAGAAGAAAAGAAAAGAAAAGAAAAGAAAAGAAAAGAAAAGAAAAGAAAAGAAAAGAAAAGAAAAGAAAAGAAAAGAAAAGACTCTGGAATTCCAGGCATGTCCTCGGGACTTTATGAATCATCCAGATGTGAGCTTTATCTGTAAACATGAAACAGACAGTCAGACAAATATTAGTGACAGTACCCGTCGGATTTTCCCTTTGGGATCACTGATGTTCCTACAGTATAATACAATTAATCATTCTAAATTGCAATCTGAATTACATTCTATTACATTAAATAAATGGCGGCAGTTGAATGGCTTTGATGGGGCAGTGTGGCCCTTGGCTAGACACATTGTTTCAGGTGATTGCCTGCCTAATCTGATTTAATATGCCTGAGAGCGCTCATATTAGCTTCTGTGCTATTCTGTGCCATTACTGCAGATGTGCACCAGGAATCGTGTTACGTTAGACATCAAAGATTCTCCGTGACTTGAAAGTGCTACAGCTGAGACCATTACAGATGACCAAAATAATCCTGCTACTGTTAGCTAATGTGATATCTTTTTTTTTTTCTGTCTATTACCTTTGTCATCGTTTTTTCCATTATCTGTCCCTGATAAAATAAATACTGAATATCATTTTAAAACTTGTTAACTTTTAGAGAGACGAAAAAATGATGATTGTTGAAAAGTAGATTAGTTTTTGTTAGATTTTTTATTTTTTTATTTATTTCTTTTTTTTAAAGAAATTAATACTTTTATTAAGATGAATTCAATTGATGAAAAGTGTTTATACAAAAATATTAAACATCACAAAGACTAGAATAGTGGCTACAGTCAATTCTGCTTTGCCACTTTGAGGTCACAGGAATAAATTATTTCACATTATTATTATTATTTACTGTACTTTTGGTTAAAAAAAAAACATTATTGGTGAACATGAAAAAATTAAATAAAATAAAAAATCTTATTGGCCCAAACTTTTGAGCGGTAGAACTTTTACAACATCGGCAAACCAGACTTTAAAAATGACTTTTTAAAATGCAGAGAGCATGTTTATCTACCCTCCATATCTGGATATATGCCCAGTTTTAATGCTGTCCTACATCATTTGATCATCATTTGATAAATTACTGTTGTCATGATCAATAGAAAATGAAAACAAACATCTCTTCTTTAAATGTGAACTTTGCAGGCAGTAACAGCACAACATGTATTGCACCAGGTAAACTTTTTTTTTTTTTTTTTTTTTTTTTTTTGAATAAGGCGCAATATATAATGAGAGTAATTTACATAGAAAGAAGGTGAGTTTGCCCTGGGAAAATAATAATAATAATAATAATAATAATAATAATAATAATAACTTTACAGGTTAAACTGAATTGCAGGTGGTTTGCAAACACGTCACAGTTTTTTTTTTTACTGAAAAAACATGTGAAAGTGTGTCTAATGTGTATGTTCTTTTTAATGTGATATATTTTATTTTTTTTATGAGTGAAAACAAGGATGTGAGGAATAGAAGTGCAGCATCTTCGATGCATTGTATATGTTGTTTAATGACATACTGATTGTTCAGCTGACAAAACATCTTGCTGACTTTTAGTAGACACAATCTCTATAGAATAATTTTGCAAGGTTTTAGCTGTGAAAAAAAAATACATGACATAGGACCATTGTACAGTGTGTGCCATTGTAAAGACTATCATTCACACTCATTTTTGTCCATATTGAAGTCTTAGGGTGTGAGTTCACTGAAAAACAAAAGACTGAAAAAACAAAAGGAGGAAATGACCTTGAAAATACAGGGAAAGAAAGAAAGAAAGAAAGAAAGAAAGAAAGAAAGAAAGAAAGAAAGAAAGAAAGAAAGAAAGAAAGAAAGAAAGAAAGAACTATAACAGTAATACGGTGAAAACTGTAAAGTGTTTGTGTGCGTTTGATTTTAGTAATTGCCTCCTGTGGGTTGTGAGTTGTCCGTCTACTTCTCGACTCTTTATTCAACGTGTTTCTCCCTTCTGAATGCCAATGAGAAGTCTCATAAACATTCAATATTTAGAGCAGAATACAACTACAATTAAATTCAGGCAATCTTCTTAGACACTATTCAATCCAAACGAACTCAGTCAACAGCTGTTTTGTCCTAGACAAGTTATTCATTGTTTAGGAAAGCTATTTTATTTATTTATTAATGCATTTTTTTTTTTTTTTTATCATTTTGAAAATCCAAACACTATAGTACAGATGGCATTAAACAATAAGTATGAAATTCACACTGAATTTGTAATGAACCTGTATCTCAAGACTCAACAAAGTTTGTTTTCAAAACCCTTGGAAACAGATTTAATTATATTTCACCTTCAAATCTCATTTTAAAACATACTGTAAAGGGTAAATAAAGTGCAATGACTGGGAAAAAAAATGTATGTGTTTAAAAAAATAAATAAATAAACAAGCAAAAAACCCTGAAGGGTGTTTGTTTTACACTCAAAACACGTTTTTAATAGTGGGCCAAAATTTATGAGCACAAAATACAGTGAAGAATGAATAGTTTTTTTATGGCCTTTGCTCTCCTCAGATGCTTAGCTTCTCTCCCAGAGTTCATAAGCTTTATAAGAGCTCTCTGCTTTTCCAAATGAGAGTAGAGGTGCCAGAGGAGTGAGTCCTAACCAAATCACTGACCTCATCCTTTTATGAAGATGTTCTATTTCATGGTAAATTTGATTCGAAAGCCTCAAAGACTGCCTCTGCCTGCCTCTACTCGTTCTAGTCAAACATTGATAGAAAATGGACAGAAAATAAAGAAATAAAAAGACAGAGACAGGGAGATGTAGCAATATATGTTCTTACTTTTCTCCACAGAAAATAAATCAACTCCCCATGGACTCTAAAATTGGTGAGAAATAACATGGGAAGAGAACGAAGAGAAAGACATTGCTTGGGTTTCATCTCCTAAACAAAGATTTTTAATATTCCAAACAAACATATTTGCATGTGTTCATCATTTCATGTTTATTTTTAATTATTTGCAAACTCATTTCATGAGCCAGGTTAATTTGAGTGTCATAATACTGGATTTATGATGAAAAGAAAATCTAGGACATCTTGACCTCTTATATTACTGAATAATTTTCCAACCTCACAGCAATCTTACAAACACATTGCATAGAATTTATAAGAAAATATATCTTTGTTTTCTCTTAAGAAATCTTCCCTCCTACAGAACTTAAACACAAAAATAAATAAACAGTGTTTTTTTTTTTTTTTTTTTTTTTTTTTTTGATGCTAAGCACCTCAGACTACTGTACAGTAGCCCGTTCTGTGTTACTCTAGAGTTTGCTATCCAGGTTCCTCCATATTTTGAACATTTATGAGGGCAGATTTGGGCATCTTCTTTCAGACTTTTGGCATCCAAAAAACAAAATTGAGTTTTTGAACTTAGAGGTATACTTCAGTTATTACAGGCATGATCACTTACAGGCATGTCTCTCGCAAGTGAAAAAAAATGCTGTCAAAATTCTCAAACGACAGTGTTTCATGTGTCATAATGAGGGTGATGACAGCCATAAACACAAGTGTTATTGGATTACTGCTGTACAATAAGTGTGATAACCTCTCTGGAATTAGATTTTTTTACATGAATTGCTCCTAATTTTGTGCATGTTGCTTATTTATTAGAACTGTTTTTAATTACCAACTAATTTATTACTATGAATTTATATTTTAGGAGCTTTTCTTGCATTAGCTTAATTAATGCATTTTTTTCCAAATGCAAGTAATTCCAAATGGGTCAAAAAAAAATGTCCCTACAGAACACTATGAAAGGTTAATCCACATTGGCAGTTTACTTTTCATTCACTCTAAAATCTTTTTGCAGAAATGACGCTCTAAATCATATTTTAATTTACCCAAGTGCAGTGGTCCATAGCCTGAAACACTGAAAACAGTAAATAATGTAACAATGATGATTAATAATAAACTTGCAGTATTGATTTTTACACTACATCATGTGGAGGGAATAAAAAAAGACACACACACACACACACACACACACACACACACACACACACACACACACACACACAGAAGTAAAAAAAAAACAAAACAAAACATAACCATAGAGTTGGGAAAAGATTACGGCACCACTTTTGACCGGCAGGATTAATTTTAGATAGGACCTAAATACAATCCAACAACTGAATTTGATTGATGACAGATAAAGAGTATTAAGAGAGAGAGAGAGAGAGAGAGAGAGAGAGAAGAAAAAGAAGAAAACAAAATCATTTTTAACATTAACTCACCATAGTACATGAAAACATGTCCATGAGACCTAAACAATAAAAAATAAATTTTATCAAGCATTCTTGAATACAAAATTCTTAAAATAAACTTTCTCTTTTTATTATTATTTATTAATGTTGTTATTTACATGGCATAATTTTGTGCTTTTTTTTTTTCTAAAAAGAAACATCCAAGAGGAAAGTAAGTTTTTGTTTTATTTTCTGTTTATCATAGTGTCTTTTTGAGCAGGAACTAAAAGAGAGGAGAGGGTTCGTTCGGTCAGTTTTCCTAGCGGAGTTTAGTCTTACTGCACGTGGAGGGAGAGTAGCAGGTGATGTGCTTTACTAACAGTAGCAAAGGCACCTTTGTATCTTCTTAAAAAAAAAACACGCTTGTTTGCAGGTCGCCGTGTGTGTGCTCATTCACGAGTGCAGTCCAGCGTCCTGGCACACATTCGCAATCCTCCACTGAGTCAGACGCTCATACAAAAAAAAATAAAAAATAAAAAAAAGAGGAACAAAACACACACACACAAAAAAGAGAAGAAAAAAGAGAGTTTCTGCTCCATTTACAGATTGGGAAGATGCAGCTTTAACCAAGCCAAGATATGCCTAATGATTCCTGATTTCTGCTTGAGAGGACAAAGGGGAAAGGGAAGATGGGAAAGAGGGTAAATTGAAAGAGGAAGACAAAGAAAAATGACAAAAAAAGGGAAAGAGTGATGTATGGTCAATGTGTGAAAGAAATGGGGATGGAACAGACAGATACTGTAGACCAGTGGTCACCAACCTTTTTAAGCCCAGGATCCCTGCCCTCTGCCTTTATGAAAGACAAGACCTACATATTGAATAATTGATAGGAAAAGATATCCAATTTGTACTTCCAATTTGAGGCCTTTTATTTAGTATTTTAATTAGTGATCCAAATTGTCTGGATCATGACTGATTCAGAATCAGATATTTTTTTTTTTTTTTTTTCAAGAAAATGTATTTATTGGCTACTTGCTTTATAACAAGCAAATTGGCCTTAAACAAAAATATCTGTAGACGTTTGAAATTAGAGGCAACCACTGCATCTTAATCGCGATCCAAACAAAGATGCTACACAAGTTTCATGAGCAGTTGTTTTTGTCTTTTTTTTTTTTTTTTTTGGCTACATAAAACATTTGCATGAAACAAAAACAGCAGGTCTGAATGAGATACAGATTCACTCTCTGACAGCAGGTGGTGCTTATGAACCAGCCGCAATATAGCATTTTCTTGGTTACGCCTGCAAACAAATTATAGCTGCGCTTTATATGGAGATAAGAGAAGAAAATGCCATTATTGCCTTTAACACTTTTCTCAAGACAGTTCCTTTCAATGATACATTAATATTACCCCACATCTTCTACCTATATTTCGAGCATCGTGAACATTGAGCTTGTTCTCTGCCTGCTACAGTATTTTTTCCTCTTTGCCCTTATCTTAAGCATCTCTTACCTCTGTTAACTTCCTGTGCAATGTATTTTTCTTCATCACTGTCCCAGTAGCTCCCGAAATAACAGAAAAATAAGTACAAAAACAGTACAAAGAATGGAGAAATGTATTGTATTTATGTACTTTATTTTATTGTTATTTTTGGGATCTACTGGGACAGTGATAAAGATCTACCAGTCGATCACGATCAGTGGGTTGGAGACCACTGTGACAGACAGACAGACAGACAGACAGACAGACAGACATATAGATAGATAGATAGATAGATAGATAGATAGATAGATAGATAGATAGATAGATAGATAGATAGATAGATAGATAGATAGATAGATAGATAGATGGACCAATGGATAGGAATATGGACAGCTTGATGTATGGGTAGATAAAAGAAAGGGTCAACAGAAATGTCTTGAGAAAGAAAAGAGGTCAGAGAAAGTAGAGGAAGAAGGGAAGGAGCAGGAGTGGAAAGGTGAAGGAAGGCCTTTCTGGTGCTGGGTGGTCCATGGCCCACCCACCTTTCTCAGCTCCAGAGACACACACTGTTGGTGGTCTGGCAGGTGGAGGAGCTCTCTGCAGGAGACAGATACAGCTTGCCGCTGGGGCATACGCACACCTCGTACACAGTCTGTTTGGGGTACGTGGTCCCTGGACCGAGCAAAGGGTCCACGCTCCCGTGTGGAAGATTTCCAAGACGGATTGAGTTTGCGTTTAGAAAGATCTGAGAGGAGGAGAGGCAAGGAGAGAAAGGGGGAAAAGTAAAGAATATGAGAAGACAGATATTATAATCAAAGACTTCAGATAAATCAAAATAACAGTAATGTAGGATTAAACTGTATCTGCTCATATAAAAAAGAACACACTGATGAAAGGCTGTATCATTATGTGAGCCATACACAGTTAAACAACATTGTCCTGAATGTCCTAAAAGTCACATCACTCTGACCAGTTCTGTGTGCATGTGTGTGTATGTGTGTGTGTTGCTTAGTATCTCCTCAACACCATTTTCCAGCATCAAAGGACCCCCACAGTCTGTTCACTGACTATCTGATGCTTATTGCACAAAAAGGCCAGTACTTTCCCAGTTTTTCAAGCTCTAAACTCAATGGCTGGCTTTACACAGCATCCAGAAGTTAAGATTCAATTTTTTTTTTAAACCAATCTGCCTGGAAACACTGTTTCTTAAAATTTGCAAGGTTAGTGGCATCTATGGTGGCCGAGAAATTACAAATGCAAATCTAAAAAACAAAATAACAATACGGAAAATACAACAACAAATCCAAAAACAAAATAACAAGTCAGAAAACACAACGGCAAATCAGAAAAAATGGAAAAGGCAGGGATAGTTTGAGACAGCGCCATTGGTGTGAGAATAGATTACTCACCGCTGACTGGATGAGACATCTGTCAATCAACGTATACAAGAAGAACAACAGAGTAGTGGTAGAAAGTTCGGAGTTCAGAGTTTGGTTCATTTGGATGATTCGAACGCTGTCTTCTAAACTCGGGTGCGCACTCGTGAACCATACCCGAGTCCACTTTAAAAGGGTGGTCTGGGTTACAGTTCATGTGAACTTCAGTTCGGTTCGCTGCTGATATGAACACAATCATACCATATCAGACAAGTGAACCGCTATTAATGACGTATTATTTCATAAAAAATATGTGTCTGTGTGTGTGTTTGACTCACTTTCCTGATGAGCGTGACTGACGCGAAGCAAGCAGAGAGCTGCATATCTCATTTCATTGTCTTTATGTTTTCTGACTTATTTTGTTTTTGGATTTGTCGTTGCATTTTCTGATTTGTTACAATGTTTTTGGAATTGTTGTTGTGTTTTCCGAGTTGTTATTTTGTTTTTTAGATTTGCATTTGCATTTGTAATTTGTTATTTTGTTTTCAGAATTGTGATTTGTTTTGCACTTCTTGGCCACCATAGGCATCAGATCTTTGAAAGATACTCAGTGGCCGGTTCTTGGCCAAAAGGTGAAAGGCTTTTTTTTGATCAGAATATGAGGGTGTGTGATGTATATATGCATCAAAGGAAAATTCTGTTATCTCTCTCATTTCTTTCTGAAAGTCATAACAAAATAAAATAAAAAAAGTGATATCAAATGAGCTCTGAATATCTGCATGATTGCAAATGTGATAATCATTTAAAACAACAGTTCAATAAACAATAAGTTAATATTGTCAGTATTAGCTGTTTTTGAAAAATAGTTCCAAAAAAGTCTCAGGTGAACTGTTGCGTGCCTTTCCGAGCAATGCACAACTTTGTTTTGTTATGAATCCATGTCTTTGAAAGAATCAAGTGAGCCAATGATTCAGTGAATCATTCGATAATCATTCAATCTTCACTGAATGGTTCAGTCATTAAGACAATGACTTGCCACCTATCGGTGGCTTTAGTTTAAAGTGTGATATCATTTTTTGAAGAAAATAATTTCATATACTGTACCACTATTAATGTTTTTCAAACTGGGTAAAACAAAGCAAAACACATATACATTATGTATGTATATAAATGTATTACAAATAACTCCTGAAGGTGTGTTTAAAAAAAGAAAGTTTAGGTTTAGTAAGTTAGTTTTACTAAAAAGTAAGCCCCGGGACATAAAAGTACCCAAACTTGAAGAAACATCTAAGATGCGATATGATATTAAAAATGCTGGCTGTGTAAGATTATGATACAACACATGACACAATCCTGGCACATGAATTCCTCCTGAAGGACACAAATTTAATTCCCAGATATGGACCTGGAGAGAGAACATCACCAGGGACATAAACTACATTTCATTAAAAGCCTGTTTGCCCTTTGATTTATAAATATGTTGATTCATGTATTTATCAGTTCCATAAAGTCTGTTGGCTCTGACAGCTAGGAAAGGCCAAATAATCTTTACCATAACTCACACGCTGTGGGAGAGTGACAAAAACAAAGGAGGACGAGAGAGAGAAAATGGCAACAAGGAAGAACTAATTACTGTAAGTAATGGTATCTGAGGTGTTGACAGGGCATATCTCTATAAACATTTGCACAAACAAGCCCCATGATGCTTTGCTGTCAGCAGGGCAGCGCACAGCCACTTTCGCTATCCGTCTCTCACTTTGTTTCTCATTGTTTGTTTCTCTCGCCTTTTGCTGCGTCAGTTTTTCATTTCGGTCCCTCCAAGTGCCCTGCAAACTTTAATATAACACTTATATAAAGTGGACTTGATTTTTATACAATCAACATGTGCACAGAGTCCTCAGATGAACTTCTGTTTTTGATAGATCTCTTTAGAGTTGAATGCAAATTGAGTAATGTAGTGCTCCTTCAACCAGCATTAAAGAATTTTAAGAATTCTATATGTTTGTTCCTCTAAGTGGAGTAAGATCAGGACAATTTGTATGAGGACTAGCACATATCATCAGGGTCAATGAAAAGGAAAATCCTTGGTGGATAAATAAATGCAAACATATTTGTGCAGAAAAGGCAATGGTCCTTTGGGAGAAAAGAAAGAAAAAAGAGAGATGCATATAGAAACAGAACAAAAACAAATGTTGTTTAATGTAAGGAGGGGTCAATGTCAACATCCAGTAATGCTTTTTAAGACTTTTCAGAACACTTTGCAGTGTACAGGTTATAACATAGCCTAATTGAAGCCCACTTGAGTAATGCAGAACATTGCACTTTCACATCTGCAATTACCCAGAGGGGGTTGACGAGCATCTACAGTAACTTTATGATCCATAAATTATTGCACATAGCTAATATTCACTTTACTGATGATTCTTGTCTTCTTTTATTTTGGATGCACTATTGATCCATATTGAAAAATATTGGATTCCATGTCCTTTTTAGTAGGGCTCTGGAATTATGAAATAAAAAATTGCAAGTATAGTGAATATATAAGTACGTAATATGGTGCATTTGTTTAACAAATTGCTCCTTTCTAGTTACAGCAATTAAATGACATTTCAGTAAGGTTTACTGTTGTTTTTTTTTTTTCTTTTCAACATGATGTTTATTTTCCTGTTACAACAGTCTGTTACTGTCCGACATAGACTGCCAAATAAATAACAGTGTCAAGGTCCAGGAAAGTATGAAAAGCATCGTCAGAATAGTCCATCTGCCATCAGTCATTCAACTGTAACATTATGAAGCAACGAGAATACTTTTTGTACATGAAGAAAACAAAAATAACGACTTTATTCAAAAATTCCTCTCCTCTGTGTCTCTCCAAATCAGCATAGCGCCATTTTGGCAATTCTGAGCAGTACGCAGATGGCGTATGCTCTTCTGGGTCAGCCGCGCTGTGCCAATGCGCTGTTAAATGAAGTTGTTATTATTGTTTTCTTCGTGTACAAATAGTATTCTTGTCGCTTCATAATGTTACGTTTGAATCACTGATGGCAGGACTATTTTGATAATGCTTTTCATACTTTTCTGGACCTTGAGACTGTTATTTATTTGGCAGTCTATGGGACAGTCTCAAGCCTCCCTGTTTTCATCCAAAATATCTTAAATTGTGTTCCGAAGACGGATGAAGATTTTACGGGTCTGGAACGACACGGGGGTAAGTGAATAATGACAAAATGTTCATTTTGGGATGGAGTATCCCTTTAAGACCAGTTGGTTAAAAACAATCAATAAAAAGGCTCTAAAATGTGAAATTAATTCTTAGAAAAGCTCTAGCAGCATTTATTTGCAGGTGCCACTTGTTCTTTGTATCTAATGCAATAAATTCAGACATTTTTAAGTGATTGGTGACAATACTGCTGTGCAAAGGCAAAAGACTGTAACTTCGATTTTTGTCGAAAATGAGTTATTGATATTTTTGGCACATTCAAGACATACCTTATCATGTGTATAAGTATCTTGAGACAATTTTATGGTTTTTCCGAGAAAATAATGGGTCGACTCAACCGTAACTTCGAAAAGCCCCGGAGAAACCAAGGCAGAACACCGTGTAACGCCAGTTACCGCTCTTTCATTTAGTTTGGAATGCTCAAATTGAGTTATGGCATTCTGACTTTGTTTAAACGTGCGTCAATGTGAAGTTACGGATGCCGGTTTGGAGTTATAAGGTGTTCTGCCTTTGTTTAACTGTCCATTAAAGTCTGCCGCATTTTAATTACGGTATAGACAAGCAAATTAGATAGATCACGATCTACCAAACAGCTCCATATAACAAAGCACTGTAATGCAGATTATTCACCAGGCTGTCACTTCTAGTTGGACGCGTGTGGACTCGAATGCCGTAGCTAGCATGATCAGTCATAAAATCAGTAGCCTACTAATAGTTCGTAATTTTATAATTATTATTCTATTTTTTTTTTTAACGATATAATATATATATGTTGTTGTGAGTGTTATGGGATGTTTTTTATACAAGAGTTTTGTGAGTTTTATATATTTTTGTGGGTTTTCATATATATACAAGTCGTTCTTTTAAGTTAGGCTATTTCATACAAATCAATATAAAAACAATTATGCTATGTCTAGCATTCTTTTACATTACTGAGCATAGAAAATAAATTGGCATCCACGGTGTCCACTCATGTTTAACTTTTAGTCTGCTTGTTACGATCAAAAAAAAAAAAAAAAAACAGTCACATTACTATATGCATTATCCTATATATGAGACAGCCCATGATCACTAGAGTTTATACAGGTGTTACTATGACGATTTTGTAAATGGTGATCAGCAACCAAATATTGATAATGTGTTAGTTACTGCCTTTTGCCTTGGTGTGACTTCTCACCTTTTGCAGACAATGCAAAGCCAGAGTACATTAACTTCAAAATAGGGATAAAAATCTGAGCTCACAATATTTTAATGTAGATCATTTTTATTACTAAAACATCTAATTGTTAAATTTACAGTGTCCTACCTATAATTAATTTGGCTGGACAAGTAAAAAACTTTAAAGACACTTTTATCAGTTTCACACTCTAGCGAGTTAAGGTCTTTTGCTTTTGTAGGGCAGAATACTACTAACCGCTATAAAAAATAAATTGAAATTTTTGATGCAAATGGAACTTAAATGAAATGTCATCATCTGTACTTCATGATTAACTATATTAATCACAATCTCGATTCTTTATTTTGCTAAAAGTGCCGCCCCAAACCTTCGTCCCTTTTGTTACATGTCTTTCTGTCTCAGTTTTCTTTAAGGACATATTATTTGCCCTCTAAATGTTTTTATCACCTCATCTTCTTCACTGCCAAATTACTGAAATTCTATTTTGGCGTGCATTTAGCCGACATGTCCTCATGCATTGTGTCACCTAATACCGGTGAGTACTGCCTTGGCCCAAAACGGACTCTTAAATCCAATTTCATTTTAAACACTCCCCCTTTTTCTGCCAAGAGACTAAATTCTGGAGTCTTCTGAGATGTGGCATGGCTAATGACACCACCTGCTGACAGCTATCACGACCCCTACTGAGAGACACTATGAGAGAGAGGGACAGGGCCGTCCAGGGGGAGCAAGAGAGAAATAGAGACAAGGGAAAGAAGTCGGAACGGAAGTCATTTAGGTCATCTTATGAGAGGATTAAAGATGGCACCCGCCCCAAATGAAAGTGTCTGTATGAATTACTGTCAGTCAACCATGGGATAAAAAAAACAGTTGGTGCATTGTTTACAAACCTCTTTCAGTTCTGGAACCACTATCAGGGAATGTGTGTGCATAAACTTGCATGTTTATATGTGTAGGGAAGGCCAATTATAGTCGGTCCAAACATTTTTTCATGCATGATTTCTCCCATGTCAAAGCTGGAGGAGAGAAGAAGCAAATGAAAGAGAACAGGTCGAGAAAATAGAAGACAGCTAAAGCTGGGGAGGATGGGAAGGGGTAAATGAAGGGCGGAGATAGAAAAACATACAGGTGACCCATCAGATTTCATGAGGTCATTGGTATGTACCGCACACTCCATTACATTCTGAAGATGAGTGGAGTCACAAGCTATAAAACACAGACAGATTGCTGAGCTCTCCGATCCCAATCTCTTTTGTTCTTGTCTCTGTGACCATGACAATCACACAGTTCTAGCGTGAAGTTGCCCCACATTTTATTTACTTCTGGATTTACTAATATAAAATGATAGTTGGAGCTTTTGAAGATAAAAGTTTATGGACATGGGGCTGCATACTGGTCTTTCCAATTATTCTACAGAGGCTAAAGTGTCACACAGTAATGATAATGTTTAGACCACCAGCCACATGATAAATATGGCCAATTAAGCAATTAACCAGTCAAGTGTATGTATACATATAAAGGGCCTAATATCAACACATGCCAAGTACTGCATGTGAGCAAAAAACAATGTCTGAGAACACAATATGGTTTACCTTGATTATGAAATCACAAAGACTAAGTTGCAGTTATATATTGTAAATATGTAATCTCATTCGCTGGGTGAAGTATTGTGGTCTTTTCACGGTTCACCGTAAATGCTACTCTACACAAACTCAATCAACAAACTTTATATAACATGCCCACCAGGAGCACTTCAAAAAGGTGTTTACATTCACATACTTCCATGGGATATGGTTTGAATAAAGATTACAGCACCAAACACTTTCATTGTCTTAAAGGGGTCATATGAAGCTTTTTTAAAGATCATTATGTTGACATGCTTTAATGTTCAAAAAACACATTATTTTTCAAATACTGTACATTATTGTAGGTCCTCTATGCCCCGCCTCTCTCAAATGCATCGTTTTCTACAAAGTCCATCCTTCTGACAAGCGCAGTCTGCTCTGGTTGGCCAACTGACCCAGTGCATTGTGATTGGACGAACACCGCAAGCACTCATCAGAAATGTAACGCCCCTTTCCATGATAGCAAGCTTTATCTTTAAAAATAAATGTAAAGACAGTTAATAATGTCCTTAGTTTTACCATCAGTTCAAGCCAGAAAGGAGAGTGGCGTGACAGACACAGTGATGAGGCTCGTATGTGTTTGCAGTACACAAGCCACGGACGGTTAAGACAGCTGACTCCACTATGTGACTCTTTACTCGCTCTCTTTCTCTCTCTCTCTCTCTCTCTCTCTCTCACACACAAACACACACACACACACCACGCACAAAACTCCACATTTGAACAGTCAATAGCAAAACATACTTACAGTAGCTGATTCAGAAGCCCCAGATTGTTGTAGCAAGTTAGATTCCTAAATACATTTACTTTCAGAATGCCAAATAAAGTGCTTTTGCTTTCGCCTAGATACACACAGTATCTCCCTGACATGGCTGCTTCAACACTAACTGCGGTTACTGAAACCACGCCTTTTTTCTTTGCGTGAACATTTGGGCGGCATTAGGCAAATATTTCCACATAGTGACACAGACATGTGGGGGCGTGTTTGAATGAGCCATTTTAGGGGGGCGTGGCAGATTCTTAACTTTGATAAAGAATATCTCTTTGGATTTGAGAATTTAGTCTTTGCAACTTTACAGATCATATGACCCATTTAAAAATGCATTTATGTTTACCTTGCTCAACGAGACCCAAACAATTTGCTCAACGATTCATTTTTCCAAACCCCTCCTTTGTGTGATGCTAATCTGCGTGACTGGTCTGATTGGTCTAATTTTCATTTCATTATGCCTGTAATGCCTGATAATGCAGTGCTGCTTTGTTTACAGCCGTTACCAGGGAAACAGCTATTTTTACTTCTTCAAAAAGGGCACCTAGTGGCCAAAAATTTAATTTCATTCAGACCAACGCAAAAAGACCAACAAGTGGGCGGGCAATATGACAATGTTGACGTCAACATGAAACAGCTTGGGATTCATTTTAAAAACTACTAATTTTAATGTTTCAAAGTTGACTCCTTTTGAGAGACAATAACTTTATACACTTTATGCACTTTCAGATTTAAAACTTTGCAGGATTTTTTCATTCACTTAGAGCTGTGTTACATACTGCATGAAAGCTAATTTTTAAAAATCCACAATAGGGGCACTTTAATGGAAAATTCCTACAGTCAGTGTGCTGATTAGAATATAATGTGACATCAAAAACATTAGAATTTTTACAGACTACCATATGGCTAACACAAGAATTGTATATTACTGACGAAAGACTTCTGAGAGGAGAGCAACAGACGGATAAACCCAAATGGATTTGGCACAAATAAAAATTCTCCAAAAACTAAATTTCCACCCTGTTTTTTTAGAGCCACACTTTAGAAAAAGGACCTCTAAGCACGGCAGAGAGAAGTGCCGTGGGACTCCATACTCCAGAATAATAGAAAATAAAACCTCGCCACCATCACGCAGAAACAACCCAGGGGCAAAACAAACCGCTGGCAGTAATTTGGCTGTTGGATTATTAACCTCGTAGGATCTCTCCTGCACCACGGGGCTTCTGATAGATTTGTCTGCTGATAGATGAGTCTGATTAGGCAGCAGTGCTAGTTTAGGAGCATTTCTCTCGTTACTTTGTCCCTCTCACACACCCTAGTGGCTTTATTAAGATGCATGGGCTTAAGGGCTGGTCTCAAATGGACACCATATTGGAGCTTTGCACAAACAAATGAAACATTAGCGTACTTATGCCTGCTTCGGCTCCCCTGTCTCCTCGGCTTGTCTGCACCATATGTATCTATATCCACTGCCTCATTGGCTGGCTGAAGTGAGAGGGAGTGTTCAGGTGGAGAGAATGGGGGTTTTAATTGGCTCCACAGCTGCCATGTAACACAAGCGCAACAACAAAGTAGATACTTAATTTCATGCATGGTGATGATGTGATGGTGTTTAGTTGTAATGAAAACTGATCTAGTTGAGGGCTTTGCAGGGGTAATCATGAGGATCTTTGCATTTTATATGGTTGTGAAATCTTTGAATTAGCCACTCATATTGGACATTTTCATTTAGATGTAGTCTAATCTTATTTCATCTATATACACACTGAGATTTAAAAGTTTGAGGTCAAGATATATATATATATGAAGAGTTCAGATGCAAAAGCCTCTAAATGCCATCTGAAATTTTCTTCTAGAATGATAATTTTTATCAAGCTCGTATATTTAAGTTCAGTAATTTCACTTAAATGACAATGAAAATTACCTATGAATTGTCATTTAAGTGAAATTACTGAACTTAAATATACAAGCTTTATAAAAATGATTATTCTAGAAGAAAATTTCAGATTGCACTTAGAGGCTTTTGCATCTGAACTCTTCGTATATATATATATATATATATATATATATATATATATATATAATTTTTTTTTTTTTTTAAGAAACTGCTACTTTTATTCAGCAATTATGCATTAAACTGATCAAAAGTTACTGTAAATACTTTAATATTTTTAGAAAAAAATATATTTCAAATAAATGCTGATCTGGTCTCCATAATCATCATACATGATAGTAATAAGAAATATTTCTTGAGCACCAGATTAGCATATAAGAATGATTTATGAAAGATGTATGTAATATTGACAGTCAGCAGTTAAAATGGGTACTGTTGTCCATATTTAACATACTGGAGAGGGCTTTTTTCTCCCGTGCCTTCCCCCTCAGACCCAATGCTCTCTCGGATTGCCAGATTGAGGACACATAACAAGAATGAGCACAAGTGACAATGGAAGGCGGCAAGCCTTAAGGCCTGTTCACACCAATAATGATATCTATAGGCACACACGCATCTGCCGCTTTAAATTATCAAGCTCATGATAGCAGGTTTGATTCGGAATGTGTCACTAGCTATGTTTCCATCCAGAGATGTGAATTATCTTAAATTTTACCTAAGTTTTTCTGCAGCAGTTTATTTCTGCCTCAAAATAAGTTGTATCACCATCTACAGTGTATTGAGGGTACTAGGGGTGTGCTGGTACTAGTATCGGTATTGAACGGTTCCCGGGCAAATTCCAAATGGAAGTGATCATCCTTATCCCCTTGGAGTGGGGACTTTGGAGTGAGCAGGGCACATTCGTACCATTATATAGTCGTTAGGAATGCACTTCATTTCCTCATCTTCAGCTGGGATGTTCCCGTGACAACGCAGTACATGTCCTTCAGCAGATTTGCTGATGGACACTGACATACAATTTACATTTCATATTTTAAAAATTTTATATATATATATATATATATATATACCGATACTAGTACCAGCACACCCCTAGAAGGTACTATATCTTGCCTGTTTTGCCATTGTCCACCCAAACTCGTCAACATAGCTATTTTACATGAATGCGAGTACATCAGATGATAGTTGCTGGTGTTTCATATATGAGATGAGGACATGGCTGCAGCTGAAACCAAAATGTCTTGTGCAAGTAGGCTGTGACTGTTTAATTTCACTTAACATTATTTTATCTATCTGTTATACTGAAGAGACCTTTAAAGTCCCCATTAAATCAAAATTAAAGTTTTTTGGGTGCTAGTATCAATGTGTTAGTCTTAAGCTTATCTATAAGGCAGTGTGTTCCAAAACAGTGACAAAATTTGCATTTAGAAGATATAAGTATATAAAGCTTTTAGTTCGTCACTTCCGCCAAAATGGCTCAACGATTTTTTTGACGTCACATCGTACTTCATTTTCTCATCAAATCTTCTGACCAATCAAACGATTTCTAGAAGCTGTAGCACCTGCCCCCTAAACTATAAATTGACGCTGAAGCTGCGGCTGAGATCGGTCGCTTGCTTGCTTACAAAGTAGTATTTCATGTACAGTGAATGGCACGTAGTGTACAATGTAGGCGATAGAGAACGATTCAGTAAATACGCGAACCACGGCAGCGCTAGTCGGCATATATTAAACACTTTTAAAACTACACAGCCTCAGCATGATTATGATCACTTTTTTGTTTTACTAAGAGTTTCATATTAAATCTAGGGGGTAATCTATGAGACTGTGGCTGTCAAATGCAGCTTTAACGAGCTCAACGGCTCTGACCCGTGCAGATATAAACAAAACTCTACTGGCTAATTTAAAAAAGTGGGCGGGGCTGCTCGATATGTCCCACACTGTCTTCCTGTTTCAGTTGAAATTACATCACCACGTAGAATAACGTTGCATGTTTCAAGGCACTTCGGGGACCTTTAAAGGATATTGATTGACTTGAGAACTTGAGCTTAACTGAGACTTCAGTGTTTGAGACTGTTGTGTCGGCCTTGATTTATTGCAATATTGAGGTGTTCAGTTTTAATTTGATTTTGTTCGTTCTCCTCACTCACCAACTGTTTCTGTTTTTCCACTAGCATGTCTCTTAGGAGGATTAGTGCATCTTTGAGCTTACATTCAGTACAAGTAAAATGCTTAAATTCTGTTAAAATCAGATACATAAAGACATTTACTCAAGATGTATGGGAATTAGTGTTTTGTACTGTAACTTATAATAAAGTCAATTTTGCTGCAAGTATTTGTACTTTTAATCAAGTATGGTTTTCAGGTAATCTTTAAACCTCTGGAATGTAATTTGTTTTACCAGCAACTTGTAAAAATGGTCTCCCAGTCTTACCAGCCGAAAAAGGTCCAAAACCAGTAAAACAGTTCAGGCTGGAATACAGCCAACCAGTTTAGGCTGTTTTAATCTTTATTCTTTTAGTTTTACAATTCAAAGCTGTAATGACTACCTAAAGAAACTGTATACAGGGTCTCTTTTCCCTCTGTCTCTCTCACGAGAGCTATCAGAGCACATACAGCAGTCACTTCTCATTTCCCTTGATCTTAATGGGCAGCAGGAAGAGAAAAGGCAATAGGACATGGACCCAGTCAGCCATTCCCCTTTAATTCTCTCACCCCAAACTTTTTAACATTGCCCTCTTAAGAGTCGGCTGCTGACAACATTGATTTGATTTCTCGTCTCAGCTGTCTAATGCACTTGATTCTCTTCTCCAAATTGACAGAGGCATCTATTTTCAGCGTCTCGTCCCTCTGGAGAATTACAGGGAGAGACGGGGGCAAACAGGATGGGATTGTGCTGATATGAGCATTTGTTCTAAATTACTGAGCTTGTTCATAAGACAGGCAGGGAGAGAAAGAGAGAGGGAGACAGAGAGAGAGTGCACAAAAACAAGGAAAACAACAACAACAACAGCAACATTACAAAAGAAACTTAAAAACATTAGTGCATCCAAAAATTTAAATTCAGTCATTATTTACTCACTCTAATGTTATGTCATTCCAAAACGACTTTGGGTTCCAAAGACTCTCTTCAGTGGAACTCAAAATGAGAAATTTTAAAACATGCAAACGTTTCAAAAAGTCTCAAAAAGGATTCTATAGCCATACAATAGCTTGGTGAGATGAGAGAAAAAAAAATCTTTATTTACTGAAAGACTTGGCATCCATATTAGCTCTATAGTGTGTTCATGAGAGATTTGTTAATGGATGGTTCTTTGAATCTGATATTTTCAATGAACTGGTTGATCCAATTCATAAATAAATGAAATGCCTGAATGAATAAGCCTGATTTCTGATTTATTTAGCAAGAATAATCATTCAACTGATTTAAAAGTAAAGACATTTATATAGGAATAGTCTATTACTATTTCAAATAAACACAGTTCTTTTGAATGTTCTATACATAGAAGGATCCTGAAATAAAATAAAATTAAATAAAATAAAATAAAAATACATTACACTTTTCACAAAAATATTAAGCAACACAACTGTTTTCAGTATTGATAATAATAATAAGCAATGTTAATGCAAATAAATGCAGCCCTGGTGAGCATAAGAAATGTCTGTCAAAAACATAAAAAATAAAAATAAATACAGACGGCAAACTTTTAACCATCAGAACTTAAAATGCTAATGATTTTTTTTCTATTGTATGGCTTCAGGAGACTTGGGATATAGTGCACAAGTCATATGGACCACATTTATGATGCTTTTGCATTCTTTTTGAAGCTCTCACTTGAACAATTCCTTTAAGAAATGATGCAAGCTTTAGAAGCACCCTTACTGTGCATCAACCACTTTGTCTCTTATTTCACTCCTCACAGCACCATCCTGTTATCTCAGGCACGAAAGAAGAAGAAGAAGAAGAAAAAAAGCCCAAATAGGTGACAGAACAGTGTGATATATGACTTGGACTCGTGGAAGTTAATTAAATAGCCTGGGCAGTTACTAAAGTGGGATACAAGAAGGAGAGAGAGACAAAGGATAAGAAAGGGCGAGAAAGAAAGCTAGACAGCTCAACATGGCGGCACTAATTTGAATGAGAGGGAGGGGGGATCGCTGAGCATGGATAATCTAAACATGTTCAAGGTGCTCATGGAATTACACTAACACTGCAATTATACTGGACAGTGAATTAGGCTTGTAGACAGAGAAAGATGGAGACAGATGAATGTAAAACAGGAAGATGAAGAACAGAGAGGAAAATCAAGATCAGGAACAAGGAATGGAGAAAGATCTGAAGTAGTTAGGGGGTGTTTGGTTAAAGCAGTTACTGAGGACATGAGCCACTTACATCTGACCAGACTGGACTGGAGTCACATCTACCACCTTAACAAAAGATGTGATGTAACACATTATATGAGATGTGAACATTAGATATCGTCAGAGCTCTTGATAAAAAAGTACAGTGCATGATCTACCAGTAATAATGTTTCTCTGATGAAGAAAACGTATTTGAACGCTTTGGGATTTACTGGGAATTCTGCAAAAACTGCTCATAAAAGTTGACTTGATATTTAACTAAAGTCTATAACACACTACCAGACTGAAACATGTTGCTGTTTGAAGTTTTTAAAGTGTTAGTTCATTTCTGAATGAAAGGAAACTGAAAATATTGCTATAAAATACTCACCTTGCTTCATGTTGTTCCAAACCCATAAAACCTTTGTTCATTTTCAAAATGCAAATCAGGATGCTTTTAATGATACCTGGTAGATTTATATTCCTCCTCTAAGAGTCCATGCAACCAAAACTTTCAAAAAGTTCATACAAACATACCTAATAAGTGGTTTAATCTAAGTCATCTGAAGAGACACAATTGCTTCATATGATGAACAGATTGAATCTAGACTTTTAGTCACATGCAAACTTTAATCAATGCAAATACATCACATCAAATACGGTCAGTTGTAGCTCAAACTTGCTTGATGCTCATGAACAAACTTAACTGGTTCTTGCAGAGGATCAAACATGCTTGTGTGACACGTCAGAACAAATCTCATTGGTTCTTGATTTATGTTCATGTGAATAAAGGCCTAAATTAAATCTGTTCATCAGATTTCAACTCATGTGTTTGCTTAGTCTACTATGTGCGATGAATAAT
This sequence comes from Cyprinus carpio, assembly GCF_018340385.1. Classification (NCBI taxonomy): domain Eukaryota; kingdom Metazoa; phylum Chordata; class Actinopteri; order Cypriniformes; family Cyprinidae; genus Cyprinus; species Cyprinus carpio. Next base: position 16,066,962 of record NC_056597.1, on the reverse strand, counting down.
TCTGTAATTCTGTAATTCGAGTTTTAAATGCTCAGAGAAATGGTTTAGAGTTAGGGCTGTGAATCTTTCACGATTCATAGGTTTTCGATTCGATTCAAGAAGGATTTTTTTTTATTCAGCTTAGCTGCAGATATGGCCTGTCACGTCTTTGCTCGTACGAGATAACTTCTCTTTCAGTGAGATAATTTCTTTATCTCATTTTCATAAAATAAAATGCTATAGTATTTAACTTTTCCCCTCCATCGGCGAATGATGATTCTGAGAGAAAATGCACCCGATGTCTGTTTGCTAAAGCAACGAACACTACTTTCATGCATCTGATTATCAGATAAACCTTGCGGCTCTTTTTTTTTCAAGGTTGTTGTTAATGCTGTGGTTATTTTAACAGTTTCCTTTGTACATTCAGTTGAACGACATTGTTAAAACACATTTATCATTCAATGGAACTGTGCGTATGCTTTAGACACTTAAATTTTTGCTCCATCCATGCAATAAATGCCTTTGACTGCTCAGGTTATGTCGTCGTTATGACCGAGAGCCCATGAAAAACTACAGAAAAGCAAAACTACTTCACTTTAGCATTACTGGCCATGAGTAGGCTACTAAGGAGAGATCACACATCAGCTGCTCAAAAAAAGTGTCACAGGCGGTAAACATTGGAGCGCGTGACGGAGAGATGCGAGGCACGAACCCTGTTCAAGGTCTCTATTAATTCCTGCTTGTAGTAATTTAATGTGTATATATTTTGAAAGCATTGAATCACTATAGAAATCATGATTCATTCAATTCTTAGCGTTTTAAATAGATTACTGTCCGAAATCGTCAATTCACGATTCAAAAATCTATGTTTCAAGATCGATGCATTGCATCGTCAGGGTTTGTAATCGATGCAAGAAAACGAGTGAATTGTTACACTCCTAGTTACAGTAGTGCGCTTGGCATAAACCACAATGATAGACAAACACAGACTGTTTATACAAATTACACACAAATAATGATGCATTTTCATGTCTTTATTAAACACACCAGATGTTGCTGCCAAAGATCAATTAGTTATTATACTACCATTCAAAAGCTTGGTGCTGGTAAGATTTTAAAAATATTTTTGAAAAGAGTCTTTTATACTCACCAAGTTATTTGATGTTATTTGATTCCTACATGGTGAAGCTACATTTTCAGTGGCTATTACTCCAGTTTTCAGTGTCACATGATCCTTCAGAAATCATTGCTAAAAAAGAGTTGTGCTGCTTTGTTTGTTTAATGGTTGGTTGCTTAAAGCCAGCTTTTTTTTTTTTCTTCAGAAATCTTTAAGAAACAGAACGTTTAATTTAGTTTATACTACGGGGCCATCGAATGCTTGAATCTGATTGGCTGACGAATGTTTTAAAGTGTGCAATTATTTTCAGGGAAACACATGGCGAACATAGTTCCAGACAGCTCTTGACTGCATTACATGTCCATATCACTTCTCCAAATGATTTGAGATATTTCAAAAGTTCTTATAGCCTAAAACAGCAGAAGAACCAAAACCAACAACGACACTGGCCAAACAAATAAATATAGTAAACAACAGGATAAAAACGACAGATAATTTCCATTTTTTTTTTTTTTTTTGCAACAACATTACTCTATCTCTCGCACTCTCTCTCCATCACAGACGCATATACGTACAGTTTGCACACACGCTAACATACGCACTAATGTTGTTAGAGCTACTCTGACAATTTTATCAGTAAGATCAATTTAAAAACTACTTGACTTCTCACAAGCGAGGTAACAATGGCGCTGTTCGTGAAGAAAATGAAAATAAAATTTCACTATTACTAGAGATATTGCTGCCGAATACATTTGAGAGATGCAAAGACTCACAGAGGTAATCTCTCTCTCTCTCTCTCTCTCTATCTCTTAAATAACTTAATTATTAGCTGTATTATTCTGCTATCAACGGCTCAAACCTCCATTACTGAAATGGCGTTTTGAAATTTGCAACGGAGGCGATGGATGAGATGCGGAAGAAATAATACTACTCTCAATAGTGTTTTAAGTATGGCATAAACAGACCATGGGGCACTTTTTAGTGAGACATGAAATACGTACCAATAAGTACATATCACTGCAGTTTCCAAAAGAAATGAACACTAGAGGCAGTAAAACTCCGACACCTTTTATTTCTTTTCACACAGATTTACAGAGGTTGTTTTTTTTTTTTTTTTTTTTTTTTTTGCACATTTACTTGAACAATATCATGTTATGACTTCAAAACAATATTAATATGCTGGGAGATTTGAAAACTGATGATTTTGAATGCTAGCATCGCACATATCCAGCTTCATATCTATGGATTTTCATAGGTGGTAGGTTTGTTTGGTAGCTCACGGAGTACGGAGACGTATTTGAGAGATAAGGAGCTCTGGTTCAAATTCTGTGTAACCACGGATCGACAAAACAGTTCAAATCTGCATATAAGGAAGTTCAAATGGCACAGCTGCATCAACAAATGCGTTGTTATATCAGTTTTGCATTATCGGGTAGGTTTAAGGTTGGGGTTGGTGTAGGGCATATTTCCAACATGACAGAGCATGAACATTTAGTGACAGTCCCCGGATATTTGAATTCTGAATTGCCGCAATACGTACTGGAAGCAACATAATAAAAACGTGTCATGGTTCACATATTGAACCCATGTTTTAGCACCACTCAGTGGACATTTCTTGTTGAAACTGCGGCGAAACGTGCAGTAAGGTACATAAAAACGGTGTTGCACAAACAGTACACAGAGGTACGTATTTTTATGAGACAAGGTTGAAAAACTGGACAAATAATTATAAATATATCACCTGATCAATGTCTTGAGGTGTGGCAACTGTAGTCTAAGCAGGATAATTGACTTAGGTCCGTTGAATTCTTAGAAAATAATTCAGACTCTGCTTTGTGTCGTGGCCGCATCACCACCTCGGGTGTGCATTATTTTCTAAGAATTCAACAGCCCGTCATCAATTATTCCTTACTTAATTTAATTAAAATATTTAAATAGATTTTTTTTGTAACAATATAAATGTATTTGCTGTCTCTTGATCAGCCGAATTCATTCTTGCTGAATAACCTAATTCATTTCTTTAAGAGAGAGAAAATGTTAGTGTAAATCCAAGGGTTCACATACATTTTCCACCCTGCATGTGAATTTTTTAAAAGTGTGTTCAGTAAAGACAAAACATATAATTTCATGTATAACAGTTTGTGTGTTTTTTGTTTAGGAATATTGGTTGTAATCTTGGAGTTTCTTGCTCATCGGAAATTGTAAACTTTTTGTCCATCCATGACAGTCCTAGCTAAAAATCCACATATGTTACCCTGGACCACAAAACCAGTCTTAAGTGTCAGTGTTTTATACATCATATGAAAGCTGAATAAATAAGCTTTCCATTGATGTAAGGTTTGTTAAGTTAGGACAATATTTGGCCGAGATACAACTATTTGAAAATCTGGAATCTGAGGGTGCAAAAAAATCAAAATACTGAGAAAATTGCCTTTGAAGTTGTCCAAATTAATTCTTAACAATGCATATTACTAATCAAAAATTAAGTTTTAATATATTTATGATAGGAAATTTACAAAATATCTTCATGGAACATGATCTTTACTAAATATCCTAATGATTTTTGGCATAAAAGAAAAATCGATAATTTTGACCCGTACAATGTTTTTTTGGCTATTGCTAAAAATATACCCCAGCAACTTAAGACTGGTTTTGTGGTCAAGGGTTACATATTTCTCTACATACAGTAATTTTTCATATACAGTACTCACCTCTCCTTCTGAAGACTCTAAAGTGAGATCTTTCCTACAAGAAGCTTTGAATTCCCCTACTCCTGCATTGAATATACAGTATAAAGGAGACTGATTTCTTCAAAACACAGCAAATGTGTAATTCATTTTACTTGGAGTTGGAATGGAGTTTCTGATTTGAATAATTGATTTTTGATTGATATTTGATTTTACTGGTTACATTATTATGTTAACAATATGCTGTTCTGGCGCTCGAAAGGAAACATGATTATTATAACTAATGTTAAAACAGTTGTGCTGCTTGATATTGTTGTGGATATGGTGTTTTTTCAGGATTCTTTGATTTACTGAAAGTTCAAAGGAACAGAATTTCTTTGAAATGGAAATCTTTAACATTATACATGTCTAAACTGTCACTTTAGATGAATTTAATGCATACTTTCTGCATAAAATTTCTTTAAAAAATATATATATACTGAGCTCGAACTTTTGTATGGTACTGTATTCCTTTAGGCATACTGTATGCACATATACGTATGTATATAAAAGGTTATACAATATTGTATAACCTTTTTTCTTGAAAACACTAATGCATTTGTAGCATCAAAGAACAATATCCATTAGTGTCGAGGTGAGTTGACTGAATACAGAACAGCAGTCACTATATAATTAATGACATGACAGAAATGAATATATTGACTTAATGGTTCCCTCTTTTTTACTCTTTTCATTCCTTACTCGTTCTGTCTTGCTCTATCTGTAAGATTCCCTGTCTTCTGAAAAGAAAAACTCAATCATGGTTCCCGTTCTTGTTGGTTTATGCTCCAAAGCAATTCAGCAGCAAAACAAAATATCTTAAGTGTGCAGAGAGTGGACTTGAGTTTATATGGAAGATAAGAGAGGCCTGCTGTAGCCTCTTATCTGCCTTATTCATTATTCCGCCAGCAAATTCACCCATTCAAACATACACCTTGACCTTTTCTGCCACTCTGGCAAATTTATGCATCAGGATATTTGTTGCAGTCATATGAAAGGCAATAAATAAATATGACTGTTTCAAATATTACACTTACACAATGTTTATACTCCTTTGGCTTCTTCTTGCTCACAAATGTTTAATCTTTGTTCAAAATACATGTATGAAGTGGTGCTCTGACTAGCAGTTTTTTAATCTTTGTTCAAAATACATGTATGAAGTGGTGCTCTGACTAGCAGTTTTTAGGTTTACTAAACTAAAAGTCCAAGGGAGTTCTAGAAAAGTGTAAGAATTCAACAGTGAATATTACTGGGATAAATATATAATGAATCTGCTAGATTCACATTGTGAAGCTGTAGCTCAGTAGGACACCCTTCACAGCAAGACTCAAATGTTGTGCATGTATGCCATATGAATACATATGTACAGTTCTGAAGCATCTGAGGTTGAAATCAGATAACCATCTTACGATTTGAAAATCTTATGCTACTCTAAAGTTGCCTTTTATACTTTGACTTTGGCTTCCACAACATATGTACAGTTCTGAAGCATCTGAGGTTGAAATCCCTAAGATGTGTAGGGGGGCATGCAAGTTCATGCTAGGAGTCTTTGCAGTTTGTCATATTAAAGCCTGAACATTTGGTGATTTGATTCTTTGAGTTTTTTCATTTTGTAGTATTAAAGTTTGTGATTTTGTGTTTTGATCTGTAGGTAAGTATGTTATGGTTGTATTTTTTTTGATAATGACTTTGATAACACAGACACTCTCAGGCATAATTACAAAGTCTTCACATTAGTAACATTTACACACAACATTGATACACATACACTCTCAAAAATAAGTTACAAAGCTTTCATAAATGTGTATCTTTTTAGTAAATGTATATCTATTTTTTAAATATATGGTTAATTTGAATTTGTATTGTTTGGGTTTTTTTGAATTTGTGTTTTTTTTTATGGTTTATATAGTGAATTAAAAAAAATAAAAGCTTTTTTAAAAAATAAAATAAAAATAAACATATAGTGAATTAAAAAAAATAAAAGCTTTTTTAAAAAATAAAATAAAAATAAAAACCTTACAAAAACTACAATGTTTCCTACTTTCTCAAACCTTCCTACATAAAGCCACCAAATGCGACTTTTCTCCTCTCATGAGGTTTAAGCTTTCTCGTATCATTTATCACTAGGATCTACAAAGGTTGTCTTTTTGAACGTTATGATGTACACGACATCGTGAAAATAACATGTGGGATTGCGGGAAAGTGGGTCTACGATAAAAGAGTGTCGTCACATCAAGGGAATTAAAAAAAAATAAAAACTTAAATAGCTTTTAAAAAGGTAAAAAAAAAAGATAAAAAAAACATTAACAATACATGGTTTACTACTTTCGCAAACCTTCTACCATAAGCCACCAAATGAGATTTCTCCTCCATGAGTTTTGTGCTCTGTGTGACGTATCAGTGATTCTATGTCTCCAACGTGCTTATGTAGTTATCAGAAGCGTGGGTACTGACTTTGACTTGAGAAGAGACCAATGACGACATTAAGCAGCTCAATACCAACTGCTAACCTGACTCTGTTCCTCTCTGAGATACTGTTGATTGAATCGAGACACTGTACCATGGCTATGCTACCATGGGTAGATGAGCCAATCAGGCCAGGGGTAGATGAACATCAGCCAAAGCCAAAGATGAGAAAAGCGTTGCATTTGACATTTTCAAGCCTCCCTGAGTTTTAAAGTTCCTCACTGTGAGCTTCTCACTTACTGGGCTCCATGATGTTATAGGATAAAACCAAGGGGATTCTTAGAAACTCGTTTAGAAAGTTTTAAAAGTTGTTCTAGTTAGTTTTGGTGAAGCAAAGAGACCTCACTGCTTTACATAACACGACTATCATAATCGTTTAATGGCAGAAACTTTAAATGCATAAATATGAAGCACAGCATTGCAGATAATGGTGCCAAAAATAAGGCTTTCAAGAAAGTTCACTGGAGCTCTTGACCCTCTGAGTGGGTTTCCTTTATAGCTCGCTGAGCTCTTGGCCCAATGGCCTATTTCCTGTCCTCAACATTCCCTGACAAATCCTCGAATCATTTAAAAATGACTTTTTGCAGCCTCTCTGTCTGCTGTGTGAAATGTAGCTGGGGAAATTGTGGCTGGCAGCAAGACCCTGTGAGAAAACGTAAAGCAATTTCATGCCCGTGCGCATCCATTGCTGATAATTTAATCGATAGTGATATGAACTGGGGGACCGCACATGCGTCAGAGAGGGAAGTAGGAATAAGGTAGGCTCCCCACTGGTTCTCTAAAGCACTGTTTATGGCGAGGAAGGAGGTTACAGGAATAAAGGAATGATATTGTATCTCATTTCACTCCTGTCGAAGAATATCATTCACTCGAGTGAGACCATGTGTCTTGGGAAGTCACCACATCAGGACCGCTTCAAAACAAGAAGTTACAGTAAAACTGAAACAGAAGAGAGTTAGACAGATAGAGAGCAGTTTACAATAATGTTCACACACACACACGCACGCGCACACACACACACACACACACACACACACACACACACACACACACACACACACACACAAACACAAACACACACAAAACCCCCACTAAATAGTGACATATTATGGCATCATTCATACAATTTTTACTAAATGACCAAATTTAATTAAAAAAAAATTAATAAATAGATAAAAAATAAAATAAAATAAAATAAAATAAAATAAAATAAAATAAACAAGGTGTAAACTTGTATGAATAATTTTGGCCATACACTGTTCAAAAGTTGAAGGTCAATAAAATTTTAAATATTATTACAATTTCAAAATGTTTTACAATTTAAATATGTAATTTAATCCTGTGATAGCTAAGCTGAATTTTCAGCAGCCATTATTTCTGTCTCCTTTATTTTTTATTTATTTATTTATTTTTTGAAGACTCCTCAGAATTCTTTCAATGATATGATGTACCTGAGTGACCTTCCTTCTGTGAAAATGACAGATGACAACAAGGGCAATTTACTAAACCTCTCAAGAAATGTAAAGGTCACCACCACAGATCGATATGGCGCTGAAACCACATACGTCCTCAGGTTCAAAATCATCTAAAAATTAAGTTGATGCTCTTATGGAAAGGAAGAAACTACTTCACCCATCCATACTGACAGTATTAGGAATGGGTAGAGAGGTATGGCACTATGGATGCCAGAGTAATCCCTGTGTGATAAGGTAATCAATGGATTTGAAGGTCAAGTCCGAGGGGTGGATGCTCTCAATGTCCGTATGAGTGGAAGGTAATTTAATGTGGATTTGAGAGGGCTATGTTGCCAGGATCACATCTACAATGAATCTCAAGTATAATCATGCATTACCTATGCAACTGACACTCATGTAAGTCTGTGCTATGATAATTGAAGCACCTCAGTAGTATCTCTTCAAGCCTTCCAACTCTCAAGTCAATCAAATTTAATTTCCAGGCACGATCATGCACAATCAGTCACTCAGGGGCTCAGGGTCACAGCTGCACTTTTGTCATGATTTAGAACTATCTTGCTCTACCCATACTTTAACCACAACCATTATGAGAGAAGCAAAAGAAAAAAAGAAAAGAAAAAAAAAATCATCTTGAATGAGAACTCAAGAGCTGGAAAAGCCAGGTATGAGACGATTCTTGTCAGATGCTTGAAAGATGAGTCTAAGTGTGGCCTTTAGCTGAAAAGATGGAGAGAGATAAGAATCCATGGTTAATGTCCCTGACTGGGGTACGCTGGCTGAGATACAATCTTTACGATGATACATAAATATCTAAAAAGTTGAACGGTATTTGGGGGAAAAAAATCCCTTTAAATCCCTTGCTCTTGGTTTGAGACTCTTAGAATGGTCTTTTTTGGTTGGTTTACAATAATAGAGTTCTGATAATGAGTAGGAATGAGAAAACATTAAAATATCTTTCAATATCTTTCGACAAACAGACGATAAAAAATAGCTAATATCAATTTGTGATTGATCATGTTGTGAAATGTTGTTTTTTTTGTTTTTTTAAAATTGTTGGGAGATAATGAAGTCTCTGTGTGTGTGTTATAGATTTTGTGTAATTACTTTATAAGGAGAAATGTGGTGCAGAAGACATAAAGTCACAGAAGCTATTTGCTCAAGTATGCCAAAATGGTCAAAGTCTATTTCGACTGGCTGTGGAGATTCAGGTGTGCAATAAATCTACCAAAGCCCCTTCAAATCCCCCCTCAACAATCTCCCTCGCTCTTTCATTCTCTCTCCATCCATAATTATGTTCTAGAGAGGAAAAGTGCCAGCTCTCCCTCGCTCTTTTCTGGAGAGGAAAAGTGCCAGCTGTCTCATCTGGATTAAGCCCCACACAACTGTATTCAGTCACACAGTTTGCAAAACTGCTTCTCTTTTAGTCTTGTGTATTTGTTAGGCTGGATGGGTGCTTCTTTAACCCTCTGCGAACATTTATTTAGACAAAAAAAAAATAAATAAATAAATAAAATTGCAATGCTGGCCATTTAGGGTTGCAAAATTTCACCACTTAAAAAGATACAGTTTTTCTAAATGATCTCAAATTTATGCTTTTAAATGCTTAAAATATCAGGTAATGTACAGGGAATTTCCCACAATGCATATACTGTAAAAAATTATAAACATTATTTAATTGCTTTATATAAACACTGCAATTCTGCTACGATTGGTCTCTGTGGTAAAATAAAATAAAATAAAATAAAATAAATATAAATATAAATATAAATATAAATATAATAAAATATAAATATAAATACCCTAAATATAATTAAATAATAAATATAAATAAATATATATATATATTTTTTTAACATTTATAAGTGTTATTCAGCAGATGTTAACCACAGTAAGTGGTGGCTTTACTGGAATAGGATGGCGAATTAAACCTCAGTATGTTTTGTTGCTAATCACCTGGCATGATCCTGCATATTAGTATGGCTTTGGTAATAATAAACTTGTACAGGTACAAAAACAGTAGTTCCAAAATTGGGTACAAAAAACAGTAGTAACAATGAATAAATAGTATATTATATATATATATATATATATATATACTATATATAATATAAATATATATATCTATCTATTTTTTTTTTTTTTTTTTATTATTATTTATTCATTTACTACTGAAAAACTGAAAAAGAGTGTAACTTATTATTTTATTATTCTTTTTTTTTAATTTGTAATTTGAGTTAATATCCATAATTGCAGTTTAGGCTCTGCCCCTTATTCCACAAGTTACACTGTTTTTCATGTGGCAAATAGTGTCAAAATACATAATACAAATGCAATTATGCTACGCAGGGTAGGTAAGGTTAATAGGGATACTTGTTAGCAGACTAAGTAGCAGATGCTAGTGGAGACATATTACTCTCTGTAGGGATAACAAATTTGACCTTTACTCATTTCCCTACCAATCAAAAGCTGTAAATGTAATTTGTCTCTAAACACTCCAACAGAGAGACTAATCTCCCTAGGCAACATTTTAGGCATCACTGGCGCCCTTCCGATGGAAAGGCTTCTCCAAACAGTAGGCAGTAAATGCACCATAGCATGTATTTGTTGCTGATAAGGCAATCCCAGAATGCACTGTGGTAAGCTCCCAGAAAATTATCACCCGTGGAAATTACTGTTTTAAATAAAGCTGTATTTTATTTAGTGTCAAAATATTGATAGAAAATAATCATCTAATTAAAAAGGTGGCCATTTTATTTCATCTGATATTTGTGTGTCATGCATTTATTTGTATTGAGTCGTTTGCTCAGCAGCATGACTATTGGAATGGATTGTGTGTGTTAATTACACACTGTTTCGCAGTGTGCTACTAGTGTTCTGCCTGTGTGAATTCCTGTCCATGAAGAGCATATCAAATCTGTCTCTTTGAGGGTTTCTTTTTTTGGTCAGGATCTTGCCTTTGAAGGCTGCCTGTGTGCACAGCAGAGAGTGAGATACCACATAGGAACCGAGTTTATGTCTTTGAAAACAAGTCCTTGTTGGACAACAGCTTAACATTTACAAGTGTTAGTAAGCAGATGTTAACCACAGTAACAAGTCCTTGTTGGACTTTACTACTTGAAAGGAATGCGAACATAAACCCTCAGGTAATGTTTTGTTGCTAGATCACCTGGCATGATCTCCACGGGAGACTGCTATTAGCCATGATCCTGCATATTATCATGGCTTTGGTAATTATAAACATAGTGGTTAAATGGTACAAAAACAGGTTGTAAAATAAAATAAAATAAAATAAAATAAAATAAAATAAATAAAATAAAATAAAATAAAATAAAATAAAATAAAATAAAATAAAATAAAATAATTTATAGTTTGTTTGCTTGATTGTTTGTAACTTAGAAAAATTCAATAATTTGAGTTCTTTATCTGCTCTTTATTCCACTGATTACAGTGTTCATGTGGCAAATGGCAAAATAATTACTTTTGTAATAAGAAACTTATTTACGAGATAGGTTAAACTGTACTAAATAGGTTTAAAAAAAAAAAAAAAACTAATAAAAATGCTAATCTATGGGTATGATCCTGCATTTTTTCATGCATTTAATAACTGTAAACTTGGATTGATTAATAGGTTCAAAAACAGATAGAAAATAATAAATAAAATAAAATAAATATTATTTATAATTAATTAATTAATTTACTTTGTAACTTGGGTCAAAATCAATAATTTCAGTTCATTCTCTGCTCTTTATTTCACTGATTACAGTGTTATATGTGGTAAATTTGCCCATACAACAATAAATCAGAAAAGTAAATATTCTAGCTGCTCTAAGTTGTATAATGTCTGCTCACAGTCAAATAAAGATGCTTCACTGGATGGAATAATTACTGCAAAACAAAAGGGCTGGAGACATTTGATGTGCTGCCCTCAAGATGTGATTCTCAGCTGCGTGATTCTAGTATTGATGCCGAACGGTTTTGATCCGAACGACTGGCAGTTGTGCAGTCATTTTAAAACGATTTTGTTTTTGTGTTTGCTGATGTTTTGTTTTTGCTTGTAAAAGCTTTTCTTAAGAAAAAAGAAAAAAAAAGCTGAATTTTTTTTTTAAGTTTTAGGAGAGACTAGCATGCATGCATGCATGCATAAATAAATAAATAAATAAATTAATTAATTAATTAATTAATAGATGACTATAGTCTTCTTTTTTTTTTTTTTTTTTTTCAAATGTCCCTTTTTATTGAGTATTTATTTATTTTATATTTTAAGTATACTTTGTCTGAATAATTTAGCACTGTGCAGACCAAACAAACTGAAACAGAATCCCACGTGAATTTAAAAGTGAACTTGACAATTTGCGGTGCAACAAAAGGTGTTTTCTGTGACAAAAACAAAAAAACAAAAACCCATTAGTGAAATTGAGGGGGAAAAGAAATCAACAGAGGGTTTCAACAGATTGTTTATTTGTGAGGTGTGGGTTTTGGTTTTTGTTGAGTTTTGGAGTATGTGCGAAAATTCTATAATCTGCTCTAGGGCAGCTGGATCAATTCTCATCGCATTAGCTGGCGGAGTTAACTGATCGCTAATGGCAAGACTCTGTTGCTCTCTCACCCTACCCACCCTTTGCTAGGCTATTAGCAGCACGACCAAACCCTACTGTGGGGCAAGGGAGGTAGAAAACAACAGCGAGGCTATTATAGTCTATTTAAACTTGGTCCGTGCCCTTCATCAACACCAACTGAGCTGACAGTGACTACACAAAGGTCTGAAAAGAGAGAGCTATGTGGTGGTAGAGAGAATGAGAGGAGAAAATGGAGGCCATCCAAGCTGTCTCAAATGGTGGTAATGTTGTTTTTTACCAGAGATTGCTGTTTAATTAATGAGAGCCTGAGGCAAGTTCAAACCTCAGTGCTGAGAGGGAAGCACCGAACTAAACAAATGAAGGCAAATGACCAGAAATGTGCCAAGAAGAATGAAAGATGGAAAGCTAGTAGCAGCTGATTGGAATAGCATTCTAACACTGTTGAGACATTTTAACACTGTGAAACTGAGCTTTGTCTCAGTGATTTGGATGCTACCCTATTATCTACAAAATATGTGTCAATATAAGACAGGCCAACACTAATTGTGATTTACTTATTCTAGTGGTTACTGTAAATATTACATATTATATTAGGTTGCATTATTCAAACAGCAGCACACCACAGCAGCATGCAGATTTAATTAAAGGAAAAGTTAACTTGAAAATTCTGCAATACAGTACTTTCCCTTGAGTCATTCCATGTGAGCCATTCCTTTAAATAATCAATGACTATTGGAATAGTTTTAAAAGTTTGTTTTTTTCTATTATATGTCATATATCATAATAAAAATAATAAATAAAAAAATCCCATTTGTCAGAAATTTGGAACAATTCTCAGACTAGCATCTCAGTATATATATAAAAAAAAAAAACAAGAGTGAGGGATCATAAGATTTGTGGCAAATCAACATTGTGTGTCTTTTTTAAATACTTCCAAATAAGACAAGACTGAAACAAAAGATGGCTGTGTTATAAATAGTTGAGCAAGTATCAGTCATTTGCTGGGTTTCACAGCAAACAGATTTGCTGTAACAAAGTCAGTGGTAAGTGTAAAAGGACCGTATCAGTGGCACATTTTTTTTTTTTTTTTTAAGTTTCTTAAGAAAAGACCTGAATTTGACAGAATTTTTATTATGTGAAATACATTAAAAAAATAAGGTCCTACTTTATATTAAGTGGCCTTAAATACTATGTATTTACATCAATAAATAAGTACAATGTATTGTGTTCATATTGTATTGCAAAAATATTGTTGCGGCTATCGAGGTGGGACACTTGTAAGGTTAGGGACAGGTTTGGTGTTATGGGAAGGTTTAAGGGTGGGTTCCCAAAAACCTCTTAACAAAAGTTGATAAATAAGTTGCACAATTATAGAAGGAAAAAAAGTATTGAAAAGCACACATTATCTTTTAAAATCTGGTTAGTAACATCTTTAATTGCATTCAATCTAAAATTCTGTCATAATCTTCCCACCCTCATATTACTCTAGCATGTACTAAAAACTGAAGAAAGTATTATGAAAATGTTAAAACCATTCTTTTACAAACAATAAATAATAAAATAGTAATGATAAATAATATGTGCATCAAGAGTGCATCACAAGGAAGAAAGAAAGAAAGAAAGAAAGAAAGAAAGAAAGAAAAAAAGAAAGAAAGAAAGAAAGAAAGAAAGAAAGAAAGAAAAGAAAGAGAAAGAAAAGAAGAAGAAGAAAGACAAGAGACCAGAGATAAAGAAAGAAAGAAAGAAAGATCCTGGACTGATTCCGAGTCCAGAAAGTTGCTTCAGCATTGTTCAGATATTCAGTAACCTCTTACTTTAGCACAACAATCATGTGCATTCTTAGTTTAATCTAACCACATATAGTAAAGTTTTACAAGTGATGACAGGTGCATTCGTTCTGTGTAACAAAACTGCAAAATGAGCATAATTAATTTCTAAAATCAATTAGTTGTAAAATCTCTGAAGTCCTTTAAAAGGATCAAATATATTTTGAAAAATGGTGAAATTGTTTTATTAGCAACATTCTTATAAATATATTATTTTGTGTTCTGCAGAAGAAGAAAAAAAAAAAACATGCAGCTTTGGAACAACATGAAGGTGAGAAACTGATTTTGGGGTGATCTACTCCATTAAAGAAAGAAATGACAAATTCCCGGATAAATTATCGTTACTAAAAAATGCATTAAGCTCTAGTAACACATAAATATTTTATCCTAAGAATTAGAACTACTTAACCAGACATTTCACTCAAAGTAGCAGGGATCAGGTACCATTTGTTATTAGCAGCAAATCACTTAAGAGAAGTTATAAATAATGTAAAATGACTTTCTGCATTCTTTAACATTTGCTTCAACACTAAGTTACATTTCATTACTTTGCCATTTAACTTCATGAATGCTTATTGCTTTGTACCTACAACTTTTTTGTTGCCTCCCTTGAGCTCACTGTGACTGAGATTCTAAAATCCTGAGTGTGTGTGAGGGGGCTCACTGCAAAATACACACACACACAAAGCTTGGGCTTAAAAATATATATGAGCTTATCAAAAGTCTCCACTCTCAAGTGTTACTTTGAAGGTGGTCTATTCAACTCTTGCTGAGGAACCTGTGAGAAAGTATATCAACAGGATGCAATTGAACTCTTGGTGAGACCATATTATAAGACATTAGCCTTTAATAGACTCTATTAAGTCATTACATGTTCCATTTACTTTAACTGCGTAATTCTTAACTCTAAGAGGAACAGAGAGATAGAAGGTGAGGTAGAAATCAGGGATGAGAAACTGGACAAACATTAGTTTACAAAAGTTTCATACCCCAAGGACAACATAAAGCTGGCTCATAACTCATTATGTAGGCTCGTTTCAATTGACAGTTAAACTCAGCGATAATGAGCACACTTCGATAAAACAATAATTAGGAAGAAGTGAACTTGATTTATATGTTTCCTGCTTCCGATTTACAAATTAATGAGGTCGAAAGCGAAGTGAAACTTGTAAAGCGTGTAATAAGCCATTAATCCCCACAAAATGTTGAAGGAATGTTAATGCATGCAGGTCAGTCGAGAATGCTGGATTCTGTCTGAAGACAACAACCAGAAATTCATAGTGAGAGAGAAGGAAAGAGATGAGAGAATGAAAGAGCCTTGATGAGTGTGCGATTATCTGCAGATTTTCACTATGGCATTACTTCACAATCAAAACGTCTGCTCTCTACTGTGAAAAAGACTGCAGACTGGGATGAAATTACAGCAATGCTCTTTATCTTTATAAAAGAACCGAGAGAGCGAAGGTGGATTTATTGGTAATATTTTGAAGTATTGTTTGTTTAAATTAACCTAATAGACCCTCAGTTAAAAGCACAGTATTTAATGAAGTACAGTGTAGAAATCTTTGCACATTGGGTGCTTTACAAAAACAATTGTTTAGTTTTTGCTTAAGCGTGCCAGTAGGCATTCTGTTTGCAAATACTGTAATAATCCAGTCAGATTATTGTGCAAGGAGTATGACAACAGACGTCATAACACACAAAGAAATCTGATCTCACCATCATCCAGTCAGTCTGGAATTTCATGAAGAAACAGTAGCAACTGAGACTTAAGACTAAATCCATAGAAGAACTGTGGCAACTAATAATAAAAATACAAATAATAATAATAAATTCATTTATTCCTGTAATGGCAAAACTGAATTTTCAGCAGCATTTACTCCAGTCTTCAGGGTTACATGATCTTTGATTCGTGCTCAATAAACATTTTTTCAATAAACCATTTTTGCTGCTTAATAGTTTTGTGCAAACTTTGATATACTACCATTTGGGTAAGACTTTGGGAATTAATGCTTTTATTGAGCAAAGACACACTCAAGATTTCTGTTTTATATAACTGCTTACTTGTTGCAAATTTTTGACTGTTATATATATATACACACACACACACATATGTATATATGTATATGAACGCATCCTTACTTTAACAAGTTTCTAAATCTTTTAACAGTACTGTATATTGCAAGTAGGTGGAAATACTGATCTAAAAATAATTGTTTCTACTGTCACACTAAAGCAAAAGTTTTTTAAAAAAACATCTAAAAACAAATGTGTTTGAGAAGTATCTAATGTCCTTCAGACTTTCGCACAGTTCTGTATGTGGGTGGAAGAATGAAACTTCTTAGCTCTAGCTTTAGATAAGGTCAAATATGCACGTATATATACATTGTGATCAACCAATCACTGTCAGACCCCTGCAGTACCACTGCTGACATGACTATGAGTGCTTTATAACATCTGCAGAAACTTTACTGCTGCTTTTGAACAGCTATAAATGGAAAAAAGTTATCCATAAATAGTGTAGTTTCAGCATCGACCAGTAGGAGCTAAGTGGACCATGCTAACTAGCCAAAACTTGACCTCTTAATGGTTCAAATCCTGATAATGTTTGCAATTAAGATAAGAAATGGAACTAAAAAGGGTCAATGCTCTCACTGAAAGCTGAAAGTGTAGTATAAGATGTCACTATCCCTCCTTTAATCCAATCATTTCCCCAATTTTTTCTAATGATGAAAGTAGATTTGATCCTGATGCATTTGCATTAAGCGAGTTCATAAGCGACTGGAAAGCACCCAGCAGTCCTCCATCAAACCAAACTGGGCGGTAAAAGCTCTCGGTTCCCCTCAGTAACCTGCCTACTTGTACTTAAAGTGACTCCATCCATCATGGCACTACATCATTTCCTGTAGTGATAATGTCGGCGTTTGGGAGTAGGGAGAAGCATCACAATGTGTTAGTGACCTATTGGACATCCAATCAGATATCACCTAATGCAGATGGAAGAGATTAGATCAATCTGTTTGGCTGATCCACCAGTGATGAATTGGGCATGTCAGAGAGTCTTTCTCATAACAGAGTGCGAATAGGACAGTTTGTCACTGAATATTGAGGATATAAAGCTTCTATGGACAATTATCAAGTGGA
Organism: Cyprinus carpio; assembly: GCF_018340385.1. NCBI lineage: Eukaryota > Metazoa > Chordata > Actinopteri > Cypriniformes > Cyprinidae > Cyprinus > Cyprinus carpio. Next base: position 16,049,652 of record NC_056597.1, on the reverse strand, counting down.
TATTCATTAAGTTCATGTTTTACGACTTTCCTCTATCCTTCTGTGTCTCGTCTCATTCTTTTTCTAATGTTTCCAGCTCTTTCCCCCCTCTGTGGTTCTTAGAGTGCAAGCCGTCTTTTCGCGTTAAAATAGTACTGTAAAGAATTAGTGATGAAAAGGCGTAGACACAGTTATTTTTGCGCCTGAAGTTTCCTTTTCAGACGCACAATTTACAGAAGGAAAGTATTAAAATGAATCATGCAACACAATTTACTAACGTTTGCACTCATCAAATTATTGGTATTTGCGCCATTATTTAACGGCCAAAAAAAGCATGTCTTAAACTATTTTTCGGCTGTGGCGTAAGTAAATCACCTGCTCTGGTTATTACGACTATGCTAATTTGCACTGTGATTTGTATATTGCGTTGGTTGATATGTAAATGAGATGTTGCATCTGTGTTCTTCAATTTGAGCATTGTCAGTAATTCACCCGCAGAAATGTCCACGCCCATCGGCACTGTTTTGGAATTAAGTTCTCGCGCGAATTTCCTCTGTTTAGTAAATCTGGCCCTTAGTGTGAATCACACTTTGAATGATAATGTGATACATATGGAAAGTATGTCTTACTTCAGGTCTTGGAATGGTTCAGCTCGAACATGTGGTGTTTCCAACGAATGACTAAACACAACTCCCTCATTGCCTAGAGAGAAAAAGAGAAAACCAGAGAGTGACATGTTATATAGTTAAAAAAATAAATAAATAAATACATAAATAATAATAATAAAAAAGGAAAAAAAAATCTGTGAACAACTACCACACAGACTTTAAAAAGTGTTGGAAGAACTTTCATGTTGTATACTTTCTATTTCAAATAAATGTTGACAGCAATTTTAAATTGTAATAACATTTCACATTATTGCTGTTTTTACTACTTTTGATCAAATAAATCAACCTTAAACACTTGCTTATCTGGCTTATCAAATTATTTTTATCCTCTACCTGATGCTGTGTTACACCTTATATACCACTAATAAAGTGACTCGAGCTACAGTAGGCAAAGGTATGAAACATCAAGTGGTACATTTTAAGCACCGCAGACCAGTAGACTTTTCCCTGCAATTTCTGGAACGTATGAAATGTCCCCCATTTCACGGCGTAATTTTTCTTGAGAATGTGCTTGTTAAGCGAGTTCTCATAAATATAAAAGTAAACTGTTCTTCGTACTTGCTTTTTTCATTTGTGTTGTCTGTCCTAGTTTATTTTATTCCTCTACATTCTCCCCCACAATCATGCTCAGAATAGTTTAAAGAAACAGTTTCTGTCATTAATTTATTTATATTCAAATTATTTTAAACACACATTCCTTATATGGAACACAAACATAAAAAGGTATATATTTTTTAAAATTTAATTAAATTTTTATTTTTACAATAAAGTCACATACATTTATTTTAAGAGACCAAGTCATAAAGTTTTCAAATGAAATTATGGTGAATAAACAATGGCAGAAATTTCATTTTTTTTTTTTTTTTTTTGAAATATTCCTTAACACTTTACTCTTTCTCTCTCTCCATCTCTTTCTCTCCCCGGGCAGTTCTTGTTTCTAACACATTTTATCCTTTCAGTCTCACCACTTGAAGAACCACTGTCTTCCATTTATGCATGCTCTGTCTATCTTTCTCTCTCTACCACTATTTCTCTCCCTTGATCCCTCTCTCTACCCATGTCTTTTTGTGAAAAGAGGTAATGGACAGATCTGCCCAATTACTGAGCATGTGCCCTCTTTGTCCCCGACCTCTATCTATTCCACTTGACCTCCCAGCATGCACTGTTTCAGGCAGAGACAGAAAAAAAGAAAGAGTGTGTGAGAGAGAGAGGCCTGCATGAGCGAAATCTATTTGAAACAATATATTTGCATTTCAATACATGGAAAGGTTACTAGTACATATGGTGCATGCAAATATTTGACTCTTGAAGAAGCTGGCTGAAAAAATGGAAGCTGTACTATTATTATTATTATTTTATATTGACTAAAACAGTTTTCTAATAAAAATACACAACAGCTGAAGACTTCCAGTTTGATTGATGCTTTCTGCAGGTCACATCATTACACCAAAGGTTTGAGTGAGTACAGATAGTGACTAACTGAACCATTATTTCATGAGATTTGTTAAAAACACTGAATCTTTCAAGAACAAAATAATTATTTTGAGTGAGTCTTTAGATTAGACTCACATTTGGAGTGACTCATCTCTATCTCTGCAGGTTTAGTGGACTAATGACGCCTGACTGTATTCCTTGACAACTGCAATTTTCTCCTTGCACATCAGGCAGGTCCCGTTAAGAGACCAAAAATGTCCTGGCTCTGATGCAACAGTCAGAATTACTTAAATTAAGAACTAAATGCATAGAAATCGATTCATACAAATGCTATTTTATTTGAAGTCATTTTATCGCAGATGGATGGGAAAATAAAGAGCCGGACTCGCTGCAATGTGTCAGAAACAGTAAAGTGTGTCCATCAACTGAAAGCACATTGCCGTAATGCTGCAGACAGCTCAGTTGATTATAATGTGATTGAGCTTGTTTTACATGTCAGGCATCTGGTGGAGATATGCATATCCAAACTTTGCTGACAGAAACGAGCATGAAAGCTTTGTTCCTTTTTATAGATGTGCGATTACATGTGTATTTTAGGCCTGTAATAAATCATCTGGAGAAAAAAAAAAATTATATAAGGCTACTAACCATCCCTAGGAGAACTACTGTACTGTATAACATTACAGTTGCAGTGAAAAATTTATGTATGGGCTAGATTTAAAATAAACTATAACACTTAAGGGACTGTGTGAAACTACCTACCCTAAGGAAGGTACAGATTGAGACCCTAGTCTATAAGTTTTTGTATCATGTTTAAATGGATGAATATGTGTGTTTGCGCACGTTATACCTGTGACCCTCAGTTTATCTGTGCCAATACTGATCTCCTCTTCATCAGCAGAGAAGAGAACTCTCTCGCCATCAGTACTTCTCACCTCGAACCGCTGACACTGGGCTTCTACCATCTCAGAGCCTACAGAAAGATAGAAAAAAGAATAAAGCCTTGAGAAACAAGATCATAACACATATTTTCACCGGTGCAGTCCACATAAACCTCATCCAATCAGGAATGGTCTTCTCGTAATGGACATGGAGTGTTATACAAAAACAATGGTGGATGTTAATAATAATAATAATAATATTAATACAAATATTAACAATGTATTATTATACTTTATTCAGTACTGTGTGCATATAGATAACCTAATTTGATTACATTTCATTTCATTCAGTTATGTTTCTGCCTTGGAAGACAGCTGACAATATTGACAAAAAGGAAGCTCACTAGGCTTAATATTAGAACAGCTCCTCATTGTTTCCAGGGTGTAGACTTACTACAGTGTCAATAGAAGTCTTTGCATGCTTTACTAATATGCTTAATTAATAAATGTCTTGAGTAAAATAAATAAATAAATAAAGTCCTGACCAAGTCCTTGACCTCAAGAGAGAAATTTTTTTATAAAATTAAATAAATATATGACACACTTTTTATTCTGTCCAATAAGTAATAACTTTTATGTAATAACACATAAAATAGCATATTAAGAGATCTTCTTCATATGACGTAAACTGAACTGGAATTCGAATTTACTGAAATGTATAATCGGTTGTAAAATACAAACAACACATTTAATTTAATGACACATGGAAAGGGTTTCAAATACAATATTATTCAGGAAAATAATAATGATAACAACCTCAAATCTTGCAGAAAAAAATAAATAAAAATCACTGGAAATAAAATCAATATAAATACCAAAAATGTCAACATAATACCAAAAATACCTCTTCACTACAGTTTAAAATGGAAATCCTTTCATATTTTAGACCTTAATGCATGGTTATGAATTAGAGAAGGAGCTGGATTTTTGTTTGTCTCATGCAGAGGTCTGATGTGAGAGACTTGAATGAAACTGATCTTGACTTCATTCACCAAGTGTGACTTGGCCTAAAAACTACTCTGTCACTGGAATCTCAGTAGCTTTAATGCACTTCCCCTAAACAAACACTGCAATGGCTTCACTGACTATATTATTCATCACAGCTATCATATCTTCCATGTCTTAGGTGACCTTGGAGAGCAAACTTGGCTTTGTTTGTTTGCCCGCATTATGTGTGTGTGACAGAAAGTAAACTTCTTTTTTTTTCCTAAAGCCCGCTCTCTCCTTTCTCTGCCACATCTATTGTCTTTCTAGCCCTCTTCATGCATTCATTACCTGTCCTCCCATTTTTTTTTTCTTTTCAGTGTTTGTACTATAAGACACCCTGCCCTTTCTCCAAGTGCCCTATGGCAAAGATAGCAGTACATTAAAGTAGCCTATAACAATGCAAATTTTGGGATTTAATTTATCCCACTTTTTCAACATGGCTTTCTTTATATTTACTATTTACTTTTTTGGATGGTAACCTACATGGATTCTTTATACATAGGACAACAGCATTTCCAATTTAATATTAATCAGAAAAAAAAAAAATGAAATAAATACAATAAAAACATAAATACTCTATTTGATATTAACTAATTTATCAAAAATGTGACCTGTCCTCAGGCTATACCTCAATACATCACATTTGTAAACTGTACATACCTTGAACACACCTACAAAACAGATATGTTGCCTCACTTTTAAAGGAACATTTGCACTCTTCGGTCAAAAGGAAGAACTCCAAATAAATATACTTTTCTTTATTATTATTATTATTATTAATTTTTTTAAGGTTTCAGAGCTGTGTACCCACTATCATACATTTATGAAAATATCTAAAAGCCTGTTTTAATACATATGTAACTTAAAGTGATTAAAAATGAACTTCAGTTAAGAAAAGAATAATAAATCTTGATGAATTAGTTTATTACAAACACATATCTTTTTTGCTTTACAAGACGGTATTGGATTGGATTCGTATGGATTACTTGTGATGTTTTCATTAGTTTGGACTCTCATTCCGACAACACCCATTCAGTGCAGAGGATCCATAGGTAATGAAGTAATGCTAAATGTCTCCAAATACGGGGGGTTAACTAGCAAGAGTTGAAATGTTGCAACTAAACACTTCTGAACATATTTAATCATGTAAACAAATACATTTCCTTTTCAAGCTGTCTATATTTTCAGTTCTGTAGACTGTTTTATCCCATGTCTCAAAAAGCAGAGTTGACACAGTTATTTCAGTTTGGGATCTGAAGGAGCCCCAGATCAACATGTCTTTTACAGTTCTTTTACTCAGCAGGAAGTTGTTCCTGCTGTGTTTAAACATCTTTTCACAGACCTAAAGAAACAAATGTAGAGCACATCTTCAGATTTTGAAGGTGTGTGTGTGTGTGTGTGTGTGTGTGTGTGTGTGTGTGTGTGTGTGTGTGTGTGTATATATATATATATATATATATATATATATATATATATATATATATATATACATACATTCTAATACAAAGATATTCAGTGTAGGATTGTGCTAAATATAAAAAGAAACATGCTGTTCATTAATTAATTGCTTATTCTTTCTCTTATATTGTATTCTCTTGTAATTAGAAAGATCTGTTTCATATCAGTGAAAGTCTCTCATCATTTGATAGCTTTTGAGGGAGAAAAAAAATAACTGGAAAAAAAAGTACAAATTATGTTGGATAGTGATTAAAGACGTGCTTGAGGATAAGGCACGTCTAATTTTGATTATGGTGATGAGACCAAGAGGAGAGAATTCTAATAAAGTGTTAATTTATACTCATATTTGATTAATCTTCTCTTGATCATATCACTGCACCGCGGTGACCAGAGATGTGCTCATAGATTCACTACAGAACATGACTAACTTTAGAGAGGTTGTGACAGAAACACACTACAGGATTACATAGGGACAGATTTGCTTTTTTCTTTCCTTTCTTCTTCTTCTTTCCTTTCTTCTTCTTCTTCTTCTTTTTCCCTTTCTTTCAGTCAAAAACAGCTCTAATAATTAAAGTTTTGAATTGTGAGTTTGTGGCATATTCAAAAAACCAAGCTGCCTGTGCATTTACCAGAGAAACTGAAAAATTACTGTAAAGTTAGTAGGAATATTGTTTTAGCATGGTTAAATTAGTTCACTGGACAATTGCACATGGCTGTAGATTTGTTTAGGCTATTTTATCATAACATTGTTATTTTATTAAAATTACAAAACACAAAAGTTTCTACCTTGAATGGCCAAATCCATCAAATGGACAGTTCGCATTACAGATGGTGTATCATTTCTGCTTTTGCTATTTTTTTTTTAATCCGTGTTTGAAGATGCACATCACTGTTACCAAGCAACTTTTGTTCTACAGTAGTTGTTTTAAAAATTGGTTGCTAAGCTAAAATTCCCGTTTGTTAAAAATTTGGGTGGACAGATCCAATACAACAACTGCTGTCATTCAATCTGCCTATTGAGTAAGGCTATAGCCTGGCTGTTATCAATAATAGCCTACTTCAATGTTATGACAAAATAGCCATAATAATAATGATAATGGCTATTATTATTTTTATGCTAGTGTAATTCTATAGCTAATGCATAGCTAATTTTAGCCCCGACAAGCCTGATATTGTGAAATAAAACCAATGTTTTTAGCTACAGTGACAATTTTTATTATTGCTTATATTATCATAACAGATCCATTTATTCATGGATCACAATTCCAGTGGTGGCTGCATATATTTGTTTCCGATTCATGTGATCGAAACATTTCCAATAACTCCAGAGTGTTGTAAAATTCAAAAGTAAAAATGTATTGAAAAAAGATGTATGTAATCATTTCCAAAATTCACAAAATGTTTTATCTACAGAAATATTCTGCGTCAGTTTATATTTGTTGGCATTTAGACTTTCAAATACAACATTTTTACTGCGGTGAAAAACTTTTACTGTCCCGCTTGCCAGACACAAAGCGAGGCATGCATATGTGGAAGCAGTCTAATTAGCTCTTACACAATTAAATATTACAAAAAAGTAATGTATTTTTAGGGTGACTATGTCATAAACTATGATGACAGACATTCAAAACTTCATTGTAAAAGCTTCATTGAAAAGAAGCTTCGGATGTGAATATGATATGACAAAAATGGCATTCAGTTCAGTCTAGTATGAATGGTTAGAATGACCGCTATGGCCATTCTAGTAGTTATAGAATTCCAGTAGTTCTAGTGTTGCATGAGAAATGATATTGAGCGGATATTAATGAACCACTTTTGAATATTAATTGATACTGATTTACCCCTCATCAAAACTGAAGATTGATGATTAATTGCTGTTTTGAGGTTGGAGGAAATGGAAGTTTTCCCTCAGAGTGAAATGGAAAGAATAAATGACCTTGCTGTGGAAAACCACATGGTGTGGTAAAATGAAGCGGTGCTTGTTTTATTTCACAACTAATTTGAAAAAACAAACAAACTGACATTTGTTAAGATTGTCAGCTGAATTCAAAAACTAACTTGAGGAAAGCAATGAGTGTGATCAGTCAAGGCCTTTCACAGCATAAGATGGAAATGCATTATAAAGGTGTTCTTACAACAAAGGGGTTTCAATGAATGCTGTAGAATAGCAAGAACAGAATGCATTTCCATATATATATAAAAATACTGAATTGAAAAAATAAATATTAAAAAAATAAAAAATAATCTAATTCAAAGTATTTACAAAAACTATAATAGCACATCAGTGATACTTAAAAAATGTAATTGTTTTATTTACAAAAACTATAATAGCAGACCAATGATACATAAAAAGGTAATTATTTATCTAAGAGTAATTAATTATTATTATTATTATTATTATTATTATTATTATTATAGTAATTATTTATTTAAAAGGAAAAAAAATATTTATCTGAACTGGATAACCCTCATCAATAAAAAGGCGAAATAGGTGAATTTTGACCACCTGCATTAATCAGTGTGTGAGTGTGTGCATATGTCTGGGTGTGGTTTGTGGACAGTGTAAAGAGACAAATAATCAGAGCTGTTGTCATAATCAGCAAACAGAGCCCTGAAGACCGATGCGTGTATTTGTGCGCATTAATCTCCATATGTCATTTAGGTACTCTCTCTTTCTCTCGCTCTCTCTCTCTCCTTGGAGAGATTAAGCTCACTACCTCTAAGCGGCAATGTGGCATTGCAAATGATGATATTCATTTAAAACTAGCAATTTATTCTGGCTAAATTACACAACATAAAACAGCACATTAAATTTCTAAACGTTCCTCTACATGCACGCACACTTTGCCAATGTATTCTTATCATGATTAATTATTTGGAACTAATCACTCAAATCACTGGAATTTTGGTGCTGTGAAACTTACAATTGGTGACTTGAGCACTTTGAGATGGCTGTTTTTGAAATTTGCAGGTATAGCTATATTTAAATTGATTCCCCTATGCATTGCAGTGGATGCAGTGGATTAAAACTTTTGAAATAATACTATGTTGAGCTCTCCTTGACTGACTGAAATTCAAATACATGCATACATAACAACATATTCTGATGAAACTTCATCTAGAATTTTTTGTTGTTGTTGTTGTTGTTCTTGAAGAGCCGAAATGCACCAAGCAAATCACTGTCTGTGCACCTTTTAATGTCATGTTGATTTGAAAATTAGCAGATTTAACCAACGGTCCATGTTTGGTTGGTTGGTTTGATCTTGATGCTGCTGTCATGAACATTTCAGATGGTCTGTTGAGTTTAATATGTGCAGAACACCAATGGGATAGTAATTTGTAATGCTTTATAAAAAAAAAAAAAAAAAAAAAACATTTATAAAAATGTATAATTTTGAATACAGGACAGCAGGCTAACTGGTTAGCAGTGTGCTAATATGTTATACTAAGTAGTTAAAAAAAATCCATACAATGCTTTATTGTCTGTAAACATAATCTATCTATCTATCTATCTATCTATCTATCTATCTATCTATCTATCTATCTATCTATCTATCTATCTATCTATCTATCTATCTATCTATCTATCTGTCTGTCTGTCTGTCTGTCTGTCTGTCTGTCTGTCTGTCTCTCTCTCTGTCTGTCTGTTTGTCTAAATATCTATCTATCTATCATCTATCTATCTATCTATCTATCTATCTATCTATCTATCTATCTATCTATCTATCTATCTATCTATCTATCTATCTATCTATCTATCTGTCTAAATATCTATCTATCTATCTATCTATCTATCTATCTATCTATCTATCTGTCTGTCTGTCTGTCTGTCTGTCTGTCTGTCTGTCTCTCTGTCTCTCTGTCTGTCTAAATATCTATCTATCTATCTATCTATCTATCTATCTATCTATCTATCTATCTATCTATCTATCTATCTATCTGTCTATCTATCTATCTATCTATCTATCTATCTATCTATCTATCTGTCTGTCTGTCGATCTATCTATCTGTCTATATATATATCTATCTGTGTATCTATCTATCTATCTATCTGTCTGTCTGTCTGTCTGTCTGTCTGTCTGTCTGTCTGTCTGTCTGTCTGTCTGTCTATCTATCTATCTATCTATCTATCTATCTATCTATCATTTACCTGGCTAACTATTGTTGTATAACACGTGTAGCATAATCGACAGCATTATTAGTAACAAAAAAGTTCAGATGACAAATGCCAAAGCCATTTTTTTAGGATTTCTAATCAAGCTGAACATAGTCTGAATAGAGTACTTATTATCTCATTAATTTATTTCAGCCAATAGAAAGTCAATTTAACAGCCAGGCTGAATTTTTCATGACAACTAATTGCCTTTAAAACAAATGGAAATGCTAACTGATAACGTTTGGAAAGGATGGAAGGTAAAGGACACTGGCAGCATCACACCTGAGTCACACACATGTCTTCCTGTTGTCCTTGTCCACCCCCCAGAGCATCTCTCACTCATGTCCTCTCTGTCACCCGGCGCTAATGAAATCATCTCCCACTCTCTCAAAGCGGAGAAGCCATTCATTATCCAGTCTACACTTCTAAAAATGAAAAGTCAATAAGACAAAAAGCAGATGCTGTGTTCCCTCAATGTCCTCCCAGTTGTTTGGCCTTTGGAGGAGGTGTTCAGAGGAGAGACGAGCTCACAGCTGGAGTCAGAGCTTGAAACTGTCCCTTGTTTTCAATCATCTGTGCAGGGACCTTGTGGCAAACAACGGGGTGCCTCAGGTTAGCGCAGAAGGATGGAGGGATGGAGAGAGAGAAAGAAAACAAGATCTGACAGCACAGGCTTGATACTGTATTTCATCACTAGCTCACTTCCAGCACACATCCCATCAACACCTCCAACTAAATCCTGCCGCCCAATAATTTAGCAAGGCACTACGTTCCTGCAAGAAGGTCATGAGGAGCATTATTTCATTATTAATATTTTTCAGAAACACATGCATCTGGAGGGTGAGGATGTCTAAAGTATGGAATTTGGCTGATAACTTACTTTTTAGAGTTTCAAAATTCAGACAGTATTTAGATAGTATACAGTCTTCACTAATTTTATTGACCCCTAATGGGTGCATTTAAGTAAATTTAGTATACTGGTGTACAATAATGTTTAAAAAAATCGTGGTCAATAAGATTGTTTTAAAAAAAGAAGTCTCTTACGCTTACCAAGGTTAAAGAAATATTATTACAATTTGTAATTCTTCTATTATATTTATTTTATGCATATTATTTATTTATATTATATTGACTCTTTTATTATATTTTAAAATTATTAAAACAGATATATAAAAATAAGTATATTCCTGTGATGACAATGATACATTTTCAGTGGCATTTAGTCTTAGGGACCTCCATAAATCATTGTAATATGCTCTTATTATTATAAAAAAAAAAAAAAAAAATAAGACAATCAAGACTTCACATACCTATTGTTATTCTCATAAAGTTATTCAAACTGGGAACAAGTGACGCAAAGAAACATAGAAGCGCTCCACAGTCTAAAACCGTTATGTATTTAGTTATTGAGTTATGCATTTTTGCAACATTTTTGAAGCTGTCTACAGTCAATCTCTTTTCTGCTGTTTGTTAAATATGCTGATGAGAGAATTTGTGAATGAACTGCATATTCATCAGAATTCAGTCAATGAGTGCGCACAACGAACAACTCCCAGTGACGAATCAAAAAGCCTCTGATCGGAAAAATAGAAACTGATCTGATGTAATAAAGCAAATCTACTATAAATGAAATGCCACGATCGACAAATTCATTCATTTCACTTTACACATTTCACGTCACAGTCGATACCATTAGGACTACTACTAGGGCTGTGAATCTTTGGGTAGACAGCGAATCGATTCGATTCATTATTCATAGGTTTTCGATTTGATTCAAGAACAATTTTGGTAAATTCAGAAGGTGTGTGTTAACACTAGGGCTATGAATAATTCGATTAACGATTTGATTCTTTAAGTGCATTCACAGGATTATTTAAATGCTTCCCCTAAATTATTTAAAGGCTTAGTCAGGGGGTAAATTACACAGCAGCCTTTATGGTTAGAGAACCATAGGTTAGAGAAAAACAAAAAACAAAAACACTTTTGTCCATTGTTAGATGTTAGTTTAATGATGCATAGCCATAATTTCAGAAGTGACAGAAATGTCAAATACAATAATTTTATGTATGTAGCCTATGCATTATTATCATTTATTTTTATTTTACAGATTTAGCTTCAGTTGACTGTCTTTATGTTCTCCGTGTTCTTAAATTTCCCAGTAAGAATGAGAAACCGGTACAGATGATTTGGTGATGCAGGGAACTGAACAAATCATCCAAAGTGATTTGCGAACCAATTCAGACCATTTTGCAGGCTTGTTTGTTCAAGACCTTGAACAGAATCGACTCAATAGAATAAGGAATGTAGCGAAGTTTGTTATTAATGTACTCGAGTTAAAGTAAAAGTATCCATGTCCTTAAAAGTACAAATTTTCTTTGTAAATGTAAATGTACTTCGTTAATACCCACCTCTGCCAACATTGTATATTGTATAGTACTTTTCTAATGCTTCTGAATAAAGTTGCTGATTTCTTTTTCTTTATAAAGCTAATTTTATAGCTAGTCTTTTATGCATTTTTACACAAATAATTTTACAATATCAGCTTGATTTGAGATGTTGTACAATAAAAAACATTCTGTTGTGTTTTTTCATTATTTAGGGTATAACAATAAAATACATACGTCATTCAAAAAATGTTCTGATGAAGGGATAAAAAGGCTTTTCAAGTCATGAAAAAATAAACAATCAAACAAACAAACCAGCATACAGTACATAAATAAATAAACAAATAAATAAATAAAAAGGATTTTTAGTAAAAATCAGGCCCTGGGAAAAAAGTGTCCAAAGTTAAAAAAGTATATTCTCTAAATAATTAGCAGTTCATATGAATTTCTTCTCCAATTCCAGTGACCCCATATTAGTTTGTGACCCCAAGATTCTGAACCTTCAGCCTAAAACTACAAAGACTATGACAGACTACACCTCTATATTTAAGTGACTCTCTTATGAACACAGGATAAAGTCATGATCGCAGTGCTCCCGCTTAACGCTCACCACAACGCAACGGTGCATCAATCACCTGAACTTATGGGCCATATTATAAAAACAGAGACCTCTGCACTCCTGGGCTAAGCTATCAGAGGACGGCCCAGCTCTCTGGCTCTTAGCATCTCTATACAATTTCTTTTTGAAGATTAATGTTCTTGCAGCAAGTGGGTTCAGGGACGAGAGAACAAGGAGAGGAGGGAAACAAACAGCAAACAGGAGTGTCGGAGCGAGAGGTGTTACAGTGTATCTTTGCTGCCTGTTTAGGAGCTAATCCATGCTATGAAATTCCCTAAATATTCAGACAATGTCGAAAGATCAGTGACAGCCTGAAGGCAATGTCCTGGCAGAGTGGGTAAATGTCAAAGAGAGGATATAGAGGGCACACTGGTGAGAGTGTTAGGTGACTCCAAATTGGTAACAAACCCTCAGTGTAGAAGTAAAATCATATGGCATCTGCTTAAAGTTGTGTAATGGAAAAGTAAGTTTTATTTTACATTATTAAGATTTTTCACCCTCAATATTTGGCATCATTTGGCAACGCTTTAAGTAAAATTTTTAATTAAAAAAAAATTTGTTTTATATATATATATATATATATATATATATAAATGCACGTGTGTGTGTGTGTGTGTGTGTATGTATGTATGTATGTATGTATAATAATAATTTATAATAATTAATATTACAAAAATGTAATATAATATTTCAGCTATACATAATCAACAATACTCCCCTCTGAGACAGTGAATATACACAACTGACAGCTGTAAGTCACTATGGTGACTGCAAAGGCACTAAATCAGTACAAAACAAATAATGAGTCTGAACAGAACAGAGGGGGTCTCTATGGGGAATGACTTTTGCCCCTAAACATTACATATCTGAGGCATTTTTATTACTTTCATTGACACTGGTTAATTTCTAGTCTTGCTGTGTACTTAATAAAGCACCATGGGACACAAATAGCCTGAGATTTAATTTAAAATATTTGCATTCATCATGAAAGAGGCCATAAGAGTCAGATGCTTGCTGTGTTTTTGCTAGGAAAGCGGACCTATATGTTATACTTAGAACCAGGTTTTTCAGTTTCTTAAGGCATATGTGAACACTTATTCAGCATTTCCCAGCTGAGAAGACTGTTATGATGTGGTTTACACAACAGATAGTTCAGATTTTTCCCACCTGCAAATGAAAGAGGAACACTAACAGAAAAGTTTTTCCTTTGCGTACAAACAACAACACTGTCAAAACAATCCACATTGACACGGATTGGGAAAATGACTAAAAAGACTGTTTTATGCATGAGAGGCCAGTATTTGGCAATGTTACTTTGTAAAGAAATACTATACACTTTTCCACACCTACCTATAGAATGAACACGTTATAGGCATCACATCTCCATTTTTACAAATTTGTGTTTTTGTAGTTTACATGGAAACAAAATCTTTTTCCAAAATTTTAAAACTTTTTTTTCAAAATTTGCATATTCAAGCCCCCAAAATGCTGTTGTTATGTAAATTAATGGCCAAAATATACACAAATGGTTTTAAATTAAATTAAATTAAATTAAATTAAATTAAATTAAATTAAATTAAATTAAATTAAATTAAATTAAATTAAATTAAAGTACTGTAATTCTTTAAAGGGTTAGTTCACCCAAAAATGAAAATTAGCCTGTGTTTTACTCACACTCGAGGTATCCTAAGTGTATATGACTTTCTTCTTTCAGACAAATCCAATCGAAGTTATATTAAAAATGATCTTGGCTCTTCCATGCGTTATCATTGCAGTAGGTGGGTGTTTTTTTTTTTTTTTTTTTCAACAGTCCACAAGACGTCAAATAAAGAACATGCATCCGTAATAAAATGTGCCTCTGGCCCCGGGGCGTGAATATCCATATTTGATAGTTGAGTAAAACACAGGCTAATTTTCATTTTTGGGTGAACTAACCCTTTAAATTCCACTTTTTAAATTGCAATTTAAATTCATGTTCAACTTATTGTAAAACATGGCCCATTTAATTCAAATTCCAACTCATGAATTAGATTGGAGCCAATTATTCAATTCTGAATTTTGCAGCACTAACCAAAATAAAACAGCCACAACCAGTGGAGATTCAAAAAAACAACAACAAAGTTTCAATATTTCTTTGCTGCCAGTTTAACTATGCCAGTTACTAATACAGGGGCAACATGTGTGTGGTTGTTGCTTTCTCTGTTTTCCTTTCCACAGTAAAGCATTGATCTGCTGTAGTCCATGAGCAGTAAGTGAAGGAGAGGATCAAGATTTCTTCTGGCTTTAGGGGTGGTTGCTCCTGCTCTGATCTTACAGCTAGTTTGAGTCAGGAAGCTATTTTTATACACGCAGACATAAACACTCTGCCTTGCATACCCTGGAGTGGAAAAAAAAAATCCCTGACAAGGGAAGAGGATTCACTGGAAAAACACCAGAAAACACAGGGACTCCAGAAACCCCCGTGGCTGCATTGAGAGCAGTAATTGATGGAGATCCTGAGCCCGGCGGGCAGCCGGCCCCAGAATGCAGCCTGCTGTCTTTTAAAACGTGATGGTGAAACTGAGCACCAACTGAAAACAAAAACACAAGACTACAGGATTAGTGCAACAGGGTTTTTCTGACTAAATGTGTTGCTCAGATCAAAGTTTGTGATCTGTGAGATATTTTAATATTTTTGAAAGAAGTCTTCTACACTCACCAAGGTTTAAGTATTTGATCAAAAATACAGTAAGCAGTCATATTGTGAAATATTATTACAATTTAAAATAACTGTTTTCTATTTACATATATATGACCCTGGACCTACAAAACCAGTCTTAATCGCTGGGGTATATTTTTAACAATAGCCAAAAACACATTGTATGGGTCAAAATTATCAATTTTTCTTTTATGCCAAAAATCATTAGGATATTACGAAAAGATCATGTTCCATGAATATATTTTTTACATTTCCTATCGTAAATATATCAAAACTTAATTTCTGATTAGTAATATGCATTGCTAAGAATTCATTTGGACAAATGTAAAGGTGATTTTCTCAGTATTGTGATTTTTTTGCACCCTCAGATGTCAGATATTCAAATAGTTGTATCTCGGCCAAATATCGTCCGATCCTAATAAACCATACATTAATGGAAAGCCTATTTATTCTGCTTTCATAAGATGTATAAATCTCAATTTCGAAAAATTTACACTTAAGACTGGTTTTGTGGTCCACGGTCATATATTGAATTTTCAGCATTGACTTCTGTGTCACATGTCCTTCACAAATCATTCCAATATGTAGATTTAGTACACTAGAAATTGGATTGATTCGGAATGAGGAAAAACTCTTACTGACCTCAAACTGAAAAAGCAGTACCACTATCTAGACCATCATCACATACTCAACCTTAACCAAAAACACAATATGTACAATCACATACAATCACAAAAGGCTTTCAACATAGGTAATTGTGCTTTTTGGGAGGCAGCTGTAACACTTTGGGTCTTGTAGAGTCTAAGTGCAGCTTCATATTCAAAAATCACATACAAAAGTGAAATCCCAGGAAACAAAACACTGTCAATTAAAATGCAAAATACTATACTTGACAAAGTCACAAAGGGTTTAACTACACAAAAAATAATTACCTGGACAAGAAAATGCTTAAACACAATCAAGGAAGCCAAACAAAAGACAAGAAACCTTAAACAAAACCTACATAACTATAACAGTTTGGGTTGGCAGGAATTACCAAATTTTAGTGTTCATCCAATTTATTCTCTCAATATAATACAATCCATAAATAAATAAATAAATAAATAAATAAAAAAGCTAGGCCCAAAAGCGCTTCAGGGTGTCATTTACTAAAATGCCATCTAGGTAATTAAGTAAAAGCAACTACAATTTATCTTATGTTTTCTGGCAACTTATTAACAATGATGAATTCTGAAATTGTCAACACAAGGAATCATTTCCTTATTAAAATTCTATTAACGCCTTTCATTTAAATGAGCAGATGCCAGTTAGGAGTACAATGAAGTGCCAGAAAAAAAATAAAAAAATAATAATAAATAAATAAATAAATAAAATAGAAGACGAAGAAGAAGAAGAAGAAGAAGAAGAAGAAGAAGAAAGAAGAAGTTACATATTAATGTTTAAAAGGCAATGGTGTAGGAGTTCAAAATATGGAAATATTGTAGTAGCATACACGATAAATGGAGAAAAGATGTGTGTATGAAAAACACATAAGCTATAAATGAAAAGGCACGCTGTGAAATGAGAAAGTATGAACTCATGTGACATGTCCATGAAAATATAGTTTAAAAATACAACTCACCCACAGTGAGCTGTCCTGTCAGCTGGCCAAGGTTATTTCGTGCATTCACCGTCACATTGCGATCTGACTGTAAGACCAGAGGACTGTCCTGAAACACACACACAGCGAAAACAGAAACTGATTATAGGACCCTGCATAATAAAATAAGATAAACAAGTTAAAGCAAGACAGGAAAAAGGAAAAAGAAACCGTGCAAATTGAAATTGATCTCACAACCCTGCATCTCATTCACAACATGGCATTTTAGTTGTGGTTAGGTAGCATTGTTATATACATTCTAGAACATGTACACCTACTGCTTACTTTAAGTATAGGTTTTAAGCAGAATTTGAATAATAATAACAAAATAGATAATAAAATAGTTTTTATGTTGTAATGTTATTTACATAAAACATACTCATTTAAATTCAAATCAGAATCATGAAAATAATAGATGATGTTAATGTGTTCAACATGAAGCTATATCTGATATCTGAGATGTCAGAGACTGTGTGTGTGTGTGTGTGTGTGTGTGTGTGTGTGTGTGTGTGTGTGTGTGTGTGTGTGTGTGTGTGTGTGTGTGTGTGTGTGTGTGTGTGTGTGTGTGTGTGTGTGAGTGTACATGGATGAATGCACTCTGGCTGGCCGGGGTGTGTGTGTCTGTGTGTTCATGCATGCAGGGGTGCATGCTGTGGATCACTGAATTCAGTGTCTTCTTGTTCTGTGCAACTTTGATCCTACTGACCTATACATCCTCTTCCACAACAGAACCTCTGCTGTGGCTCTGAATAAACACAAACCATACAATGCATCTTAATCCCAGTCACATTCATGAATGCATTCAGCTATGAAATCACCTCATCATATATAAACTCTCTATATTATTAAGAATGATTTTTGTGTGTTACCTTTATCAACTGATCTGAGGCTCGATCTTTTTGAATGCTTAAGAATCTGGGCATGAGAATTCAGCCCTTAGATTAGCTTCAAAGCACAGCGCTCCCTTTTGACATTGATCGACCTGCCAGCCAACCAGATCAATATATCGACAATGAAGTACAGTGAAGGTCCACAAGAGCAGGTTCCCCATTTCTTCGCTTTCTGTGTTTTTTGTTGTGTGGTTAGTGTGTGGCCATATGTCTTCGTTGTGGACAAAAATGCAGTCTACAGTTCACATAAGTAATAAACATGTAGTGACAGAATGGTTTAATCTTGACTGTTTTCATTGGCAGGGCAAAAACAGACCAAGCAACTAGAAATATTGAAATTAATTATTGATTATTATTATTATTATAATTATTATTATTATTATTATTATAAATTAGACTGTACATTAAATACTGTATATTCTATCCCATTACCCTAAACCTTCTCTTGACATTTCTGCTAGCCATTTGGTCCCCACAATGTAGACAAAACCTGACACACACGGTGGTAAAGTACTTTATTCAGGAATGAAAACATCAGAATGCTGCCTTCAAATATTTTTCAATCAAGTAGGCCTGCACTCCTATAAAAACTCCCTTTACAATCAAAGAAGCTAAACTGCATAAAGAATTGCTTATTTACATTGGGTCTACACTTGCTGTTCATAAAATACGAGGACTTAAAGGATGTCAAAAAGGCACAGAAAGAAATAAACCAAGTCATTCATCCATACACAGTACTTATAGTCGCATGTCAGCGGCAGAAGCCAACTGTTTTATATTATAGTGAGGGGTACTTCGTCGTTCGCTTGAACAATAGAAGCAGTTTGTAGCTGCAGTATCTGCACTTGCTGTCTTACACTGTATAATTAGATCCAGATGATGTCAGTCTAATGGAATAAAACACTATCTTCTCTAATTACCTCAGAAACTCCCTCCTATTCAACACTACGTGTGCTGCCACTAGATGTGGGATGTTCAAAGCTGAGATGGACAGTATAACTGTTTTTGATCATGGGTAAATGAGCAGTGCAGAAGACGGGGATGATAAAAGGACACATTCAAATCAAAAGTGAGCAATGACAGGGCAGTAAAGGTTTATGCATATGATAAACTCACACAAGCAAGCTTTTACATTTTCATTTTAATTGCTCTAGCTTGACACAGACCTTCGACACTCAACATTCAGCAGTATGTTGAATACTTCTTTTATCTAAACCCAACACGACTGGCTTGTGAAATTAGTCACGTGGCAGCTCAGAAGCTGACACAAAAGCAAATAACCTTCTAGACATTTACATGAAAAGAAGCCACTATGGCTAGAGTGTTATCCTTTAATCTGATCTTTATTTCCATTCCAATCAAACAGATTCAAAATCTGTATCCACGCTTCAACGCTTCAACGCCTCATTCTTCTCCTTCCATTCTTACACAATGCAAAGCAGGACAACGAATGAAGAGAGAGAATTTGTGTGAATGGCATTCAGGCATGACAATTCTGTGTTCCTCACAGATGTCCACCTGTTCTTCATTATCTCTCTTTCATTGTTTTTCCTCTCGTTTAATGACGCACTCCAATCCCACACACCTGCTGAGATCCTAAATTTAGACACCTTTTTTATCTGCTGTGGTGACCTATGTAATGTCCTAACTCAGTGGGTTCTGTTTGATAGTTAATCACACAATCATTGGTGGGATTAAATCCATATAGACCTTGTTTCTCAGAAGTACTAAAACAATCATGCACTGTCCAGAAAGAATGACACAATGAATTAAAATCAACCTGTACTTTACAGCATTCAAGATCCCATCAATTCGGACATTACAAATGGACAGATACAAAGGCCTAAACCAGGATAGACCTCCAACGTGTTTTACTGAAGGCCGCAAGCACTCATTCTACTATCTCTCTCCAACTTTTCTTTCTCACGGATTGTCAATGACTGAACCCAAAAACATCAAATTTGGATTTGTTACTCCATAATACTTTTTCCACCAATATTCATTCCAATTTTTGACAACTTTTGCTTATCTTACTCTTCTGAAAAAAATAAAAAATAAATAATAAAAAAAGGCTTCTGCCCTTCCACAAAGTCCATTCCTGATCAAACTTCTTCAGACTGTAGAAGGGCCAGCTTGGCATCCTGATGAAGCTGCCAGATGCTGAGCCAGGTCATTGGTGGACTTCTTCCAGTCTGAGAAACTTATCATCAGATTTTGAAAGTTTTTTTATCCTTCCAGTCCTTAACTTCTTCTGATTCTTCTAAATTCTTTATAACAGCTTGAATACCACATCTTGTGTTTCCAGTTTATTTACTGATTTCCGAGACTTTGAGAATGGCCTTGCTGATGCAAAATTATGATTTTTATTTTTAATTTTTTGGTCTATCAAATTTGTAATGGGATAGTGTGATTGAAATTTGGTCTTATACATATTACCAATCTTCCACTGGATTATACTCATACAACACATGTATGTAATGCTGAAGCATGTCTTGCACAAACCTACTATTTTATGTCAAAGTGACTGTTGTGAAAAAGTCCTAATACCTTTTCAACAACAGTCATTTTGACATGAAACAGTAGGACACATACATGTGTTAGCAATGACATTAATTGGGGTTCCATTTGGGATTCCATTTAGGTTTAAGTGTAAGGAGAGCTCACACTAAATACTTTGCCTTTTTTTTAACATTGCATACACATTTTGTGTATTATCTGGTTGTATTCTAATGAAGAGACTGATCAATAATTATATATGGTCATTATACCATTGCAAAAACAACAAATATAATGGTAGCCACAGACTTTTGCACAGAACTCTACAGTATATATATATAAATTACTAACATTTTTGAACTGTAGTGTAAGTGAAATGTGCAATCTCTCTTTAAATGGATGGCTCACCCAAAAAGAAAAACTGTTTTTGTCAATGCAATGAAGTCAGTGGGGTTCTAAACGATAAATGTCCATACTGACTTAAAAAAATAAAATAAAATACATTTTTCAGAATGTATTCTTTTGTGTTTCACAGATGAAAATAAATCATACAGGTTTGGAATAATATGAGGGTGTGTATGATAACAAAAAGTTCATCCGGTTATCATTTTATCCATTTAATTATTAATACTATATTAACACATTACATTATAATTACATTATAGGTACATTATAATTAATACAAATTATCTGTCTGTAAAACAACCTTTCTATTAATTTCTGTTAATACACATTGGAGGGAACCCTAAAAGACTTTTAGGTTTCTTTTGGCCTTTATAAAGTTTGTTTTCATGGTTGTTGTTGTTTTTTTTTGTTTTGTTTTTTTTTTCATCATCAAATTTTGAAAAGTACAGAAATGAATTCTCTGTTGTTTTGCTCTGGTTAAAACACTAGCAGATATTCAGCACCATGGACAGCACAGATACAAGCATGGAAAGAAGAAACCAGCCAGAGAGCATTGCTGATGGCACACAGGGAGGCAAAACAGATGATGCAAGAGTAAGTTCAGGGTTAAAGCACTTACACTTGTCTGCTTCTGGAATAGGGAAGAAATTATCCAAGGAATCTCTCATCATGAGTAGATGTGAAATGTCAGTCTTTTGCGTCTTAAGTACTGTCTAACAACCTCACTTAAATTGCATCAGAGAGGTTTCAAAAGTCAAACATCCTGTTATGTCTTTTCTCAGAAATGTAATGAGACATTGAAATTACACTACTACTTCTCATATGATACAAACAAGTATGTATAATATATTTTTTATTTATTTTTTAATATATATATATATATATATATGTGTGTGTGTGTGTGTGTGTGTGTGTGTGTGTGTGTGTGTGTGTGTGTGTGTGTGTGTGTGTGTGTGTGTGTGTGTGTGTGTGATGAATTTTACAGACTTTATATATACACACAGACACACACACACACACACACACACACACACATTTATATATATATATATATATATATACACACACAGTATACATACTTTTTATATAAACAAAATAAAATATAAAATATATTTATATAAAAAAATACAAATAATAAAAATAAATATTTGCTGAATAAATGTATTCATTTCATACAAATTATGTAAATTAAAATAAAGCCAAAATAAAGCCAAATAAATTAAAATAAAACCAAATAAAATTAAATAAAATAAAATTAAATAAAATACAACAAAATAAAATAAAATAATCTTCTGACCCCACAAAACAAGGAATGACAAACTAATCTATCTCCTAGTGGAATAAAAAGCTAATAAGGTTCCATTTATGATACTATAAAATAACAGAGAATGAATGTATGTTCCTTCACCCTAAGGGGGATAAAGCTTAAGACCTCATTTTTGCCTTTATGATGGCACGTCATAGGAAAGTCTCTCAGGGTAAGTCTTTGTGCCTCTTACAGAGCTAAGCATCATGGAGGTTCAGGTGGTCTTTCAGAGGGCAAGACCAAATAACTTCACAGCTCAAGGCTTAAAGGTGAAGTGTAATTTTTTTTTTTTTTTCGATGATAAAATACATTTTTATATACCAGGGCAATGTGCAGAGACATTCTGTTCAGTAGGATTTCAAAAAATTCTCCCTACCAGAGTACCTGTTTATGATAGAAAAAAAAAAAAAAAAAAACATAAAAAATTCTACAATTATTCTGAGGGTATAGAAGGTATAATAATTTAGTATAAGGTTATAAAAATATAATGTAACTAAAATATCATGAGCTAAGATATAATAAAAAATTTACATCTACCCATTTTTGACATATTTTCTCCTCTTGATTCTTTATTCTGAGTTATAAATTCCTACCTTATATATTGAGTTTTGCAATTTAATTTTTTTTTATAAAGATATGAATCAGTAAATTATGTCTTCAGGCACTTTACTCAAAACTAAATTTTGGTTGTTGCTGCACTGGTCTTCATACCCAAATCATTTCAGTTGTGTGATTCAAGCATCTAAACACCTAAAATGCAGGTGCTCTAAGATGTAGACCAGTGCCAGTCACTGCTCTGAATGAGGTCAGCATGTAAGGTCGCCTTAGATTATGCACACACACACACACACACACACACACACACACACAGGCACACACTTGCTTTTGAATTCATAAATTTCAAGCGAAAGCCAATATTTTCTAGGCAGCTTTGGTGGAAAGAGCATTGCCAGTTACTGCCAAACAGCTGTTCGTGCATGACTACATTCTTAAAAATAAAGGTGCTTCACAATGCCATAGAAGAACTTTTTTTTTTTTTTTTTGTCTAAATGGTTCCATAAAGAACCTTTAACATCTAAAGAGATGGTAAGATGGTTCTTTAAAGAACCTTCGACTAAATGGTTCATTGTAGAACCAGAAATGGTTCTTCTATGGCATCGAGACTTACTGAGACTTACTTTTAATCACAATGCACTGGATTACTGGAGTCAATGGGAACCAGAAACTTTCTGGTTTTGAACATTCTTCAGAATATCATCTTTTATGTTGAGGAGAACAAAGAAATTCAAACAGGTTCAGAACAACTTGAGGCTGAGTAAATGATTATTATTATTATTATTTTTTTTTATTTTTTTTTGTGAACTATCCCTTTAAAATTTCATCATATTATGCCAGGATTTCATATAGCCTACAACTACACATGCTTTATATTACATTCATCTAAGACACAAATGACTGTGTTGACGAGGAGACAGCTACAGTATGTGTATAACTATGTGTATTTGAATGTTTAAGCACAAGGCGCGAAAAATAACTAGTTTAGGGCAGGCGCTGTACGAGCAGGTGCACGCCGCGTATTCGGCTGTAACCGTCTTAATGCGTGGAGTTACCAAAATAAATTCTGCCCCGCTGCTTAATGTCCCTGAACAATTAAATGTTTTTTTTTTTTTTTTTTTTTTTAAACCACACTGCTTAGAATGCATTTAAATAAAAAAACTTACATCACGCAAAACAATTGACATGTTTTTACCGTGTTATCTCTCAACCCATAAGCGAATATACTTTGTTCAAACACAAAAAGCAATATACATCCATTAAGTTCATAATCAAACTAACCTAAAATCTATGGGGACCATGACGCTGTTTTTTTCTGCTGCATGTGCGCGGTCAACTTGGTGTTGCACTGCATCATTAGCTTTAGTAAAATAACCTGATAGCTGGGGATTTTACTGACTAACTCATGTTTTCCCCTCTCTCCCAGTTTTTCCCAGGTTTTTTTTTTTTTTTTTTTTTTTTTTTTTTTTTTTTTTTTTTTAGAATAGCCTCTCTCACACATTTATTTATTTTATTTTTTTTAATAGATTTTTTTTAGAAGTAAAAAATAGAAGAAAGAAATAGAAGTTTGTTCTTTGCATGACCATTCCCAGATTACGCCAGAGAAAAGTGAAGAGAGGTGAATGCAGACATTAGGCACAGCGATCACATGAAAGATATGTGCTTGGGTCGTTCAAAAGTAAAATATAGAATAAATGCATTTGGTTGGTAGACCAAATTCAAACATGCTGCTTTAATCTCTAATGGTAATACGTGGAATTTACGGAAAAGCTCCACTAAATAATAACGCTAATAAGTGGGGGGGGTGGTGGGGCTTTGGCGATCGGTGCTACCGATGGCCAGTCAGTCTACTCCACAGTCATTCACGGGCCCCCTCCTTGTCCAGGCCCCGGGGCTTCAGTTAATGTGGTTAATGCGGCACTGCAAACGAGGCATTTGTTGCATCCAACGGGGACATAATTACGGATTATAATGACTTATACTGTCTTTTTACATGTTGCGTTGCATCGCACGAAATAAACATAAAACCATGACTGCATTAGTGATTGGAGAAATGACAACAAGCGCTACTCTACACTGCTCAAAACTCGCGTTGCATCATATGACTCCTTTAAGAGTGTATGGTGAATTTTGCCCTGCACGCCCCTGAATCACATTTAAATACAAACACAAATACTGGCTTTCATTGCCTTTGCTACTGTGCCCTGTGATTATTATCGGCAAACACATGCTGAAACACCCACATATAGAAAGTATTTGTATACTGTATAGTGTAATCTGGGCTTGTAACCAAAAAGCAGCGTGTCTGAATTCTTCATTAATGTAGAGGTGTTCAGTATAAAAGGTTGTTAGAACTATGAGCACAAAGGTATGATAAAATTGTTTGCTTTTAAAATAGTCCCTGAATCACCTAATCATCATCAAATTATCATAAACCAAAACCTAAATTAGACACAGGTGTGTTTGGAAGCCTGTACGGACTTAACAACAGATGTGCAGACTTGACTGTTCCGTAAAGGGTTAGTTCACCCAAAAATGAAAATTAGACTGTTTTACTTACCCTCGAAGCATCCTAGGTGTATATTACTTTCTTCTTTAAGACTGATCCAGTCGGAGTTACATTAAAATTTGTCCTGGCTATTCCAAGCTCTATAATTGCAGTCAGCGGGTGTAGCAGTTGAACAGTCCACAAGTCGTCAAATAAAACTCAAGCATTCATAATAAAACGTGCCGCAGATGGCTCCACGGGATGAACAAAAGCCCCCATATAGCAAATCCATGTCCATATTACAAACATAATAAACACTTTTCTCTCACTTCCGCTTACTGTCATACACTGAAGCAGTTCCGGCAGATGATGTAAGATGCGTGGCATTGCATGATTAGTGACGAATGTGGAGAAAAAAAAATAACAAAACGCCAGTCACGAATTAGAAGTACAAACCGTGGATTTGTAAAGAAAAATGTCAGAGGATTTCGAAATAAACCAAAAGGAGACTGGTTTTCCTTTGCTAAAGTAAGGAAACTTTGCTTCCTTTGCTCCTATAATTAAACTCGCGAGACTAGCATATCTCAGAGGCGTGCGCGCGCTGCGAATGCGTGCTGCGTCATCCGCCGGAACTGCTTCAGTGTATTACAGTAAGCAGAAGTGAGAGAAAAGTGTTTATTACGTTTGAAATATGGATTTTTTTTTTTTTTTTTTTTTTTACAAAAACACACAGATTCACTACAGGGGACCTTTATTTATCCCCTGGAGCCGTCTGTGGCATGTTTTATTATGATGAGTTTTATTTGACGACTTGTGGACTGTTCAACTGCTACACCCGCTTACTGCAATTATATAGCTTGGACTATTTTTAATATAACTCCGACTGTATTCGTCTGAAAGAAGAAAGTCATATACACCTAGAATGCTTCGAGGGTAAGTAAAACACAGTCTACTTTTAATTTTTGGGTGAACTAAATCTTTAAGCTAGGAATAAAAGTGTAAGTGTAATTGAATTCAATATCTCTTAAGTGTCTAAAATAATTTTATGTATTTTGGTTGTGTTCACAGGGGAAAAAACGCACACATTGTAATGTATTAAAAGGGTCGATTTCATGATGATGCGATTTCAGTTTTTCCTTTCTCTTTGGAGTGTTACAAGCTAAACACCCCCCTAAAACGACTCGTTCTAACATGCCCCCACAATTCTACGTCACTTTGTGTCTTTGCCTTTTTTATATTTAAATAATTTGCCAATTATGATTCAAAAGCGAGTTTTGAGCAGTAGAGTAGGCTTGTTGTTTCTTGGATCACAAATGCAGACATGGGTTTATGTTTACACAGTGTGATACGCAACGCGTAAAAAGACAGTATAAGTCATAATCAGTAATTATGTCCCCACTGGATGCAACAAATGCCTTGTTTGTAATGGATTTTATTGGTTTTGTCTCGTCTAGCATCGTCCGGATTAATCCACAAATTACTTAAGTTATTCGGTTTATAAACATGCCTTACACTCCCTCTGGTGCAAAATAAAGCAATATCCCAAGTTATTCAGTTACTCCTAACAGTACATTGACTGAACTGCTAAAAGAGAACCGATGATGGTATGTGCACGAGCAGAGCAGCTGGACTGAGTCTTGTGCTGCTGGCCTGGGAGATGGCATAGTATGTTATGGGGTGTAACGTTTCCGTCACACGCTTGAGGCATTCGGTCAATCACAATGCACTGGATAGCTGGCCAATCAGACACCTCGCTTTTCAGAACAATGAGCTTTGTAAAAATCGACGCATTTCAGAAAGCTGGGCATAGAGGAGAAACAATAATGTACATTATATGGAAAATAATGTGTTTTTTGAACCTTAAACCAAATAAACACATTGATTCTTCAAAAATTCTTCAATTCAAGTCCTGTTGGAAAATGAAATCTGCATCTCCATAAAGTTGGGCAGCAGCAGGAAGCATGAAGTGCTCTAAAACTTCCTGGTATATGGCTGCGTTGACCTTGGACCTCAGAAAACACAGTGGACCAACACCAGCAGATGACATGGCACCCCAAACCATCACTCACTGTGGAAAATTTACACTGGACCTCAAGCAACGTGGATTGTGTGCCTCTCCTCTCTTCCTCCAGACTCTGGGACCCTGATTTCCAAAGGAAATGCAAAATTTACTTTCATCAGAGAACATAACTTTGGAGCACTCAGCAGCAGTCCAGTCCTTTTTGTCTTAGCCCATTCTGACACTGTCTGTTGTTCAGCTGCGACAGCTAAAACCCATGTCTTGCATACGTCTGTGCGTAGTGGTTCTTGAAGCACTGACTTCAGCTGCAGTCCACTCTTTGTGAATCTCCCCCACATTTTTGAATGGGTTTTGTTTCACAATCCTCTCCAGGGTGCGGTTATCCCTATTTGTACACTTTTTTCTACCACATCTTTTCCTTCCCTTTGCCTCTCTATTAATGTGCTTGGACACAGAGCTCTGTGAACAGCTAGCCTCTTTTGCAATGACCTTTTCTGTCTTGCCCTCCTTGTGCAAGGTGTCAATGGTCGTCTTTTGGACAACTGTCAATTCAGCTGTCTTCCCCATGATTTGTGTAGCCTACAGAACTAGACTGAGAGACCATTTAAAGACCTTTGCAGGTGTTTTGAGTTAGCTAACTGATTAGAGTGTGGCACCAGGTGTCTTCAATACTGAACATTTTCACAATATTCTAATTTTCTGAGATACTTAATTTGGGTTTTTCCTTAGTTGTCAGTTATAATCATCAAAATTAAAATAAATAAACATTTGAAATATATCATTCTGTGTGTAATGAATGAATATAATATACAAGTTTCACTTTTTGAATGGAATTAGTGAAATAAATAAACTTTTTGATGATATTCTAATTATATGACCAGCACCTGTATGTGTATATATATATCCCCCCTGCTTATAGCACCAGTGGACTGTTGTGAAACACTTTCCAGATCATTTATGAATAAAATATTATTCAATATAAGTTAAAATGACTTGGAACACAGTTTGCATACATAAATCACAGCTTTGCTCACATACACACATATGCATATGCAGTACCAGCAAATATTTTGCACCGTATGGAATGAGATTATACTGCTCACACTCACAAAGTACTGCTGATCCCAGCTGACAAATGCCCTGTACTGATGTCTGGATACCATCCAATCTCACAGTGGCCTTGGGCAGAGTGGAATATGATCGGTTGCCATCTAGACTCGGAAATCTGAGTATTAAGCATTAAATCCAGCCTTATGATTAGTGCCAGTCTATAATGTCCTGCCCTGAGAACAATTCCAAAGACACTTTAGCAAAAACATTTAAAAAGTTTCCAAGAAACAAACATTGCAGAAGATTTATTTTATGTTTGTTTGTAATTTGTGAAGTTTTTTTTTTTATGGTAGAATGTTGTGTTGTATTTGTTTTATTTTATGCTTTACTTTAAGTTTTGTTTTGTTTTTTGGATTAATTAATTTAATAAATGTGATTTTCGAGCACACAACAGATTGTTGTGTGTAAATTATTCTCTCTTCAAGGGCCAAGCCTCGCTAGGCTTGGTTGCACACACAAGCACACACTTGCATGCTTAACACAAAAAAAGTAAAAAGAAACTGGAGAGAAAGTCTTGTCTGATTGGTAATAGGTTATTGATTAGCGAGGCAGTTTGAGCTCAACTAGCCAACCTGTTCTAAGAGCAATCAACAAAATAAAATGCAGACAAAACAAACCTGAAGACAAATAAAATAATAATGTTGCTAAATGAAATGCATATTTATTGATTTATTTAGTTTTTACATTATTCACACAACCACCATCTTTTCTCTATTCCTCAACGAGCATAAGTGATCATTCTTTGAGTTTGATGAGTTTACTTTAAATGACACTAGTTCTGTCATTCTCTGCTGACATGCTAAAACATGTTTCTACACTGTATTGTGGTAATATATTCCTATTGATTCCATAACCACAGCCTGTAAGACACATCATATGCAATGAAATCCACATGCAATATAGCAAAACCACACAGTAATCCAGAAATTGGCTTACAAGATGTGAACTTCATGTTTTAAAGATGAGTTAAACTACATCAGACAGGTGACAGTACTGTCAATGTGAGTTTTATATTATATATGACGAATAATAGAATGCATTTTTCTGAAATGTTCTTGAGAGGTAAGTTTAAAATGACAGTTTGACACGCACTGCTGTTTAACATTGTATGTTGAATCGCTTGATCTCTGGGTCTACATCTTATTAAAACAATAGTTCAGCCAAAGATGAACATTTTGCCATCATTTATCCACCCTCATGTCATTCTTAACTCTTTCTTTAACTTCTTCTTTCTTCTGTGGAACACAGAAAAGAGAATGTAAATGGTCTTTTGAATCCATATCATAGTTTCATGTGAGATTAAGACCAAAAAATGTATTTATACACTAAATATTCACTAAGCTAAGCAAATAATAAAAGTGTAAACATAATTTAATTCACGTTATCTTAAATGTCTTAAACTACATATAATGATTTCATGTTGTTTGACTAACTTTACAGATCCTAAGTGTGTTTTTTTAATTAATTAATTATTTATTTATTTATTTATTTTTTTAGTTTTGCTAAGATTTTACAGCTAGGTTTTTGTTAACACTGGTTAATGCCATGGGTATCATGAAGTGAAAATTAACATCATTTTTAAAGAATTTACAAATATAGGTTAATCTTAATTAACAAATGTTAATAAAATGCATTTTGAACTTTATTTATTTGTTTGTTCGTTTGTTTATTTAAATATATTGAATAATTTAAAGTAATTTACTATATAATTACTCTTAACTACTCATTTAATACTCTCTAAATCTACTGCAGTTTAAATTAAATGCACTGTATTTACAAAGAACAGGTTTATGCAGTTTCATTATATGCATATAATTACAATTATGTACACCTACTGTTAACCCTAAATATATTCAATGACAATGCGTGCACCTTCATATACACATTCATCTTGTCATCTTTCAGGCCCACACTCCTGTTAATTATGAGCAAGCTTTTTATAGATTCAAGCCGCTGTGTGGCTTTACAGCAACATAAAATAATGCATCACTTTCCCAAGAGTATTTCTCACGCTCTCAGCTAGATCTTTGCTCAGATCCCAGTGTGAGCACACCACAGGGACTATTTGTCACTGTAGTACTGATCAAACTCCTCCTCTTTAATACTGCTTATCTTCCCCTATTGATCTTCATTTTATTGCCTCTCCATTGATACCAGGATGCTGTAAATGAGTAGTCCATATAAAATCTTTTGATCCTCCAAGTTTTGCTGTGCAGGAAATGATCTAGAAAGCATGCTCCGCTAGTTTGTTGTTTTATCATCC
The DNA here is from genome assembly GCF_018340385.1 of Cyprinus carpio. Lineage (NCBI taxonomy): Eukaryota > Metazoa > Chordata > Actinopteri > Cypriniformes > Cyprinidae > Cyprinus > Cyprinus carpio. The sequence continues at coordinate 16,019,156 of NC_056597.1, read as the reverse complement.
TCATGGGGAGATCTAGAGGCTTATCTATAATGGTAGAGCAAGCACACTCATGTTACAGTACTGTATATATTAGGAACATAAAATGGGGATGAGCAAGCAATAAAAGTGTGGATCATGGGGAGAGAAAAACATGAGCCTTTTCATTTGTTCCTAGTCTTGCATGTTATATTATAATAATTGTTCATAGAATTTGTATATCAAAAGGGTGTAAATATTTGGGTAAACAACAAAACTCAATTCCATTTGAGATTCATAGTTTTTTTTTTTTTTTTTTTAAGTTAGAATGATTCCCAATAGAAACAAAGGAAACATGGGGGACAATGTCTTTATTGTAAGGCTGTAACTTTAGATGGAAGTGAAATTTCGTAATTCTTGAATGCAATTTTGATACCAATAGCTAATACTAGCCTTAAATACAGTAAGTAAAAGGTTGTTTCGGTAGATAACGTAGAAAAATCTAAATATAGAAAGATTCTGAGAATACTTTCAGTCCCTGGAAAAGGTGTCAAACTAAAATCACCCTAGAGACAGATAAAGTAATTAGTACATGTGGAGACCAGAAATAACCCTAAGAGTAACAGCTGCACACTTTCTGCACTGACTAATGACAGTCTTCATGAATCCCACTATACAGAAATCACAAAAGAGGCACTATGCTAAATAAAAAGCACTGCTTTCCGTAAATAAGATTGATGTCTGTTTTAACTTTGTTAAACACTGAGCAAATAATTTTTCACAAGAATGAATGTGTATTCAGGAAATGTAATAGCTAAAGATAATGGTGAATAAAACAGTCCTGCAGACTGTTCAGGACTGGCTAGAGCTAAAGGAAATGACCAAACACATCCAAATTGTGGTTGAATAATGATGAGCCCAACATATCAATATCTTGTTGATGCACAACTACCCTAACATTACCACAATACATAATACCATAATATTCGTTCAATTATTTCAGCATAACACACAGTACATTCAAAAGTTTAGAGTTGGAAAGATTTTAATTCAGCAATGATGCATTAAAATTATGTTTACATCATTCAAAAATGATGGATGGATGGATGGATGGATGGATGGTTGGTTGGTTGGTTGGTTGGTTGGTTGGTCGGATGGATGGATGGATGGATGGATGGATGGATGGATGGATGGATAGATAGATAGATAGATAGATAGATAGATAGATAGATAGATAGATAGATAGATAGATAGATAGATAGATAGATAGATAGATAGATAGATAGATAGATAGATAGATAGATAGATAGATAGATAGGACATCATTTACTAAACAAAACACACAACACAATTAAACAACACACTATTACTGTTGAAATATTTAACACTGCATATTCCATACTGCAAAGTATGTAACCCAGTAGGCCTATACAGTAAATACTGTGGTGGAATATGCACTAAGTATATATTAGCACCTAAACAAGCAGTCTTCTTATCACATTCTGGAAAGCCGAGGAAAGACACAATGCTGAATAAATGTGCTCAATAAACATGTGAATGAATATTTCAATGACAACATACTGTATGGAGAAAATATTGAGATGCTTAGATATGATAGCATTTCTACCAAACACTTTTTTTTTTACTTGCTCCAAAGTGTTATCAGAGACATAAAGGAACAGTTTATCTCAATAAAGGGGTAATTTTCCTTTTTTGCCCTAAGAAAAGAGTGGAAGCAAATCTCCAGCAAAGGTTGTGCATCACTTTCTAAATCTAAAACTGAAAGATTATTTGGATTTATCGTTGTTAGCAGTCTCTGGGATTTCTTGCCCAGACTTAATTTCTCTTCGGTCGCGCTGACACGCTCTTATCACCTTTAACATTTACCTCCGCTGTCCAGGTTGTACCCCAGGCCCTGCTAGCTAAACACCCAATGGCTAGCCTGCCCTTTTACACATGCTACATAGCCCCCGGCTAAATGTCATTAGTCGCCGATGAGGATCAAAGCTAAAATGGCCCACTAACTTGTGTAATGTCAACGTGTAGCATTAATTAAAACCATGTCTGTTTTTAATTAATTTCACTAACCGAGAGGGGTAGAGTTGATCCCCGGTCGGTGTTAGTGGCCATTTCACCGTGTTTCAGCAGACGAGACAAGGTTTTCAAAATCTCAAATGGCGACCACTGGAAATTTGTAAGAAGGCTGTGGTGATGTGAGATGTTAAGATGCAGATAGTGTTTGTATTTATTTGCTTAATTAACTGAGGCTCATTGTTATGGAGACAGTGACCCCAATTAGCTGCAGACCAAAATACTTCAGGTAAACACAAACTTATTTGGTGATGTTCCATCAAATGCTAATTTTTTAATTCACATGAATGCTGCCATAACAACTAGGCATTGAGGGCTTTTAAGGTAGCAAGTCCATATGGAACATTTGAAGTTATATACTGCAAAATTAATATGAATAAAAATATATGCCCTGAATAATTTCATGTTCAGATCAGATCAAATTTGATTAAGATAGTGTATTTTAATATAATTGGTGGGAAGCAGCCGTGCTGCTTATTTATTATTTATTTATTTATTTATTTATTATTATTATTATTATTTTTTTTTTTTTTTTTGGAAATCTTTTTTTTTTTTTTCAGGATTCTTTGATAAATAGAATTAAAAATCACAGCATTTTTTAGAAATATAGTTCTCAAAATTATTCATACCCTTAGTAAAAAAGAAGGCTTTAAAAATAAGTCTGCATAGTTTATCCATTCTTTCATTCAGAAATAATAATAATACAAAATCCTAACCTTTAATTGAAGTAAAATAAATAAATAAAAAAGTGGGGAAAAACACATTATGAAATAAATATTATTCTCTAGTACACAATGGCCACAATTATTGGTACCTCTAGAAATTCTTCTGATTAAAATATCTCTGAAGTATATTGCCATTCATATTTGCATTTTTTTTTTTACATTAGTGTTTGTATTTTTATGAAATTGTCTAGGAATGTGTAATTGAATTGTTTAGAAGGAATATAAATATGAGGGAAAATCTGTTATTAATATGTCACTTCTGAATAATTTATTGATGCTTTGCTGAATGAAAGCATGAAAAAACATTACTGACCCCAGATTTTTTAATAGTAGTGAACATATATTCATACAATCACATATTGAGGGCTGTACATTATCAAGTCCACGTACAAAACATTTTAAATCATATAACAGCACTGCTGTGAAAACTCAATGTGAGTTATATTACATGTCACTAGCAGTTGATGTCATCTCTTCATCTGTCGAATAGCATCATGTTGCTATCATATGCCCTCGTAAACACGGTGCACACCCCTCCTGTACGCAAAAACAATAATAATGTGCTTTGACAGAACAGATTGTGCGACACTAATATAAATAAAGAAACTATCACTCTTCGTTATGCCTGCTGCTCTCTGATGACACATCTGCCTTGTGTTTAGATGTTGGGTTACGTCTAACCAATCACAGCTCAAGTCGATTTATCCAATCACATTGCACGTTGGACTTGTTTATCGAGCCAATTAAAAAGAGAGGTGGGATTACATTGCTAAGAGCTGAGAGGTAATTGCAGAGATAACCTGTGCCCACAAGGCTTTAGAGAGTTTTTGTGTGTCTGAGAGAGAGCGCGGAGAGAAAATTAATATTCTCTGTCATTCTTGGTTCCTGAAGGTCTGAAAAGTCCCCATGTTTTATCATCCTGAAATGTTGTTAAATGTTAATGGGAACCTATTTTTACATGGGCCATTCCACCACACTCTCAACCTCCCTGAATAAAACATTAATACCAACACACTGGCCAATGCTTGAATCCCTTGCTCTATGATTGCAGATACATTCAGTGTTTGGAATGGATGACTTGTGTTTACTAACTGAATTGTCTCGTTTATTCAGTTTCTTACAGGAGAGACTTAAATACTCTCTTTATGCCATCAAGCTACTTTTCTGTTTTCGTACCAGCCAGAAATAGCACCTGTAGCCATATCAATGAGAGCTGAAGATGGCAACTTCCATAAAATCATAAATTAACTGTGTTTGGTTAATGAGCACGTTTACCAATCTCATTTAGCAAAAGTCTTCACAATTTACAATTATATATAATAAATTACCTCAATTTTTTTCCTCACAATATTGCACTAATATCAGAGATGTGCCTGAAGCTGAATGACAAATTATATGGAGTAGTAGATGTGTATTCAATAAAACATGTTTAAAAACATAAATAAAATTGATAACTATAATGTGAAGTTTAGGAATAAAAATTGCACATTGTGGGATTGTGCGAAGGCCAAATTTTCTGCATCATTACTCCACTATCCAGTGTCACATGATCTTTCAAAAATCAATCTATGACCATATGATGCTCAAGGAATTCTCATTATTATCACAATTAAAAACACTACTACTTAATATTAACTAGTATAAGCTGATATACTTTTTTATTGATGAATAGAAAGAAATAAACTTTCTGGGTAGTAACCCAAATGATGGGTCAAAACAACCCAATCGCTGGGTTTGTCCATATTTTACCCAACGCTGGGTTGTGTTTAACACAGCATTTTTTAGTGTGTATACAGTATATATCTTAAAGACCCCATACTTTTAAATGGTAGTGCCCATATTTTTCACTTCCTGAAATGTCTGTTTTAATATTTTAATATTTTAAAATATTTTAAAGAGTGGGATATACAATAAAAATGCTTTTACGTCTAACTGAATTCAATGCATGCAAGTATGAGATTGAAGTAGAGGTGAAGTTTCTGGCTAAGAAGAGAGATTTTAGTTAAAGCCCACATATGGTTCTAACTGAAAACATACAGATAATATGAATAATAATATGAATAATAGAAATGTAATATGAACAGGCAGGACATCTAAATAAACTCTAAAAGTAGTTTTCCGATGCATGAGAGAGACTGAAACTTGCAGACTCTTGTGGATATGTTGGCTCTCTCTTGTGCATTTGCTGCATTTTCTATTTATCTAATTCTCCACTGAACAGCAAAAAAAGTGAGCAGCTCTACCCTATGAGTATGTGGATTATGTTTAGACTCCTGAGCAGGGATTTACAATCATTTCAACAATTCCTAGAGAATCAACTTGACTTTTTTTTTTCTTGTCGCAACATTTGTTTAAGGATGAAATAAAAGCAGCTATTACTAAGGGGAGGAGAATGAGAGAAAACATCCTATTCCTCCTACATCATACAGAGTGTGGAAATAATGCCTACAACAGGAAACTTTTGTCTCATTTTAGCAACTCCCAATACAGGCATTCTAGCAACAAGGCCACAAGGGAGTACTATAGAGAAAGAGCCGGGAGAGAAGAGGGAATGGTAGATAGTGCATATGAAAAAAGAGTGCATGGGAGAGAACGGTTGTGCAACATTCACAAGAGACAGAAGGTAGGGAGACAAAAATATTTTTTTTGTCTTTGTGCCTATTGTGACGTATACTTAGAACTTGAGAGGAACACATATAAAACATGCACAAGACCTTTGTAATTAGTCACCATGAATATATAAGCATGCAAACACACACTTATATCATGCCTATAATGAATTAGCTTGTCCTAATGACATTACCACTGTAACCTGACTAACTAGCTTTTTATACAAAGCACAGAGACATGCCTGAAAAGACATCCATAAATTAGCACTGCAGAGTCGCTGTGACTTTACCACTAATGGCAAGAGATCTTGCTTTACCCTGTTCACATATCCTGTTTCCTGTCCTGAATCTTGGTGAAAAACAAGGAAACAGCTTTGCATGTATCAGCATAATAATTTCACCTCAAGAACTAAACTGATTTTGCAAAATAAACAAAACTATAAGTGATGAAATACATGGTTAATTATAAAGCAGGATTAGATGTACTACCATTTAAAACTTTGGGGTCAGTATTTCAGACACAAACTGGGAACGCTTCAAGTTGGCAATTCAGGACTGAGCCTAAATATTTCTAACCTTTTGTTTTGACAAGGTACGGTTGTGATTTCATAACTGCATGGCCAACCAGGAGTAGAACATAACTCAGAAATAATAACCAGTTCATAAATACATTTTGAGACCAATGGTATATGATTTTCCACTATGTGTAAGTATGTACTATAAAGTGAAGCATACAACCATTAATACGTCAGTCTTGTCCTCAACACAGGTTCAAGAAAAATACAATTTCTGAATGGCAGTGGGCAGCTATTTTAAAGTCTGATTCAAATTCAAACATTTATGCAGGTTATTTGTCAGCCCAACAATGTCATAAAAATTTCAGTGTGTTTACTTGGTAGATAAGAATATATTCAAGCCCAAACCCATTTCCAGTAAAGTGTCATTATATAAAATATAGATTTTGTTGCTATTTGCTGTCTTCAAACTGCTTTTATTTTGTGTTGCTATTTTTAAAATCCCCTTCCTTTTTGCTGGGTTTAGACCTGTAACGGTCATGTTTTTTGTTGTTGTTGTTTTTTTTTTTTTACTTTTCAACCATGGTGGCTACATACTGTCACTTCTCCTGCTGCCCCTCATGTTCTGCATCTTTATTCATCCTTCTCTAACACCTTTCCTTTCATATGTTTCCATTTCGGCCTCTCTTTCATGAGTCATCATTGGTGGCCTCATAGAAGCAGGGTGTCAATCCAGGCCATGGCACAATCCCTCTTTGTAGGAGACGCCAAAACAACTTGTCTGCATGATTCAGCTTTACAGCTCAAGGCTCTCCTCGCAGACCAAGACCACCATATCCCGTCCCTCGACCCCAAGCTTCTGGCTTTCTACACTAGGTGGATTAATTCTAATTTGCAATGTTGCACCCTCACAGTCATCTGAGGCGAACCCAAAATGGCTGTGGTGTTGCAGCGAGGGTGTGTTGGGATTTGCGGCGCTGTGTTCTCGGTGGGGTGCTGAGGGTAAAAGCAAAAGCCCCTCGACAGGCTTTGATGTGCGCTGGTGATTATTGAGGCTAATCAAGAGTGCCATCAGCGAGCTAGCAGCAAGCCAGTGCTTTGTTTGTGTTCTTTAATGCTAATCACTGTGGCTAACACATTAGGTACTTTGATTTATTGGCTCAAGGACAAGGCTTCTTTATAAGTTTATCCGAGCAGTGGTAAATTATTAATTAATGTGCAACCTAAGCAGGCTCAGTGGCCATTGTTTCTGCATAGTGTATCAGTATAGACTTAAGTATAGAGATTGCAACACCTCTATTAGGTTGAGTTCCACTAGTGCTCCCATTACCAGTTCCGCTGGATACTGTTCCCCAAAAGGGGATAGCATATGCTACCTAATAATCTAAAGCAGCAGGATTGTGAAAAATTTACACCTCGCTAAGGTTGTTTCAAATACGTTTGCTAAAAAGGCCTTCTGATTTTGTCAGTTGCAAAGATGTAAGTTAGAACTTACTGTTGAGAAACATATGAGAGGAAAATCACATTGTACAATGTACTATTAACAACAGCACTGAAGAAAAACCTAAAAAGCGTATGATTGTTTCAGATAAGTCAATCGTAGTCAGTAATGTCATGGACTGACCTGCCAGAGCTGCATGAGCTGAAGCAGAACAGTGATGGAACATCTTTAAACTCAAGCACTGTTAGCAGGTTAATTAACTTGCCCAAAACACATCCTATAAATATGAGATAAATCACACGTATACAACATAAAAGTAATATTGAAATTTGCTTCTGCTCAAAATGATGTGAATAACAACTGTGACAACATTGTGTTTGTTGTTGCTTAAATACATATACTGTATAAAAAGATGTAGTAAGAGTAAAACTTTTTTGACTTAAAACATTAAAATATTAAGAGACATTGATAGATATATATGACAACAATAGAATGATAGAATGATGTATAGAATGATAGATGGAACAATAGAGCATTATATAGATAGACAGACAGACAGACAGACAGACAGATTAGATAGATAGATAGATAGATAGATAGATAGATAGATAGATAGATAGATAGATAGATAGATAGATAGATAGATAGATAGATAGATAGATAGATAGATAGATAGATAGATAGATAGATAGATAGCCACAGTGACAACAGCCACAGTGTGTTGCAGAGAGGGATGCAAAGAAAAAGAGAAGGAAAGTGAATGAGAGAAATCGATCAACGACGTTGTGTTTACAATTGGGTGCTAAAGGTCAACAGAGGCCAAATACAAATGAACCGGAACATGATGCATGCGTACAGCAGCAGTGTGGAAAAGCGCCCAACCCTGTGTACTTGTCTGCATGTGTGCTTGACAAAGAATGTGTGCTTGCTCTATTCATCTTAGTGATCTACACCCTGTTCTGTCACATATATCAAGAGTTCAAGCTAGAATCCCCAGCACACTCACTCCAGCATCACAGCTGGTACCTGCGATGACAGACCAGTGATGTCTGAAACCATGCCAATTTACACTTCCTGTCAGCATGGTGGGTGTGCCAGCATTTGATGAAGAGTGCAAAATAAGTATAAGTGTCCTTAATTTTTAGAATTTATTGCTCGACAAAATGCAAATGAGATGGAAAGATGCTAAATAAAGCATGGCGAATTTAACCAAACAAATTCGACATTATTTTAACATTTTTTAACAGCTATTCCACAGTTGTTCAAAAGAAAGAAAAAAGTCTTCAAAAAATGATTTCTTTCTTTCTTTCTACTATTAACATGTAATAAAATTGTAAATATTGTGATACAGACAGACAGACAGACAGATAGACAGATAGACAGATAGATAGATAGATAGACAGATAGATAGATAGATAGATAGATAGATAGATAGATAGATAGATAGATAGATAGATAGATAGATAGATAGTGTTTAGAACCTGTACTACAGGCTGAAAAGACGTCAACCAGCAGATTTACTCGCTAAATGGCAGCACAGAGTGAAATAACTTCACTAAGGGATTTAGCAGGCAAAGTTCAGCAGGTTGTTTGAGCTGCTTAAGGTGGATTCAGCAGCGGTCCTGTCCCTGTGACCTGCTGCACCTGCCAAGAGAACAGGCACAAAATCCTCGTACAAAAAGTAAACCCACTACCCTAATCACTTAGTTTGCTGACTCCACTTTAAAAAGACCTATTACTCTGTTTTTTTTTTTTTTTGGTGACATGGCATCATGCAAGGGGAAATAAAAAAGTACCATGTTTGAAGATCTACCAGTACCAGGGAATATAATAAATTACCACTTGTTTAAACTGAGCCCAGCAGGCACTGGATGTCTATGTAACATCTGACTGACGTTGGACATGACATCAGACAGAAGTTGCATTTTGGCTGGAAACAAAAACTGGGTTGATGTCAATATTTGACGTCAATTATGACATTGACTTAACATTGGATTTTGGTTACACAACCTGAAAACAACAAAATATCAACGTCAGCTGACGTCGGTATTGGACATCAAATTAACATTGACATTGAATTTTGGTCACCTGACGTCACAACCAAAATTTAACCAAATATCAACATCTTATGTTGTTGTGTGCCTGCTGGGAGATAATGTTCCTAACAAACATAAAAAAAATAAAAATGTTTGATCTCCAAAGACTTTCCCTTTACACATTTAGAAAACGAGACTGCACTTCTTACCCGTCTGGATTTGATCTCTTTCACATAAAGTGGAAGGAGGAACTCCGACACTCCCTCTAATCTGATGCCCTCTTTGGTTACACGGAGATTTCCCATGCCATCCTGACGGACAGAGGAAAAGAGAGAGAGTTTGTCATGTTCGTGCAAATATATAATTGTTTAACAGCAGATTTATGCTATCATAACGATTGTTTTCTCTGATTATATTTCGCTGTAAACCATACTGAGTTTAAGGAAACCCATCATTAAAAAAATCTCTCATGCAAGATTGTTTCCACCATGGATAATAAAATAAATTAATAAATTAAAGTAATAAACTTGTGTTTCGGGGGTTGGGGGGTGGTGGGTGGATCTGAATAGTGAAATATAACTCACAATTGGGATTAAAAAAAAAAAAAAAACTTTAACTTGAAACATTTTCGCAGTTGAAATAAAATGTTCTGATGTTCATTCATGTTTATTTCATGCTTTATGTAAATATGAAAATATGATTGGTTCACATGCTGCTTGAACTGAGGCACTACAGTGATCTGTCACAACACATTAAAGAGCCACAAAACGGTATTTATTGTTGGAATTTCTAAAAAAAAAAATTGATAATTAAAAAACAGAGACCTTTTTTCATACCAGAAGTAACCTGCTCTGTCTTGTCTGTCGACATGTTGTCCAGTTTCCTTTTTGCTCTGTAATGTATTTTTTACTGTGTGAGAACATGGTGTGTACTGTGAGAGTGGCATGGCTTGTCAGACCTAGCAACAGTAACTAAGGAGGGCAGGTTTTTGCAAAGGGTCGATTGTGAGATGTAACTTCCTCACCCCAATGATTTACACATTTTTCCATCTTATATTTTAGAATATTTTGTTAGTTCTTTTCTCATCTGAATTTTCTCATCTATTTTTTTATACAGTTACAGACACACATTCAGTCATCAGCCGCATCAGTTTTTATATCAAAGGAACTGGGTGTTTCATTACAAGTAGTGTTGGTGTGCTTTACATTGTGAAGCATGAATTAGTTAGATTAATATGTGCTTGCTTTTTTGAATGAACACTCTTCTTCATTGTAGAGAATGCAAGAATATGGGTGTCAAAATATACTGAAAAAAAAATCAATTTAGTTAAACAGATAACTAAACCAGTTTACTCCCACGTCTATGTTTTCTGCTAAATGTATGTAAACACTCAGATATGGCAGATTGTGGATTTAAGCATCTCTCTCAAAAGCAGTTTCTCTCTTCAATTTGGGTTGCACAAAGAGAAGCCCCACAGCTATTTTCCATCTTCCTTTTCCCAATTTACTTCTCTCCTTCCCAAATGCCATATTCTCTCTTTCATCACATCCCTTTTTCCATCTTCCCTTCTCATCACATTCTCAGTAACCAAGAGACTACAGTAATGACGTCAAACTTCAGTCCATGTTGTTAATATTTCTAAAGAGACTGAACATTGTGAAAAGAGAAAGCGAGCATGTTTTTTTTTTCTTTTTTTTTCTTTCTGAGCAATTAATTTCTAAAAACTTTTAAAATTATTCTACTTTTTATCATGTTGACCTTTCTCTGTTTAACCTGTTCATTTTATCTTTCAAGAGTACATTGTGTTCTTGGGCAACATTAATGAGTCAGTTACTTGAGAAGTTGATTTCATATGTGGCTCTAAAAGCATTGTTTCAGAATTAGCACATGGAGCATTATAATTACTGCATGTGAAAGCACTGCCATAAGATGAGGACTTTAAAGGGGTCATCGGATGCTAAATGCACTTTTACAAGTTGTTTGAACTGAAATGTGTGTTGGCAGTGTGTGTACACAACCACCCTATAATGATAAAAATCCGCCCAGTGTTTTTTATATATACTTTTTATATTATACATATATACTGACTCCAAGCTTTTTGAATGGTATAATGTATAATGTTACAAAAGCTTTTTATTTAAGATAAATTATGATCTTTGGATCTTTATATTCATCAAAGAATCCTGAAAAAATGTACTCAGCTGTTTTGATAATGATGATGATGATGATAATAATAATAATTATAAATTTCTCTTGAACAGCAAATCAGCATATTATAATGATTTCTGAAACATCATGGGACACTGAAGACTGAAGTAATGATGCTGAAATTTTAGCTTTGATCAAAGGGATCAATTCTATTTTAAAATATATTCAAATAGAAAGCAGTTATTTTAAATACTAAAAATATTTCACAATATTACTGCTTTTGTTGTATTTTGGATCAAATAAATGCAGGCCTGGTGAACAGCAGAGACTTCTTTAAAAGGAAAAAAAAAAAACATTAAAAGTCTTACTGTCCAAAAACATTTGACTGGTAGTGTATACAAACCTGAAAGGGTGCCCTGGCACATTTCCACCTAAGAAAAGGCAGACCATAGCAAACTGGCCCAATTAAACACACTGGCTTTCAACCAGGAACCACTAATGTCAGAGATAATGACCTCAAAACAAAAACAATGATGAGGCAACAAAACTAAACAGCTCATAAATGAATCTCAATGCACCTTTAGTTGCCAGGTGCAAGCAGTTCCTAGATTTGTCCTGCAACTATCCTGTCCTGTCTGATATTCAATATTTTATTCACAAATATCATGTTATTCACATACTGCTATTAATTTTATTTGTTTATAAAACTAGCCAGATTGGATTAAGTTACTTTGAAATGCTTGTTGGCTCTCCACACCTCCAGTACTGGCTGAGCACTGGCAATGCTGCAGTAAAAAGGTGGTGTCAGTCTGGACCAGTTAATAACTAGACATTCTGTCAATCAATGGCCACTTTGGGAGATTCAGGTAGTGACAACAGAGTCAAGCGAGGCCTTAAGGCCTATAACTTGCTCGTATTTTAGTGCTATTACAGCTTGCGTTTCTGCTTCAACTGGTGTGACAGCAGTCTGTTACCATCAACTTCCTCGACAGCAGCAGCCATCTGAGTTGCTGTTCTCTCAGCCAACATTTTCAATTTCAGCACTTCTCTCTGTCATAATCAACTGAACGGCTTCTGCTGATCATACTGGACTGATCTTGTTAAGATCAAACATCTCTGTGGCATAAGGGCAAGAAAAGGAATGTGGAATCTCCAATAATATCAAGGGTGCTTGTGCTAGTTTACAACCCCAATCTCAAATAAAGTTGGAACATTTTGTAAAATGCAGTGAAATAAAAAAAATCTGTGATTTGTTAATTCACTTTTACTTTTATATAATTTCCAAAAGTACAAAGAAAATATCTCCTTAATGTTTTTCCTGACCAGCTTAAATGTGTTTTGTAAATATAAACAATTTTTATGTTGATGACTGCAACACACTTCAAAAAACTTGGAACAGTGGCTAAATAAAAGTGAAAAGGTTATAGAATATCCAAGTTAAACTGTTTTGAAACAGTCCACAATAAGCAAGTGAATTGGTAATAGGTGAAAGGATCATGTTTGGGCATACAAAGAGCATCTCAGTCTTTGGCAGCAAAGCCACTTTGTGGCAAATTTCATGAGTAAAGTGACAAACATATCAAAAATAACATTTCTCAATGCAAATTCACAAAGAATTTAGGTCTTTCACCAACTACCATACAATACATAATATTGTGAAAAGATTCAGGGAATCCAGAGAAATCTCATTGCATGTAGGGCAAGGCCAGAAACCTTGGATGTGAAAAGGTTAATGTGCATGACCTTTGAGCCCTCAGATAGCATTGCATAAGAAACTGTCCTACAGCGGTGTTCCATATAGCCACATGTGCTCTCGAGTACTTCAGAAAACTGTTGTCATTTACCACAGTCTGCAGCTGCATTAAGAAATGCAACTTGAATATCTGTTAAACGAGGAGAAAGCTAAAGTATACATGAGTTCTATGGGGGTGCATCAATGCAAACACCATGAGAATTAAACAATAACGACTATGGACTGATGAGCAGCTGAAGTCAAGAAAAACTGGACAAAAATTTTGCATGTAAAACTTTAGCAATTAGTATCCTCAATTCTCAAATGATTAAACATTGTAATCAAAAAAGAAAGCTGAAATGACAGAATGTTAAAACATGCCTCTGTTCCAGCTTTTTTTTAGAGTGTGTTGCAACTATCAAAATAAAACAATACAAAATACATATTAAGTTGGTCAATGAAAACATTGTATTTTTTGTCAATTAAATAATTTTTTAAGAGAATTAACAAATCACAGCCTTTTGATTATTGCATTTTACAAAATGTCCCAACCTTTTTAGAATTGGTGTTGTATTGTCATTTTCTTGTAACAGGTGGCTGTACTTCCATTCATGACACAAACTAGATTCCAAATGGTTCGTTCATCAACCTCTTCATCAGCTCTGCAGACATAAATGTGTACTCATCCAGAGTAATTTTTAAATACAGCACAAGTGAGAATTAACCATTTCCTGTGAGCAATCAGCATTATGTAAACAGACACACAATCCTCACTTCAGTGTGGCAGCTGGCTGTTTCATGGCGATAAAGTGTCATTTAAATCTTTAGAAGGGATTTGATTGGCTGTGATTCACACAAATTATGAGTTTATATTTATCTTAGGTATGGAACAAATTATGTTCTTATAATGTAAACAAATGTATCATCGTCATCATCATACCTACAACACCAAAACTTCGCATTTAAAATCATTTCTTGGGAAAATAACTTCAGTTAGAATGATATTTCAATGTACACCCATTTGCGTGTGTTGATGCTGTTTGCAGTAACCTATGAAGTCCCCTTCACATCAGGCAATTGGGTTGTACGCCCAATTTAAATTATTATGACTATCAACAAGCCTTCTTGAGCTAAGTTACTCTAGTTCAATCTCCTCTGGCGAATACCACAGTGCTGTTTGTTGCTAGTAGAACAAAAATGCAGCTGCAAATTGAATGACTGCCAACATGAGGAAAAAACCCCACAAAATATAAATAATGCCTGGGGGTTACAAACTTTGCTTTGAAATACTAATAAAGGTCTTTATTGAATTTTAATTTAACGTGGAGTTGACTTTGGAATTTCAATAATAATAACCTATTACAAGGTCACGACTTTATTTATTTTCACTCTGTAGATTTAACTATGCTTTGCCAGGCACTGGTGTACTTTGGATCAATGTCTTATTGGATTTAAATAACCTTTTCTGGATTCTGCTTTTAAAAATTAATGTTGCAGAACAGCGGAAAATAATGCAAACCAGCAGTTGTGTCCCCCCACACAAACACGTACAGTACACACACACATACAGTCACCTCCCGATCACCCGCTTGGGAGGTGCTATAATGTAAGTCCTTGCTGTGAGTGGATCGATGTGGTAGACTTGCACAAATGACTAAATAATAACACTGATTGGGCTATGATTAGCTAAAGACCCCGGCGAGGAGGAGCTTCAGAGCAGAGCCACGATCAGGCTTTTAAATTAAGGGTAGTTTACTTGCTATTTGACCAGATTTAAAAAGCCACTTGAAGTTCACTAACTGCAAGGACATCCCCCTTAGAATACTCTGTTTAAGAGCCTTTCTCAGAAACACATGGGTGGAATATCAATAAATGTCCAAGCCCTGGGATTTCAGCCAAGGATAGAACTTAAAACTTTGTTTTAGTGGCCAAACTTATCTTGTTGAGTTTGGCCACTAAATTGTGACAGCAAAACACAGACAAGGTTATAGTAGACCAGCTAAATTGCATGTTATGGATGCGACGGATACATGTGATGGATACATGTGATAGATGAATGCATGGATTATGGATGTGATGGATGAATGCATGTAATGGATGTGTGTGATGGATGGTTGATTGGATGCATCTGAGAGATGGATGGATGTTATGGATGGATGGATAGAAGCAAGTTATGGATGGTTGATTGGATGCATGCGTGTAATGGACATAATGCATGGACACATTTGACAGACAGATGGACACGTGATGGATGGATGGATGGATAGATACAAGTTATGCTTGTTATGAAAGGATGGGTGGACACATGGGTGGATGGATATAATGAACAGATACATGTGAAGAACACATGGGCACATATGATGGATGGATCGATATTATGGATGGAAGGATGGATGGATGCAAGTTATGGATCAATGGATGCATGCTAAGGAAGAATATGCATGTTATGAATGGGTAGATAGATGGATGCATAACATGGATGAAATGATAAATACAATTTATGGGTTGATACTACATGTTAAAGAAGGATGTATGCATGTCACAGATTGATGTATGGCTGGATGAATGCATAATATAAATGGAAGGATGGATGCAATTTATGGATCTATGGTTGCATGTTAAGGAAAGATGTATGCATGTTATGAATGCAATGGATGGATGTGATGGATACATGTGATGGATGGATGCATGGATGATGGATCTGATGGATGAATACATGTGATGGATGTTTGTGATGGACAGCTGGATGGATGATATGGATGGATGGATAGATGCAAGTTATGGATGGACTGACGGATGGATGGATGGATGGTTGCATGCCATCTAATGGATGTAATGGACGGATGCATGTGACAGCCAGATTGACACATTTGATAGATAGATGGATGGAAGGATAGATACAAATTATGGATTTATTGTTGCATGTTAAGGAAGGATGAATCCATGTTACGGATGGATGGGTGGACACATGGATGGATGTAATGAACAGATGCATGTGATGGACGGATCCATATTATTGGTGGAAGGATGGATGCAAGTTATGGATCAATGGTTGCATACTAAGGAAGAATGGATTTATGTTACAGATGGATTGATGGATGCATATAATGGATGAAAGGATAGATAAAGTTACGGATTAATGGTTACATGTTAAAGAAGGATGAATGCATGTCACAGATCGATGGATGGATAGATGCATAAAATAAATGAAAGTATGGATGCAAGTTATAGATCAATGGTTGCATGTTAACCCTTTGACGTGTACGATCACACTGGTGTGATCAGTCTTGGCTGGTCCCTGAAGCGTACGATCACACCAGTGCGATTAGAATGTTCAGTTCATCACGTGATTAACTGCTGAATTTAAATCTGCTTTCGTACTTTGGCGGCGCGGAACCAGATCGGACGCGCTGAGCGCTTCTCATATTATCACAATTATTTAGTGTTTTCAACCATATAATGCTTATTTTAGGTTTATGGTTTTTATTTTATGTTAAGTACTAGAAATAGTGTTAATTTATAGTTTGTAAAATACACGCTGATGGAAATGGCAATAGTGATCCTTACAAATATAATCTGACATGTTTTATTGATATCATATACAGATTGTGTAGGTAACTATAAAGTTTACACTGTTCTTCTTACAGTTTACCGGAGACCTAGTTTAACGTGTTTTGGGAGGAGAGGATGAATTTGCGTGTTGTACATCCCAAAGCTCGGATTCAGCATGAACTAACATGGCAACGCCCATCACCTGGTATAGATCAACTAACACGGTCGAAATAAAAGTGTTTAAACTACCAAATAGATTTACTTGCACATATTTCAGAATCGGAATACCAGATATTTCATAATATAGTGAGCATGTTTGTGAATATTTTGAATAAAACAGGAAAAACGAAATAAAAGTGATCCATTTGTCACACAGAGCTTTTGTGGCTGCGTGGTGTCACATGACAAGCATGACGCATCGTCATGGAAACAATAAGGCTATACATTATAAAATAACGGTCACCTAAAAAAACTCACGCTGGGGGTTCAGCTAGAATATTTAAAACTCACGTGTGAAAGGGTTAAGGAAGGATGGATGTGGGTACAGTAGGTGAATAATAGATGGATGGATTGCTCAACAGGTGCGTGGATGGATGGTTGAATGAATAAAAGGGTGGATGGATGGATGGATGGATGGATTAACAGGTGGTTTGGAAGATGAATAGATTTTAGTTAAAAAACTAAGAGTATATTGTAGAGGCCTGATTGATAGATTGTTGCTGTAAAAGTTCCATGGTCTTTTAGCTTAAAACATTGTCAAAGCCTTTACCCACAGAGACTGTGAGTGCCACACAGCAAGATTTTCACCACAAAGACAGGCTGTATTATTATAAACACGTCTCCTGCTGAAAGGAATAACAAAGGGGAAAAAAGAGCAAAAGACAAAGAGAGAAAGAACAAAACAAACATGAAAGGGTGATCGTGACGGGCAGCATGGGTAAGAGGGGGCAAGCCTGCTGAGACAGCAAGATATGCATCGTCCCACGCATTATGCTCAGCATAGGACCAGACATCTTCTTTTAATCAGCTTCTAATACACTGCTGTGTCAAGGTAATGATCCTTTGTTGCTGGGCTAATTGGACAAACATATCATAGCCCCTCCAACTGTGCGTGCATGTGTGATTGCGTTTGCCTGAGCCTTTCCACACAATCACAGTGACAGCAAACAGTGTAGGAGGAACTGGTGAATCAGTGTTCTAAACTAAGTGATAAAGAGTCTAACTGAAGTTGCATTTAGAAGATATGAACGTTATCAGCGCAAGAACACTCCAGAAACCCAGCAGGGATGACGCACAATCCATCATCTTCTGACACATCTGACTTTGTGCCTTAAATGTCAGGCTGGGAATTGATTCCAAAAATATTTTTTTCTGAGGTGTTGGGAATCAAGAATTGATTCCAAATGTTTGAATTAATACCATCAGTTGTAATAGAAAACAGCTGTTCTTGTTCCTCTAATCTTTCAAAAGAAACTAAATAAATATATAAAATAAAAACAACAGTGAGGAACTGATTCTTAAAACTCTGTCGATTCCAGAACCAGCAACAGGAATCGGAATTGATGTTAAACATTTTGGAATTTAACAGCCATACTTAAATGTGCTCAAAGCAATGAATTTAAACACGCAAGTATCACTAAAATACATCTAACAAAAAGCAATGTGATCTCATGATAATTTGTATATTTTATGTAAAATGTGGTTCTACAAAATGTGCATTTACTTATGTTTTTGCAGACATTAAAACGTACAATACTGATGTATTTACAGCATTAAAACCTAAAACATAAATTATTAATGTATGAATAACTGATATGAATAACAAATTAGCTTGTTATTGGAAAAGTAAAATAGCACATCAAAATCTTAAAGAAAAAAAGTAAAAAGCATGGTTACATTTTGTTCCCCCAAAACATCACACCAACACAAGCACATTGACTCATGCTTCAGAATATGTTTTTAGAGAAGCTAAATAAACATTGAACATTCAAAAACTCTCTTGACATTAAGACACAAGGTAAAATCGAGCTAAGTATGCTGGGTTCGTGCTGGCTAAGACTGGTCACAGAGAGCATGAACACGGACTGAATGGAGCTGATATGAGTTTAATGCTGAGCTGTTTGAGGCTATTGAGAAGGACCTGTGTGATTCTGAAGAGGGTTGCTAAGAGGTGAGATGCAGGTAGAGAAAGAACACCAAGGGGTTTTTTGTATGCCGAGCAATTTGTAGGATAAACAACTCACTCACCGACCTGAACACAAATGTGAATGATAGCAAAGCATTCTAATCAATGAACATGTTCCTTTCATTCAGCTCTTTGACATAACCATACACACTCAAGTCCAGGCCACATTCAGACAAATTCTGACATAACATTCACATCCAGACAAATTCTGGCATAAAAAGCAATATTTTACACTTATTGCTATTGTACAAGCATGTATTTTTATTGTAGATGACAGAGGGTATTTTCTAAAGTGTGGACATGGTCAGCAATCAGTCTAATAAAAAACTATTTAGTACTGCAAATAACAATAATTTTAGGTAACAGGTTTAAAGATTTTGTTTCATCCGATGTGTTCTGGAGCCTTATATAATCAAGACATTGAGAAAACTCTGATTAAACCGGCTGCCATACAAAGTTTGGCATCAGTTATTTTAATGAGACAATTTCCACTGTCTCTTTATTTCAGCTGTCAGTTTCAAAACCTAAGAAAAAAAAAAAAAAAGATTATTTTGTACATAAGTATTTGTAAATACATAATACTTATGTACAATTAAATTAGGAAACTTTTTCTACAGTACTTTTATTTAAAGCAGTTTTTTTTTTTAGACTTTAAATTTTACTCAGCAGTCACAGTCTCCACGCTTTTCAATTTTAGTCAATTTTAAAAGTCCCTCCCATAAGAAACTAAAAGAGACTATAATCATTTGCAATTTATAGAAATATTATTTCATCTTAAAATATGATTACTTTTAAATGACTTTCAATGGAGAATGATGTTTTTTTTGCAGCCAAATCGTGTAGTTACGACACCAACCAGCAGGTCCTGACTAAATCATGCTAACCAGCTAAACCTTTGCCCCTTGGGTAGAACAATCTTAGAAGTTGTGCACAAATATCCCCCGCATGACCGTAACTTTTCAACATGGCAGAAAAGATCAATTTCAACAAGGACAGATTTTAATTATGTAATGCTATATAGCAGTATCATTTAGCTATTGCCACAGTCATATGCATTCTGTTCAAAAGTTTGAGGTGAGGGAGATTATTTTAATTTTTTAATGCCTTGATGGATTTGTTTCTCAGAAACCCACAACTTTTTACTTCACAAGATTGATAGATGTCATGTGGATCATTGTGTTGTTTTTAGCAGTTATTTTGAACTCTCATTCTGACGGCACCCATTCACTGCAGAGGATCCATTGATGTAATGATAATTTTCTCCAAGTCTGTTCTGATCAAGAAACAAACTCATCTGCATCTTGGATGGCCTATGGGTGAGTACATTTTCAGATTTTTTTTTTAATTAATTAATTAATTTATTATTATTATTATTATTATTATTGTTATTATTATTATTATTATTGTGAACTATTACTTTAAATCTTTTATTCATCAAGGATGTATGAAATTCATGTTTTAAATGGGTCAAATGATCATTATTTTGTTTATTGGGTGTAACAGAATATGTTGACATGTTTTAATGTTCAAAAAACACATTATTTTTCAAATACTGTACATTATTGTAGGTCCTCTATGCCCCGCCTCTCTCAAACGCGTCGTTTTCTACAAAGTCCCTCCTTCTGACAAGTGCAGTCTGCTCTGATTGGCCAACTGACCCAGTGCATTGTGATTGGCCCGAACACCGCAAGCACTCGTCGGAAATGTAACGACCCTTTCCATAATCGCAAGCTTCATCTTTCAAAGTAAATGTAAAGACATTTAAAATACATTTAGTTTTACCATCAGTTCAAGCCCGAAAGGGGAACAGAGTCGTGT
This sequence comes from Cyprinus carpio, assembly GCF_018340385.1. NCBI lineage: Eukaryota > Metazoa > Chordata > Actinopteri > Cypriniformes > Cyprinidae > Cyprinus > Cyprinus carpio. Next base: position 15,998,349 of record NC_056597.1, on the reverse strand, counting down.
GACGGTCTGTTTTATGAAGCTGTTATGTTTTTGGTGTGTGTTTGCATACACAAGCCATGGACGACTGTTATGTGTGATGATTTCTCTGTGTGTCTCTCTCTCTCTCTCTCTCTCTCTCTCTCACACACACACACACACACACACACACACACAATGTGCAAAACTCCGCATTTGAACAGTCAATAGCAAATACTTAAACTAATAACAAAACATACTCACAGTAGCTGATTCCAAAGTGTCAGATTGTCGTAGCAAAGTCAGAATTACCTCCTCTCCTAGGTTCACGAAACGGTCGTCCACGGTGCATTGCTGTTCTGTTGTAAGTAATCTTAAAGATTCCTAAATGCATCTACTTTCAGAAGGCCAAATAAAGTCTTTTTGCTTTCGCCTAGATATACACAGCATCTCCCTGACATGGCTGCTTAAACATTAAATGCGGTTACTGAAACCATGCCTTCTTTCTTTGCATGAACATTTAGATGCCATTACGCAAATATTTCCACATAGTGATGTAGACATGTGGTGGCGTGTTAGAATGAGTCGTTTTAGGGGGGCGTGGCAGAGTCTTAACTTTTATAAAGAATATCTTTGCAACTTTACAGATCTTCTTCATGCACCAAGAGCTTGTAACACTCCAAAGAGAAAGGAAAAATTTTAATTGCATCATATGACCCCTTTAAATCAAGTGACAATAAAGATTTTATATATTTTATAGATTTATTTATATTTCCAAAAAAAAAAAGGTATCATTGTTTTTCTAAAATATTCTTATTATTGACTAATGATAAGAAGAGATGCTTCCTGCGCATCAAATCAGCATATTAGAATGATTTCTGAAGGATCATGTGACACTAAGGACTGGAATAATAATGCTGAATGTTCAGCTTTGCAATCACTAGAATAAATGACATTTTAAAAATGAATTGAAATAGAATGGCTATTTTAAGTTTTAGTAATATTTTGCATCATTACTATTTTTTTTATTTTTTTTACTGTACTTAGATCAAATAGATTCTATCTGAAAAACATTAAAAACCAACATTAAACCTTTGAACAATAATGTAGCAGTATCTTGCAACAAGCACATGAAGGCAGTGTAATTGTTCTACCAAGTCCTACTACAGAGTACATCAAACTCTTATTTCAAACAAGCTAAGAAAATTCAGCTGTTTCCCTTTAAAAAACAAACTAAGTTTTACAAAGAAGTCAGTGCATAAAACTATGGCTGTCTTTCAATTTACTCAACCATTTGCTAAAGCAGCACGCATACACAAGCCTCCTGCTGACCCTCTGAACTCTTTGGGGAGCATTAAGCCTGATGGGTAGGTGATATACTGCAGAAGCGAAGTGAGAATTCAGGTGTGCCTCGACTAAAAGTGCTGATTGGTGTTTCTTAAAACAATACTGAAACAGCTAGTCCTGCCATTATTCACTTTTCAGTGGATTAGCTGTCAAAAGAGGCAGCAAAACAACACCCTGCTCTGAATATCTCCCACTCTCCAGACCTCTTCTCACTACAGATACGGATCAGTGCAGTCAGCAGTCCTTCGCTTTCTCACTTCCTCCATCTCTCTTCCCAGCACACACACACACACACACACACACACACACACACACACACACACACACACACACACCAAAAACAGCATTAAAGTGGATCTGTGACATATGTGTCAGAAATATTGGCCTAAACAGGGAAGGCAACAATAAATCCACAAAGCAAGCACGCATAATTATTTATACAAAGAGCATGTCTCGCTATGACAGACTAGTGATTACGAGAGCCATATTGTCTCAACATCTGTCCCGGGTTTTGTCATACCTCACTTTTGAATCAACATACTGTCATCACCACTGGCCGGGGAAACAAACATGTCGGAAGGAAGTTTAATCTATTAGCAACTAAGAACACATACACAAACATGCTGGTGGTTCATGCTGGATGAACTCTAAATGTTCCTCATCCAAGGATATTATTATACAAACAGCTTTTAAATATGTTAATTCTGTATTTGCATAATTACAAAAGTAGAGTTTCGTAACTGTGTTGTATAACCTACCAGAATCGCTGGTGAATTTGTTTCTGCAACTTTCAAGCTATTATAGCGACAATTCCCCTGGAGCAACATGGTTTTAAATTCAACAAATTCAAATCATAATTGACCCCATTTATTTTCTTAATATACATTCTGGTCGTATTCTGCACTGTTCATCCGTGCACGTTATTCAAAAGGAGAGAAAAAAAAATGGATCGCAAGGGCCTTTCTGAATTAGCAGTGTGACTCAGAATCACTCAGCCAGTAAATCGTTCAGTTTGCAATTGACCCCTTTCACTAAACCACAAGTCATGTGTCCGATAAGAAATGATCAGGGAATCATTACTGTAATGAATTTAGGTTCATGAATCAGTCCATTTACTGACTGGTTATTTTTTTTATTTGTTTATATGTGAATATGAATACATACAAATGTGTTGTAATACAATAACACACACACACACACACACACACACACACACACACACACACACACACACACACATACACACACACACACACACACACACACACACACACACACAGGCTTCCATTTTTGTGGGGACATTCCATAGGTGTACGGTTTTGTATACACCTAAACCTACCCCTCACACAAAACTTTTGATGGCACAAATGGGTAAATTCATAAGAGTGTCTTTAAAACCCCTCTTTTGTGCAAATTACTTCCTTGAGCCACAGTTTCTAATGTCAAGTTGTCAGTTAAACAGCTGAGCCCAAGCCTCCATTACTAATTTGAAAACATCACTTTAGGACTAGTAATGAAGGAATGTTGAGTAGCTTCATTGAAAGCTTATTATATTACTTTATATTATATTGAAAACTCACTGTATTATGTAGAGTATTATGAGAGAGATTGAGCGCGATTACCTGCACCTGTGGAAAGCGATATCTTTGTTGTACTATACTTTCATCTGTTAAGGGTGATTTTCGATTTCAATTTGTTAGCTGCGTCTTGGAAGCTGTTGTTGAAAGTAAAAATAACTGACTTGTTTGCAACCCTATTTTAGTCTCTTTCAATATAAAAGTCTTTACTGCTGACTCACTCATAAAAAAAACAGTCACTTGTCGCCATCTAATTATGGAACAATGTAAGTAATCACCATAACAAACACACTCAATGGGCCTCATTCACTAAACTTGCGTAAATATACTAGTAAATTCTGAGTAATTTGCGAGTAAAACAGACCTCCCCGAAAACTCTCCTCCGGATTCACAAACTCTTCGTAAACATCCGATTTGATAGTTTAACATATGTATGTTAATGAATTCCAATCATTCGTAAAGAGGGCGCTAGTGCACGCTCATTTACAATTAATATAATCCCCACCTATGAATTACAGCTACGCAAATTGCGTGTCCAGGAATAGAATAGTGGAATATTCTAGTCTACTTTCTCAGATTTGGCTCCAGTATATTGCATAAATACAAAAAATACTAGGCCATATGAATAAATATTCAATAATGTGTGACGACCAAAGAGTTTTTAGCTAGCTGAAAAAATGGCAAGCGCTCTTCTTAAAATTGAGAACGATTTGGTGGTACAGGGTTTTTCCAGCTGAGGTGCTTTAGTTGCTATGGTATGGAATATTAATGGTGGCAACGTATTAGCCTACTAGTATCTATTTTTTTAAGAATTTTACTAAATATAATAATGCAGAAACCAGTAATATTGACTTCTCCATCCAATATTGACTTCTCCTTCGTTTTAGGCAGTTGTTGTCCCGCCCCTCCTCTATTAACAGCTGGGTAATGACAGTGACGAGCACTGCCTTTTACAATTATCAACTCAGCTACAAAAAATAAATAAATAAATAATAATAATTAATTAATAAAAAAAAGAGTGCAAGGGCAAATTAACTTCATCTGAATCAAAATTCTGTGTCATCAGGTTGCCAAAAAGAACACAGAACGTTTTACACACCATTTACACGTGGTAGGGAGCAGGTGTACATTTCTTTTGTATCAACTAATATTTTGAAAATATGAACATTTTCATGAATTAGAAAATTTACATCAGAAAGGATTTTTTGAATTTACACAAAAATTCATTCTGCTCATGTTTCATGAATGAGGCCCAATGTTTCCCAATACTAAATAATATTATTAATTATTACTATTATTTATTTAAAATATTATTTATTGAATAATAGCATCTAAAATACAACAATAACAGCCATTATAAAATTTGCATAAAATCAGTCAAAAGTCAGCGATCTGACATACAGCATTAAAGTTACATAAAATATAACGTGATGAGACTTTGACCTCAGCCAAAACTATTTGGTCTAGAACAAATTATAGATTAATGAGACCAAAGCCTGCCCATTAGATCTCATGTTTATTCACTACAGAGACATCAGAGCCAGTGGCAAATTCCAGAAGATCTGGTCAAGGTAATGCTGTTCTTGGTGGGTTCATGAACGGCCGCTAACGCCCTGGAGCTAACACCTCTGAAAACGTTGAACTAAATTTTCAAAAGACATCAACAAACAGCATATTTTAAGTCTAAACAAATAATTCTCACCTCTAAAAATGTAAAACTACATTCCATGACACAAATACAGTATTATTTATAGAATTTATAGAACTATTTAGAGAAAAAACAATCTGGGCGTCTGCCGTTGGAGTTATCACTATAATAAAGCACTCCTCTCAGCCAATAAGATTTCAGGACTAGAAAGAACTTATTTAAAGCTGTAAGGCCAACACTATCAACAGGAAAACAAAAGTGACAACATTAAATTGCATACACTAAATACTATACATTCAATATTTTATCTCTTTCTTTTATTATAAATCTCTCTCTCTCTCTCTCTCTCTCTCTCTCTCTCTCTATATATATATATATATATATATATATAGATATATATATATATATATATATATATATCTCTTTGCCTAAGGCTTTGTGGTTTTTGAATTGAAACCTTTTTTGCTTCTATTGTATTGAACAGCTCATGTGCATTAAAAAAAGAAAAGAAAAAGAAAGAAAACACTTAAGATTATAATAATTTTCGCAGTAACAGCTTTTGTTTAATTTGAACAAAAAAAGAAGACAAATGAGTGTGCACACACAGGTATACTACTAACTCTGTCCTTTTACTGCTGCGACCCATGACATTGAAACTCAATAAACAATCAGGAAGCAATCATTCAAATGTGGAACCTTATTCATCAAATCTCTAATAAGCAGACCAAACACGAAGCATGCATAAATGATTGCTTTGCCCTTTATATTAAAACCAGCTTGCTCTGCAATATTCAGTTTAGAAATAATGAGGGAAAACTGTTATGAAGGAAAGATATGCTTGGATGGATCGTCTCAGTTACTAATCCAAACTCATTTCAAGCTAGTAGGGTTTGAATAAATCAATGTATTGATAAACATGGATTATCATGAGAAGGATGTCTCATGCTCCTTAGATGATGATACTACACGCTTAAAGATTAAGGCCCCAAATATGTATGTATGTATTTATTTATTTCTTTTTTCTTTTTTTTTTTTGAAGAAGAAGAAGAACGTTCCAATAATCAGAAGCTTTTTCTACTGTAAAGAACCTTTTGTGCAATGGAAAGATTCATTGGATGCATGGTCAAAATCCATATCCAAATGTATGTGAAAATGTATGTGTAGTATTTACTAACTAAAAGTAGCATAATTACTCACCTAAATACATATTTCAATAAAGTGACAGCACTTTTCAAAATGGAGACATATATATATATATATTATATATATATATATATATATATATATATATATATATATCCCCAAATGTGTGCGTTAATGTAACAAATGTAGGTATGTTGTTTTTTTTTTTTTTTTTTTTTTTTTTTTTTTTTTTTACTTTTTTTGCATGGTTCATATGAATAAAACTTTCTCTGATCAAATTAATGATTCTATTAAATAATCACTAATTATATTATAAGCTATTTAGTTACATGCTGATTTCACCAGTTTCATAATAGTTTCATTGGTTTTATGTAAATGTTCAGTTAATTGTCCCTAAGTTAGATCTTCAGTGTTATTGTGCCAGATACATACAGCTAATACATATAATAAAATACAGATCTAAATATATAATAAAATAGAATCAATACTTCGCACGGTTTTGGAATGACACGAGGGTAAATAAATGATGACAGAATTTTCATTTTTGGGTGAACTATCCCTTTAAATGATGGATAGCATCCCAAATAAAGACATGCACATTTCATTCACATTCACAGTCAGCTGTGGCTACTTCCTGTGTTCACAACAAACACACACACAAGACAGAATTATGACTTGTGTGACATTTATCACAGTGAGGGATTTGACTAATATCAGTGGAATATTCGGCTTCATGGGTTAACGGGAAGGAAATTCATCTGCACAATTGGATTTCGTAACAGCAGAATCCGCCAACCCTAGAGACTTGCTGACGGCTCCTGTGAAATTACCCATCTGCCTTTTTCCCTTCCCCAAGTCTGATGTTCACTCTCGTTCGCTCACTCACTCTCTCTATCTCTGTCTCCGTCTGCCCCCTTGCAGTTTTGGGCCAGCAAAGTGGAGATTTGATTGTTGGGGGCCATTTATGAAAACAGTAGGGAAGGATTGACTTGACTTGACCAAGCTGATTTGCATACATATATATCCAGTCCAAACATTGGCCCCTCAGGGGATTGTGGGATATTACAGCTGGAATAGCTGGTGACCAAGCAGGTAAATTGAGTTGGAAAATATACTTTTTGCAGAAATTGGTGAAAATGGATAGATATGTAACTTATGATGGGTTTATCAAGCTCTGGTTGCCATAGCGACATATGGAAATTATTATGGGGAGTTACAGTATGTCAAAGTGTTGGCTCCGCGTATGCGGTCATTCCCTCAGAACTCACTGTGTTTCAGTAGCTGGAGATTTGCACAAGCTAAGTTAGTAATCACAGGAGTGAATGTACAGTTTGCTTGAGATAATATAACTGTCACTTTACAGCACTACATATTTATAAATGCAACATGTAAGTATACTCTGTGATGACACTGTAAAGATATTTTGTTCTTATAACTTGACAGTTATAGTGTAAGGTAGTGTTTGCTTAAAAGCCCTTGTAATGTCTTTCACTAGTCCTCATGTTTAAATATTGTGGATTGAGGATGCTGTTGTTTTTATTATTATTATTTTATTAAGACACTAAAAATATGACAGAAAAAAATGGGTTTGAAACATGTGCCAGACTCGAACCTGAATCTCCCACATCAAGAAAAAAAAAAAAATGTTAAATAGCGTGCCTCAAAGTTCTATATGGAAGGACACAGACCCTGGTTTCAGGAAACCACCAAGACATTAAATATTAATAAAAAAGACTTTAGAAAAACCAAAGTGACATCCACTACACCCATTAAAAGTACATTTCCCCCAGGAAAGTTGAGGTTTAAGTGCCTTGCTGAAAGAAGCCACGGTGATGGATCATCCCTTGCGAGGGATGAATTTCCAGCCTTTTTGCAACCATCCCCGATGTTTAACCACTGAGCTACACCATCCAGAGAAGCCAGAAAATAATAGTTTTTTTTATGGTTACAAAAACATATCTTTACGTGCAACAAAGTTGCATTTGAATGATATAATAGGATATAATAGTTAATTTCAGAGTTGGTGGTTTCTATAGGCCAATGATTATAAACAATGAATAAGCAATGGAACTGACATATATTTTTTGTTCCTATTTCTTACTGGTTTACCACTATTAACATTTGAAAAACAAAATTTCTGCCAAAATATTATTAATATATAGCTCATGATACGTATATACAGTCACATTGTCAGGACCCCGGTTCTGTGTCTTGTTTGGTATAGACTTTTATGTTGAAATGTTTTCTCTGTTCTCATTGTTTCTGTGTTCACTTCTGTGTTTCTTATTGTTATCATATTAGCCTGCATTCCATTCGGGAGGGCTCATCCCTATGCCCTTATCCCTTCAAACGGTTTACCCTCTGGAGTGAGAGCTTTGAAGGGTTGAAGGGTGTAGGGGACCAAACAACTGTTTCTTGAAGGGCCCTTCTGCGTCATCATCCCATGCCCACACGGAGGCGCCGTCATCATGGGAAGAATCAGCGCAAAGGATCATGGGGGCCAAGGTGTCCATCAGTTGTACTCTTAGAAATCCATCATTCCAAAGGTCCCTTTGAAGTGGCCAGTTTTGAGCACTTCAGTTTGGAACGACCCTTCAATATGGCGGCCATGATTGTTTTCACTCCAAAGTGCCCTTCAGAGGGCGATATATCTGTTAGGAATGCAACGTTAGTTACTATGCTTCCTGTTAAAAGACTCACCTGCAATTAGTTATCTTTTATTTCCTTCAGTATTTAAGCTCTTATATGTTAGTCGTCCATGGACATTATTCTTTAGTGTTTAGCTGTGTCCGGTCTGGGTTTTATTTTTTTATTATTAAATCTGTGTTAGCATTTGGATTTGCCCTGGCCTGATCCTTTCACACCTGTTACAAACATGATTGTTTTTTTTTGTTGTTGTTGTTTGTTGTTTTTTTTTTTTTTTTTCATTTAAAATTATTTATTATAAATTATTATTAAATCTATTCAAGGCTTTTTTTTATGCCACATTTAAATTTCTTAAAGATAGTCAAAATGTTTTCAGATTATATGAAACCAACTTTAATACAAAGTATACATTTCTAAAAACCTGGATTGCAAACAATATATATATACAGACACTTTTATGCAGTATGTCACTGAGCCAGCTCTTTCATAGTCATGATAGTGAGGCTGAAATGTCCTATATGTGGTAATACAGTTTAAACTTTGGTTACCCATTTAGAGATAAACTAAATGGTTTGATAATCTGTCACTGCAAAAAACCCACCTGAGAGGGACTATACAGGTCAAACAACTCACAGTTTGTTAAAGATAACAGAAAGTCTAAAGATACAAGTCTCTGTGTGTGGTATAGTCCATTTCAAAGTCACAATGGAAAGATTTAAGCTCCACAATCCTAAGACCACACATAAGCACACAGGCCAAAAAGAGGTTTCATGAGCCTGTCGTGTGTTATCAAACACACGCTAACTCTACAAAGAGGTATTGTAGTTTTCAGTTCTTACACAAGTTATTGTAGTTCCCAGTTTTCAACCCATCACTGCCTAAATCACACACACTTACACAAAACCACTAAATCCTCTAATTTCTTCTTGCCATTTCTGCAGACAAACCACAGAGTCTTAATTTTTGAGTAGGTTCATGACTCCGCTGATACAGGCTGCCCATGCTTTGTAAATGTGTATAGCCAGCATGTGCAGCAGATGCTGTTAAACAAGGACAAATCAACTGGGTAAATAAAGTTCTGTGACCTCTTGCTTGCTAGCTAGTACACCTGAACATCCAAGTAAGGCCATTCACACAAACAGAAAGAAACTTTAGGACAATGAAAGAAGATAACAAATGCAGGCAAAGTTTCTAAGAAGCAGATGTGACTATTTTGACATTTTCTCAAGAAAATGAGTGTTACTTTTCTTATTGCTTTTCAAATGTACATGCTAAATTTTCGTTCCTACACTGTCAAAGGTAAAAGTGCAATTTCTACCTGATCTGACACATAAAATTCCTTTAATTTCTGTAAATGCATATAGTCATTTTGACTGAGATTTTTATATATATATATATATATATATATATATATATATATATATATATATATATATATATATATATATATATATATCAGTTAATTTGCAGTGATAGAATATGCATTTGATTGGCTGTTCTACATATTAAAATAATGTATACTGTAGGTACAGTTCAGAACAGCCCATCCCAAAGCCTCTTTGATATTCAGGTCGCTAGATATGCCTTAAATTATTCATTCTATGCAATATAATGGTAGTAATAACACATCTCTCCAAACAACATGATTTGTGGTATAATTAATGGCCATAACAAAGGATGAGTTATGCACCACTGTTTAAAACTTTAGCATAATTAAAAAAATATATAGATATAATTCAAAAGAGCAGTGCTCACCACGGTGAAGTTCATGACCTTTAGAATCCATATGGTCAAGGCTAGGTTGACGATCATGGTGACAAGGAGGAGTAGGATGAAGAAATAGAGACAGCGCTTTCGCCAGCCATAAATCCCCACCGGGTACACAGTAGCACATCCCGGCCTTTGGAGGGGGTTTGGCTGAGATGCCAGGATATACTGCTCCTGAGTCATCTAGTGAGAAAGAACAGAAATAGAGACAGAATTTGTTTCACATTTTTTTTAATTTTCACAAGCTTTTCTTCTTTAGTGCAGTAGTGATGCATCATCTATATATCTATTCTAAAAAATGGATAAAATTAATAAATTACATTTTAAAACATTAAAAAAAACAGTTGTATTAAATTGTAATGATCCCAAAATTCTAATGGGAAACATTAAATCAAAATGAAATCAATTGTGAGAAAAGTCTTTGTGTGTGTGTGTGTGTGTGTGTGTGTGTGTGTGTGTGTGTGTGTGTGTGTGATGCATAGCTGTTGCTTACATGTAGTGTCTTATATAGAGGCTTTATTACGATATGAATGCTGCCTCAGAAAACAGCTGCCTATGTACGTGATACACAACAAGGCAGCTTGCTACAGTAGGTTTTACAACAAAGCTAGAAAGTGAAAAATAGTACTGGACGAGGAAATACGTGGGATGGGGATGGGGGTGGAGTGGTGATTTTATTTTCTTTTATTAGATAAGTTTGTTATTTATGTCTTCCCTTTGCTTTTTAATTCACAGTCTCTCAGCATGCATCAGCTCAACTAAAGACCTCAAGCACATCCGCTGCGATAACCCACCAACCTCTCCGTAACCTCAAAACTCCCTTTAGCTAGCTCTCCAGCTCAACAAAACTTATACTCCCTCCAAACACTCTTCAACAGCTCTCAAATCTTCTCCACACTATTCACTCTTAAATATAAATGCTCCAATTAAAGCAAAAAGGGTTTTACAGCCTGATGTCAAAAAATAACCTTTTTGGTCAATTCAACAAAGTACTTTTTATTTTGTAGTTCTTCAGAAAACAAGTGCTACAGAGGTAATTTTTTGATGTTAGAACACTTACTCCTATCTCAGTTGTGCAGAGACAACTGTGTACAGACCGTTCGCAGGTTGACTTCCAGAACAATATAAACACTTTAACTTATTTAAAACATTGTTCTGTTTGTTCGAGCATGTTCAACTCTTTTGGCGCAACCAATGCAGTGCAGTTTGTGGATGAGACTACCTCTTTGACTGAACAAATAGAAGAATGGAAGAAGTTGTACAGCATTGTAGTACTAGTGAGCACCTTCCCAGCTGGGGGAAAAAAATACAGCCTTTTCTGGTGTTTGCTGGTCTCCAAGTCTGGCCAAATTGGTCTAACTAGTCCCCCGACCTGAAGAAACTCCAAAGACTTCAACTCAAGCTGCAAAGAACACTGAAGAAATCGGACTGCAAAATTTGGATAATAATAATAATAATTATTATTATTATTATTATTATTATTATTATTATTATTATTTAACTCTAAAAACACACATTTGAAAATTGCACTAAATCATATTGCACTTTTGGTTTTATTTGGATTAGTCGGGCCCTAGAGTGTCCCTCAACCTCTTCTAAAGCTCTTCTTCAAGCTCTTCAGCACTGAAAAAACCTCTAAACCTGCCTTAGCAATAGCCCTTTCACTTACACACTGGTAACAATGACCTTTGCTGCTCCTGTTGTGGGGAGGAGTGAGTATGTGCACATTTTCTTGATATTGGTGGCATGCAATGCGAAGAAAGTGGGTTTTAGTTGGTGCGGAGGAGTGTAGTTAATAGTCAGTTTCCACCAGTTTCACCACATGGGTGAAAGAGATCATTCTTTTTCTCTAGCCTCAAGTTCTCATCTGCTATAAATATCGAGCGTGATGGAGAGGGAAATATTGGATAGTTTTCACTGCATTTTTTTTTATCTTTCAGTCTCCCACGCATTCTTTAGAGATACCGTTTTAGCCCATCTTTGTTTCCGCCATCCTCCTGGTATCGTCGTTATATCTCTCATTCCCAGTGTCTTCATATGTCCTCCCTTTTATACCACTTGGTGCGGTTCAGTACCCGATTTACTCCGCCCCTGACCATCCCTCTCTATCCTTCCCTGTCTTGCTTGTGCTTTCTCTCTTTGTCTCTCCAGTTCCAATGCATTTCTAAAATTGATCTGACAGTGGAGTGATCCATCAAATGCATGTGCAGCCAGGCTGGACAAGAACGGCACCCTGCCTACAGCCTAACAATATTAACACGCTCACCAACTACTCACTCACTCAGATTACATCTGCTTGTTCCAGCAGAAAGAGAGAGAGACAAAAGAGTTGGGGGGGGGGGGGCAACAGAGCTATACACAGATATTAGTGTAGGGCAGGTAAATAACAAAAGCAGAGACTAAAGAGAAGGGTAAACCACTTGTCAAGTCTACAAGCTTGCCTAAATCCTAATTTCGCATCTATCATCATTAATTTTTATTCTTTTCAGTAACTGAAATTATTTATGTATTTAGTTGTTCATTTATTTGTTTGTCCATACATTCGTTCATTCCATTTTTGCATTTTAAGCCTACTAAAACAAAACTTTAACTAAAATCAACATGAAAGCAGACTGTATATATATATATATATATATATATATATACACACACACAAAATATTAACGAAAGCTATAATGTCATCTCATTGAGACTACAATAATTCTGACATACAGAACTAAACATTGACCATCATTAATTATGCTTTGCAATGCACAAGCAGCTCATAAATCCAGATTATTTAAATGTATACAATATTACGTTTGTTATGGCATATTGATTTGAACATTTGTCTTAAGGCTTCATTGATTGTAACTGTTCAATTGTTTCTCTCAAATTTTCTTTTTTGAGGCAGAAAATTGGCCCTGTCTTCATATACCTCTGCCCAAAATTTTGGTGAAAAATGAAAACAATAGACTGTCCAATGTGTCATGATTGCTTTTTTCTTCCTAAAAGGAACTATGAGTCATACGAAGCTGATTCAAACACACACACACACACACAAATCTTGTAAGGAGGTACAGTAGCCTATTACCCTCTCTTTTAAACCTTGCTATCCCAGAAATACACCAGCAGATTGCGCTAACCTGCTCTGCTAATGATGTTTTACTACACTAGACAATATCTAGTCACAGTCTGAAAAGACTTCAGATTCTAGACAGTCCTAGTTTGGAGTTTGAGGAAACAAAGATTGAATACAGCAATTTTTGCAGTAGAGTACTGAAGCATTTTTTATTTTCCTCCTTACCAGTTTTCAGCAATTCATTCAGCTCCAGCTACTCCATCTATACTTTGTCTTCTTGATTATTTTAGCCGTAAATATGATATGCATATTGGTTTTACAAACGTTGTTAAGAGTTTAGGAAATGTAAGATTTAAAGCCCATTCACACCAATGATGATAACTATAATACAATAATATAATAATCGCTCCACAGTCCACACCACAGCAATAACATTAACATCTGAGAAATTATAATAATGGAATCACTTTCAGAATGATTTTCCAATGGATGGACAATAAAAACATTGACATCCAGTCAGAATCCACTCGACTAAAGAGCTTGAACATTTAAAGTGGCAGACAACATAAATGAAGTGTGTTTATATTAACCAGAACATTATCGTCTGTTGCTATAGATGCTAATATAGTTATCGTTATGGGTATCACTATAGTTATCATTTTTGGTGTGAAAGGGTCTTTAAAATTTGTTCACAATATCAAAATATTGGTGCACATTCACAGGCAAAATTGTCTCTTGTCAAAAGACGCAGAAGTCCCTTTCTATCTAAGCAGTTGTTGGTAAACGCGACAAATCGGCATAACTTACTTAAACCCATTGGAAAACTTATGCAGGGAAATTTCTCCCTCATGAAAAATAATAATAACTTAATGGATGCCTTTTACATGTAGAATGACTTGATTGCGCTAGCGAAAATTCATCAAACAATGGTAAATGTATCTGCACCTTAATGTTGTAAAATATCCATGACTGAAACTGAAAATATCCATGACTCAAAATCTAACTCACAATTATGATGTCATTCGCATACTAAATTTGTAAATGGTTACTATCACATGTAACCTTGCAACACATACTAAAAAAAGGTTTCTCATTAATGGTCAGCAAGTTCTTAATTCAACTCACACTCTGAAAGTACAAGAATTCAGACTGTACTAGTTTTGACTAGAGCATGGTTTGTACAACCAATGTATTAATGTTTTTTTTCTTGTTGTTTGTTTGTTTCCTTTCATTTCCTCTTTAATTAAATGAAATTAACTATCATTTAAAACATGGTGATTTCAGCCAATCATCTGTAATGTTGACATTGTCAAGTTTCATGATAAAGGTTAATATGTTTAATGTGAGTGTTACATGCTGTTCTGTTTTTGATCAATTATTTTTAAGTACTTTCAGCCTCTTCAGTTAATTGTTGCAAAAAAGTGTGTGTGCGTGCGTGTGTGTGTGTGTGTGCGCGATTGTGTGTGTGTGTGTGCGATTGTGTGTGTGCGTGTGTGTGTGTGCGATTGTGTGTGTGTAAAAGAGAGAGAGAGAGAGAGAGAGAGAGAGAGAGAGACTGAGGGAAGCAGCAGGAAAGAAGAATCCACTTAGCAAACAGACACGAAAATATCACATCGTCTTCCGCCTTTTCACTGAATCAATACCAGCACAAATATTACTTCAATTTTACGCGACGACATTGTGGTACCCAGGCGCTAATGCTAAGCAGTATTAACAAATCAATACATCATTTAAAAAGGTCATATCAGTCAGGGATGTAATTTAATGCCAGGCAGCAGACAGCACAGATTTGCAGCTAATTAAATGTTGCCATCTCTGTACAAGCTCTCTGGCTTTTCAAAGGTGAATCAAGGCAGAGGTATCGACAGTTCTAGCTCTGCATAAACAGAGGCGACAGTCTTTCTGAAGTAAAGCCCCTCTGTTGTTAATCTGCTCCCATTACTTCACGTTCAGCTCTTTTTGAGGTTCCCTCAAGGGTATCTCCATAGCAAGCTCAATCTTAATCAACATCTTACACTTTTAATTAGTGCCTTCTACTAGAACTGAATGCCAGTGCCAAGACTTCGAGTCTAACGCGGTTTGTCAAGCTTCAAAGACACACGTTCGGTCGTGTCGTGCTATCACTCCAGTCTCAAATGTTGTGTATTAGATTAGAAAGCTTGGACTAGGCGAGGAAAATGGAGCAGGTGTCCTGTGCAATCCAGGCGAAATTATGACATCTTTCAAGGCGTACGTTACACGAGTGAGCGCAGCGCAGTTAAAACATTAGCCGCCTGAATGCTCAAAGCTTTCTGAAACGATCCCTCGTCATCCAAGTAGGAGTTTGAGGATGGATCTGAAAGCTCAGTGTGTTTGTGGCACACGTCACATGAAATCACAGCAAGGAAAACACTAAATCATCTGCTAGGAAAACATACATTAGAAAGACTGATGGTGTGATTTTCTCTTCATTTTTGCTTCAGTGTGAGATTTTAGGGAGCATCTGGATAAAAACATGGCAGTGCTTTTTGGTGAAATTTCACAGAGAATGCGTAAACACTTACATTGTCTGTCTGTTGTCTTGTTTGAGCAGAAACTGAAAATTACTTAAAACAACTTGCATTTACTCAATAGCATTTATTTGCCAATAGACTGCTGCAGAGTCGCTGTATTTTTTAGGACAACCCGAAGTTAGCATGGCCCTTGTTTCCGCGACAAAATAAAATAAACTCAATAAAAGTTTATAATACTTAAATGACACAAATTAACACAAGGTTTTATGAATTCCGAAGCCTAAATACAATGGCCAGAAGTAAAGCAGTTGCAAACAAACTACAGTACAACACAGTTGCACAGTTGACCACTAAACTTCTGACAAAATCGACAAGTTTGAAAGTTTGTGTTAGAATAGCATGAGCACAACAAGGCTTAAAAGCAGACTAGTGAGTAGATCAGTCGTCCTGATATGCAGAATTGGTTTTAAGGTCTAATGTCCCAAACCTCTGTAGTCCTATTTGTTTGTTGTTAATAGCCGCTTCTAAGCAATGGCTTTGCTTTAAAAAAGTATTAAAAAAGGGTATTTCTTATATATTTTAACATGATATACTAATGTATTTTATTTTGTAGAATAAAGTGTGAAAACATTTTGAGCTCGTGTTCCACAAACCTTGTTTCAGGCATTTATCAAATAAATAAATAAGATTAAAAATTTTAAATAAACAATTGACCTTGGGTTGATAAAACCAGAAGTGCAAATATGCTAACTGTTTTTGACAAAGCAAACTGAATGAAATCACATCACAATTAAAACCAATAGGAAACTCCCAACCAAACAAAACTATATGAACATGAACCACATGCATTTTGAGCTGAAAATTGGATTGCTGGATTACTTCAGAGGATGTCTCATTTAAGAACAGTAACCGTTATAAAATTGTCTCTTTCCTCATGAGGTGTACATTACTGTAATTTCTTTCTTTCTTTACAATGTAATGGGTACTTTGCTTCAATGATGTAAGCAAACATGGCCAAAAATCATCATCAGTGGATTGCCCCTGTTGGTCAGGAGCATGTCTTCCAGAGCTTAATTGTGTGCTGTGAGTTGATACTGTTTTGTTTTGAACTATTATTTGCTTTATAATTTTATTGCATTTTGCACCTGTAGGTAACCATATTTAGATATCTTTGATGAGCTAAATGAGCTAAAAGTGCTAATTATTTTTTGTAAGGAAAAAAACAAACAATTAAACATGGTGGGTGGATGACGCAAGTTCAGTTTCCTGCAAGGATTCACATTTCAGAGCTGCCAGGACATCTCCTGTGAGGTAAGAAAGAACAAAATGCATTGGGCAAGTATGTTACATGGTCTCTCACCATACGCAGGAGGCTTCCAACAAATACCTGAACATCCTGGCACTCAAGAGGGGATACAACATCCCCCAATTGTCCCGCCTGTTTTTTGCAGCACAGCCAAAGCGTACAAAGAGAGTCCAACTTAACTAGGGGAAAATTCACAAGTACTCCACCTGGCTTTTGCTACATGCAGCCGTGCATCGAGCCTGAAGGCCGGAGTTTTCCCTGTGTGACCCAGTATGACAAGCCAAAATTGGAGTTTTCTGGCAGAAGCACCCTGATGTTTAAACAGTGGGTTTCTCATCCCTGTAGCCACCCACCCTCACACGCTGTTTTATTTGTGCACTCGACGCCATGTGTGTTGACAAGGAGCCAGATATTGTCTTCTGTTCTCTCTTCACTACCTGGGGAAGCTAATTAGGCTTCTATTTTAGAGGCTGCTAAGGGACAGGGACCACAGGCTGGAAAAAAAAGAGAATGCTAATGCAAAATACGCAAGCACAGCATTGTGTGACACCTTAGAAGAGTAATAAAAAAAAGCCTACATATGGGCCCAGATTGAACTACAAGGACTTTTAAGTGATCAGATTGTCGCAACTTTGTTAGCTGGCATTCCGCTACTGCTACATCACCCAGGTCAGCCGACTCGTTTGCAGGCTCTGTTTGTGACGTTATCTGTGACGGAGTAAGTCTTAGTAACTGCCTGAAATGCCTAGTGCTGACGAGCCTCACCCCCTTGCCAGCTTGTCAATCAAATATCCTGCCGGTTGACACATGATAGATCTCCACTCTGTTTTTCCAAGCTATGGGAGAAGCTTGGTGGCATTCACTTAAATCCAAAGCCCCATAACAGAAGTAAACATTACATGCTCTAGCAGAGGCCACCTGCCACAGCTGTGAATTGTTTCAGGTTCGCATACCTAGCTATATCCAAACACATAATTGTTCTGTATGCATCTTTGCTGCACAACAAAAACAGCCCCAGGCGCTTTTCTTTTTGAACTAAACCACATGTGTGAATAGCTCAAACTAACATTAAAGGTTTAATTGCTTAAAAGCAAATCTGTGTTGTAGTATGAGCCCAAACTAAAGATATGCATTAACTTAGTATGTCAAACTCTTCTGAAGCATCAAAACAGCGTAAAGTTCACGCATCTCTAACCATGATGCTTTCTAAAAGGTCTTCGCTTCACCGATGCACTGTATGCTACAGTTTGACCTTATTCGGAACAGGGTAGCTGAAAGGGGTCTGGTCTAATGCGGGGACACGCTGTCAAAACAAGGAACCTCAGGAGGCAAAACAGAAAAGGCCTTCATGCCTTCATGCAGTATTAATGAGACTAAGTTGATTTCCAGCAGTGGTGACTGGTGCTTCTCAAGAGTGGGGAAGCACAGATGTCACTTATCAATGGAAAAATGTGTACTAGGATCTATTTTGCAATAGTAATGTAGCTGGAACAATACTTCACAAATTATTACTAAATTATCAGGGGACAAGATTATAAATGCTAAATGAATCCTGAATTTTAAATAACATACTAGATGAAATTGCAACAAACATCAGAGATGAACTGATTTTAATTCATTCCCAATGGATAATCATAGTATGACCCCCCCCCCCCACCCCCCATATAAAGAAGACAAATAGATAAAGTAGAATTAAAATAGAATAGAATAGAAACTGCTAGAGTTAGAAGGTCAAATAAAGATTAAGCAGATTTGTTTTTAGTCGCTTCTTGAAGATGGCTAAGGACTCAGCTGCTGGGATTGAGTTGGGCAGGTCATTCCACCAGGAGGGAACAGTTAATGAAAAAGTCTGTGAAAGTGATTTTGTGCCTCTTTGGTTCACTTGCAGAACGCAAGCTTCTAAAGGGCACATAACTCTGAAGTAGTGCATTAAGGTAAAGTGGTGGCTTCATAGGCAAACATTAATGCCTTGAATTTTATGCAGGCAGCTATTGGTAGCCAGTGCAAATTGATGAACAGAGGTATGACATGCGTTCTTTTCAGCTCAATAAAGATTAATCTTCCCGCGGCATTTTGGATTAATTGTAGAGGTTTTATGAAGTGGCTGGAAGATCTGCCAAGAGAGCATTGCAATATATATATATATATATGTATATATATATATATATATATACACACACACAGATGGTAGACAACCAAAATGGGTAATACCGCCGCGCGTAGTCAAGTGTTAAAATCCTTCGCGAAACTACCACAAGGTGGCGCAAAGGGACGGATTGCGAACTGAATGTAATTGTAAAATGAGATAAAAGGAGGAGGTAAAACAATAACATTATGATATAACATTGTACCATCTTTAAAAAACCATTAAAAAATGTACAGTGAGTTAATTTCAAAATGTAGGATAGTCTTAGGCTACAGTCTACTCATCAAAAATTAAAAGAAGACCTTTACACAAAGGATATGCTTGCTATTGTTATTAAACAGTCATTAAATATAAGGCCTATATATACGGATAAAAAGCTAAATGTTTTCATTTCGGTTCATTCTTGGTTTAAAAAAAAAATCCTTCAGGTTCCATTTGCAGATAGAAATGAGAACGGTCCAGCATTTAGCAATAATTATGATTCATTCTGTTATTATTCTTGATTTTTCAAACTGCTAACACTTTGCATTTTTGAATTATGCCTTTACTGTGTGACCAAAAATTTTGTATTTTCTGTTTCAGCTGTTTGATCGCGCTGGTGCCTCGCGCACATTCATTGGAAACAGTAGCCGTTCACATTGCCATTCGGCGCGAGCAGCGGTCCACTTTGGCATATTTTTGTTAATTATGATTTTTTATTTTTTTTCCCGTCGATACTGAAAACACGCGTGAACTACAAAGCCTATTTTTTCCTAATGAATAATAGTTAAGCTTGAAATAGGCAACATCACGAATATGGAAACGTTTGGATTTCTCCCGAATGAGAGCCCAACCTTACCTTATGGTTCGCTTTATATTATTATTATTCATTTATTTTTTTTTTGTTTGTTTATAGCTAAGCCTATATTATTATATACTGCAATTTTATTTATCCATTAGAATTATATATTTGTAATTATTGTTCTGTTCTGATAAATTTGTTAAATTTAAAGGATTTGTTGTTAAGTGAAGAGAACTAAAAATATCCTGTTTGCACATTATAACATTATTAGGCCAGCCGTTATTATTTCTGAATGTAATAAAATGCAACTTATACATGACTTATATATTCTTATATATATACTTATATATTTTTTCCTCTCACAAACTTAATTTATTTTTTAGCCTGTTTTAAAAAATAAATAAATAAATAAATAAATAAAATAACATGCAGCAGACGAAAATAGGTGATTAATCGGTTAAAATTTGTTACTGTGGGGTAATTACAATTTTTATATACTTAGGAACAGAGTCTGGGCCTAATCTAGGCTATCCAGGTTTTTTTTTTTTTTTTTTTTTTTTTTTTTTTCCATTGCATCTGAAAATGACTTTGTGCAGCACATTCACGCTCAACCTGCCTCGCGCGTTGCTCAGCTGTGGACGATTTTAAAAATGTTTGAAATAAAGGTTGCTGTCCCCATTTTATACAGGAATTGTTCATTTAAAAAAAAAAATCGAATTATATTGTTAGTTCTAATTATATTGTTAACACAAGTTAATTTAGGCTATTTAACATGCACTGTGACATTTTACCCTTTTTAACTTATAAACTCTTTGAGATTTTAAAGTCAGTTTAATAGTATTGAAGTTCAAGTTTTTTTAAAAAAAAGGTTTTAAATGCTTAAATTATTTCTATGAATTAATAATATGTTATCAGGTTTTAATTGCTTAAATTATTTCTATGAACTAATAATATGTTATCATGTTTATTGTTGTAGAAAATAAGTGTTTATTCTTTAAGAAAATAAGGGAAAAAATAAGGGACGATCCAAATATTATTCATATTTGTTTTGCTTCACCTATTTATGTAAGCTACAATTATTCTAAAAAAAAATAAAAATAAAAATAAAAATAAAAAAACATAATGTAATTAAAAGTGCCATCGGCCTGAGTAAATTTGACCATTATAGAATTGTGACTTTAAAGGTTAGTGATTTAGGAGGTGAAAATACTGTGAAATTACAAATGTTATGGGATTTTAATTGTGTATTTAATGAAGGGCTATGAAACGTTAGCCCAGTGGTTCTCAACCTTTTTTTCCAGCGGGCCGCACTATGGTGCAAGTGCAAGTCTCGCGGCCGCACGCATATCATTTACATATTACGTTATCAATACAAACCAACCTGATTTATAATATTATAGCCTAAATATTATGATATTTAATAGATAACATTAACTGAAATAAATTAATAATTCTACTCCCCAATAAATAAAACCACCTGATGCTGTCGGGAGCTGACCAATTTTGTGAAATTCGGCTCGAAAGGAGTAACAGCACAATGAAGTTGCGATTGTAAGATGCAGTCTGTAAGACGCGCACGGGAGCATGACTTGACACGCGGCATTGCAGAAAATGTGCGTTCACAAATGTACCCTATGTTGATCCAAATATGGAGAGCGGTTTCGTGTTTTGTAATGTGGGGTTGTATAAAGTGTTGTTTTGCAAATTTTCTGTAATTAAGGATGATTGCTGCGTAGTATGGGTGTTTCTATTTGCCTGAACTTCTTCGAGTGAGTTACGGCGCAAACCGAAAATCCAGCACTCTCCTTCACTGCTGATACTGTGACTATTCTTGTTTGTATGTGTTCATTTGCTGGAATTTCCACACTTCTTTTTACTCCCTTAAAAACTAATTTGTCAATTCTGATGCTCAATTTTACCGAACTAATGGCTGTTGATGACTATTTGAATTGAATTCTGCCAAAGTGCGCGCTTGTATGTGTTCATAAAATGCGGAATGTAGGTCTGCTCATGTCTGAAAATAATATATGAAAAAAAAAATTGTTTACATATAAACATTAGGCTATAGCTTATATTTTTTAGTACATTTTTAAATGAATGTAAAAACTAAAATGAATTGTAAAACTGAAAGTTATTTTTTTTAATTGTGTTCAGCATGGTGGGCCGCATTTGAATTCGTGACGGGCCGCGGGTTGAGAACCGCTGCGTTAGCCAATAAAGCATTTTTTAAACAATGGCACTTAAAGTTTTGAACTAAAATATTATTTCAACCATATAGCCTGTGAATAAACAAAATGCATACTTTTCAATGAAAGAACACTGAGAGTTTGCTTCTGGTGTTTGGATTTGTACTTCAATAATGAGCTCCAAGTTTAGGAATAGCCAACACGGTTTTTTTTTTTTTTTTTTTTTCTTTCTCTCTCACTCTCTCTCTCTCTCTCTCTCTCTCTCTCTCTCTCTCTCTCTCTCTCTCTCTCTCTCTCTCTCTCTCTCTCTCTCTCTCTTTAACTCTCTGTTTAATTAACAGCATTAACTTACAATGAAACATCTTCCTTCAGGTAGACTGAATGTTTTCCTGTCTTGCTAAATGTTGGACTCATGATCAGTAAGTTGTATTCGCTCAAACTGATTTAGTTAAATCAAAATTTGCGGACTTTGAAGCTGGGCGCAGTTAGCGCGAGTCACGCGCGCTGTGAAGCGGGAGCAGCTGATGGAGGACTCCGCTTGGTCTTAAAGCCTTCCGCAAACGCTACGTTCACAAATAACAATGATTTTCGTAAAATAATGATTAATTATCAATTGATAATTTGTTATTATTATGGTCTTGTGAAAACAATAATATGGGCTGCGGGAAAATAATGAATAAAAAGAGTAAGGCTGCTGTGAGTGCAGGCATGTTCAAACACAGTAACATGAGAACACACCGTTCCTCACAGCCAAAAAACAGACCGAATTCAGTTCAGCTGGAGGGGGTTGGGGTAGTTATGTATAGCTTGTGGGGGTCGAGATAAAGGTGTGAATCTCTTGTTCTTTCATATGGAGAGTGTCTTATGAGGGTATCAAACTTGCAGAACAGGTTTAGATAGGACTCGTCATTTTGGTTTTAGGGCAACTTTGAAGAAAGGTTTTGATCCACTTCAAATGTTGACTAATGTATAGCAATATAGTTTATTAGTTATTATAACTTCAGAGGAAGTTGCCTTAACTCAATAAAATAAATAAATAAATTCGCAAACGACATCCAGACCAGTCCAGACATCAGTATGATCCGTCTATGATGTTTTATAGGCTTTTTTAGATTTGGGAATACACATGCGTTACAGAAATGACAAAAAAACTTTTTGGAGACATTATTATTATTATTAATTAATTATTTTTTTTTTTTTTACAATGCACAAAGCAACAATATCTGCAGAGAAGGGTTGGCCATTCTCAAAAAAAAATATCAATTTTATTTAAATTTTCGTTTTTGTGTTTCAGAGGAAAAATCAGTGTTAAGGCATCTCTCCATTACAGACCGTTCTGAAAGAAGAATTTATGCAAACGCGTATAAAATGCTTTAAGAACTTTAACAGAGATGTCTAGAGGCTATTTAATAGGTCTGCCTCCCATGTAAGATTTTTCTAGTTACTAGTCGTTCATTTGTCATTATTCAACTAATCGCAGGATTATATTACATTTACATATATAATCCATAATGAGCCTTAATATATTTATCGCTCAAGAACATGCATTAAGTTTGCCCCAAAGCACAGGCAGAAGTAGCCCAATAATTGTAAAAAAAGGAGACATTTTAATTATTTATTAATAAACAAATGTTTTCTTGTCGGCTGCAAGATGAAATTCACAGTGCTGCCCTTTCTCCAGATGAATGCGCCTTTAAAGAGACATACAACCTTCACAGATTACATAATGCTTTAGTTCTGAATTGATTCGTTTAAAAGACATTTCAAGCTTTCTGTAGATATATTTCTCATGTATGTGAGACACCACAATTTTAAGTTAATTCATTATCAGGAAAAAATTCAAGTGATCTAGAGGGCGCCTCCCTGTCCTGCATGCGCATTAATAATTTTCGCACAAACACTTAAATATGAATAGTTATTCACATTTTGCATATGCATTACAACGTAAATTATTTTTTACATGCAATTATCCAAAATAAAACCAAACAAGATTTGTAGTGAAGATAAAACAAATAAGAATAAATGCTGCGCATGCACTCAGCATCACTTGCGCCGCGCAAATCTTGCACGCAGACATTTTACACACCTGCATTTAAATGCGGCTGCATTTTTATTTTTATTTTTACTTAAATTCTATGTAAGCAAGTAACGGCGGCTCCCTTTAAAATCACTGAAGTTGTCAATTAATGAGGCTCTTTTTTTTTTTACATTATTTGCAGTTTGGTGATTATAATGAGAGAACTTGAGTTTAATCGTGAGGACGTTTTTATTAATCCGTCCATTCTTTAGAATTTCAATGATTTAGCTAAATAGTGCAGGTTTAATTTATTCGTTTTTTTGTTTTAATCAGGCCTAAATAATGGGAACGAAATTATACAGTGCCTCACGTTTTACTAAAAGAAAATAATTTATAAAACAAGCAACAATTTCTTACAGACAAATATATTTTCCCAAGAAGTTGTCTGTCAAAATAAAGGACAGTTAACGAATAACAAAATGCATGTTGTTTTATTAAAGGAATTTTAAAATATAAATTAAAATATAGGCCTAATATATGAGAATATTGACATTTTGCATATAAATCCATGTAGCCTAGCTCACTAAAATAGGCTACCACTTTTAATGCTCTGATGCAAAGTAAACCACAGTTTCCTTTTGAATAATATAACACATAATTCATATTATATAAATAATACTGCACACCTATTAAATGTGTCAAATCTAAAATATGGTGTAATACTGTGTAGCTTAGAGAAAATATAAGCACAGGCTCAGGCACAGGCTTGACATTTATCCTGCTTGAATTCGTTCTAAGAAATGCACATAACTTCATAATTACCAAACTTTCATCTGTGAATATTAAATATTTTTTAAGGCACAGGCTTGACATTTATTTTTCTTTGATTGGTTCTGTCAAATGTAACACATCAGAGAGGCAAAACTGACGTCTATTTGCGAAAATGTGCTTTGATGCGCTTGTTTGAAAACTTGTGATTAAAGCGCCACTCAGCGGTCAAAAGCTGCAAATGCACTTTGCAGACGCCCGCGGCGGCGGTACGAGCGGCGGTAGAAGTGACGTTTTGGATGTCTACCTACTGTATATATAACGTTTTATATATATATATATATATATATATATATATATATATATATATATATATATATATATATATATATATATACTTTAAATATATAATTTTATAATATATACTTTATTATTATATAAAATTGTGTGGATGCCATGCATCCCATGTAGCCATTGTTTTCCAGATCTCTTCGTTCGGTCCTGGAAGTCTGCAGTCATGACTTAGTGCGCAGATAAGAAACCAAGCAAGTCCAAGGCAAAGAGGCAAAAGGAGATAGCTGAAGAACTTAATGATAAGATAGCATGATAACAATGGTTTTGTTACCTACAGACACTGCAATTGTTTGTACTGCCAGCTATCGAACTTGGCATGTGTAAGTGTGCACACCAAGTAAGAAGCATGCACAAAGCATTCTAAAAAAGATAAAGTGTTTTAGGAAACCTCATCTTTGTTCATTTGAGAGAAGTCAGATGGCTTCAAACAGATACATACACAAACAGCCAATCTAATAGCATCATTACATTCAATAGTTCACCTTTTTGTTTGTTCGTTCCCTTGCTATGCTTTTTGATTGAGCCTTACTAAGAAAAGAATACAGCAGCCAGTGCAAACAAACCCAATGTGACCTTCGCTAAGTCACGGATCCACCAAGTACATGTATGTGTGTCTGTATTATAAATGTAGGGTTGGGTCTAGATGTAATCAGCTGACCAGAAAAGCGTGCAGCTCGAAGCTTTAGTGAAAGACATGAAATCAATGGGACAGCAGAGCAGCCCATAGAGGGAGGATATTAAAGATGAGGCAGTGAGTTTTAGGCCCAGCTCAAGGCAGGTAAGCGACAGACGCGTCTGTAAATCTCATCTGTTGACAGAATCAGTGCAAGCTCTTTATGATGCCGCCAAACATAGACATATTCTGGCTAGGGTTATAAAGAAAACCACTGTCAATGCTAAATATGATGATGCCCACAGCCTTCTCAAAGCAATCCTTCTCACTACACATATTTTTTAGAAACACCACTGCATTTCTGGGATTGCTCAACTGCAAAAGAAAAACTGTCATTATTTATTGATCGTTCCCTTGTTTTTTTCCAAACCCTTATGTTGTTATTTTCCATAAAACACATCAGGAGAATTATTTGAACAATCATCACACAATCTTCACATGTAGCCACACAATAGCTTAGTGTGGAACAAACCCAACAAGATCAGTGAATAAATCATTCGTTTGAGCCAGTTCTTTGCAAATTAACCAATCGATTTGGTTCAGAAATCGGACCAATATATTTTTCACAAATTTCAGCTTACTAACTCAAAGATACAGTCTCAGCAGTTCTCATGTTAACAGCTTACTGGGCAGGAAAATTATCAGTAAATCACATTTCTGTTTGTTCCACATTATCTTGCAAAATCAGAAGACTCTCAATATACAGCATCATTACTTTGTGTGGAACAGATTCAACTTGATCAATGAATGACTATTTTGTCAAATTTTGTGTCATACGGGTTAAAAACAACAGGGTAAGCAAGTAATTCTGGGCTAAATATTCTAATAAAGACAGTTTCCAAAAATCCAACCAGATTAAAGTTGTTTCTAGTTTATCTAAGCAGATCCAGAGCTGTGTTTCCCAAAAGCATTATAAGCCTAAGTAGATCACAGAAATCACAGGCACCAGTGCAATCTACACAGTCCAGGTTGTTCTACGGTACATGGTTGATCTTCTGGACTGGATTCAAACTGGTGGAAAAACACAATAATGTTCTAAAAACAATCTTGACCACTTTCAGCTGGTCTACAAGGCGTTTCACAAAGAAATGCATGTTAGAACACCTATCACTTAAGTTCTTCAGCCAAGTTTGGCTAGGCGCTTTGAATTAAGTGGAAGCCTGTGCTACACAAATCCACTTCTGCACGAGGTCCTGGTGACTACAGGATTGACTAAAATTTGCCACCTGTTTACCACTGTGGGGTGGATGTCTGCAAAGAACTTGGCAGCAAGGCTCAGTATCACGTCTGTCCACCTGGCACAGAGGCTGTTGACTGGAATGTGAAGACATATGTCAGACTCCAGGTATTCACTGCAGACCCCCAAAGGTAGACGAAGGATTCAGTACAAACTCCCCATCGAGAAGAGCATTGGTGACCTTCACTGGTGGATTGTGCTTGACATAATAGCTACAAACAAACACAGCAGATACCTGAAACCAGCAGTTGGGAAGGATACCGCTTTTGAAAGAATCAATAAATAGTTTTCCGGAATCATAATCATACCAGTCAAGACTAGAACCAATGTTTCCAGAGCTAAAAGGTGGGGTGACAAGCTGAGGAAGGTATTTATTACCAATGTTTTCCCATTTATGGCTCAAAGTTTATTCTATTGGGAAGGCAGAAATGGTGATATAGGTTGATCCTAAAAGGTAGTGACAGGTAGGGGCCAACCAATATAGTTTTCAGTTTGAGGGCTTTAATAACTTCTTAGCTGGAAATTGAATTTGCATGCTTCCCAGTAAACTACCCAATCTAGCTGGGACTTTGTGACCTTCAAGAGCAAGCAAGAGATTAATGAGTGTATTTGTGAAGTGTCAAGAGAGGGCCTTCAACAAATTTACTGTTGAATAACATTGTATTGTTGGCTGATTGTTCTCTGCATTGTTATTATTATTATTTTTTTTTTTTTTCAGTTTCCTTTTTCTATAGCAAATAATCCTTGACATATGTGAAGGCAATGTGTGTATTAAATCGTATTTTCATAAACGGGGCATTTAAAATACGCCAAAAATACTTTATTACTTTGATACACTCAGGTTTTCTCAAGGGAACGTGAGCTGTTGGCTTTTGCATCACATAAATAATTTCAGACCTCTTTTTACGCAGTTCACAGTCGGCTCACATACGTGAAGGCCAAACATAGCTGCATCCCACTCACTCCCAACATACACATGCACACACAAACACATTCGATGTACACATGAATTCACACTTTGATGGTTGATCCCAGCTGTAAAAATTGTTTGATGATAAGTTGTGAACAGGTTGTGATAACGGTTAATACTACATACAATATTTTATACAACAGATATATGCATTTTCACAATATTGCAGAAACATTGTTCTGACGTTGTTAGCAGGTTTTAAGAGCCAAATTACCACATCCAACCTGGTATGGCATATGCCATCATCAAAATGTTTTTGCCACATACATCTTTTGAAGTAAATGGCTTAAAGATAATATAAAACTCTAATAGCGAGCGAAAGAGAGGGGAATGAAATGAGGGATGAGACTTCAGTCTTTTTATATTTTTTCATAATAATTTATCATTCTGAATTCAAATTATGTCAAATAAATCTAAATAACTGGCATATTACCAGCACTCTAGTATTATTTTTTTTAAATTAACCTGTAGGTAACCTACACTTAAATGTTATGACTCTCATATATTATTTTCATAACTTTTTTGGTAAGTTATTGATATAATTTGTCATATGAGGTAAAGGTTTCTTTCTTGCAAAAAAGAAAAAAAAAAACTGTAAGACTTCCTGTGTGCAATGCTCTACTCAGATTAATGTTTTTTATTTATTTATTTATTTATTATTCACATGCTTGTGCACCCAATAAAATTCGCTTCCATTTACAATACAGTATATACATTCATTCATTCATTCATTAATTCAAACTTTGATTTCCACCATTGTGCAAAGCTGTAAAATGTTTTGTCCATTCGATATTCCTGACATTTTAACAGTAATGTGTAATGCTATGCTATATAGAAAATGGACTGTCTTTCATCTGACTTCAGTAAAAAAATATCCTGGATGGGTGTCTCCTGCTTCCTCCCTCTTCATTTCTCTTATCCTCTAGCTCCTCCCTAAACTGATGTTGTTTTGATGTGGAGCCGTTTATCTGCCGAGTTAGTTTAGTGTTTTTCACATAACGCGACAGAGAGGAGGGCAGAGCGGAGGAAAGAGAAAGTGAGAGAGATAGAGACAAAGAGGATGACATACAGCACCATATATCGGAAATCACCCTCACTTCACCCCTTCTCAAAATACACAAACAACTCAGATGAGGATCTCATTCTAGAGAAGTGTCATACACTACAGTGGAGTTAATTTTTTGGCGCACTAGAGCAGGAGCTCTCCAAACAAAATGGTATTTTGAATAATTGTCAAACCTCTTGATTAGATAAATAAGCCAGCTGCATCCAGCATCTCCCACAGAGTACTGTAGCTATGTGACCTAAATGTGAAAAATGTCACTTGACAAGATTGTAGATAAGATACTTACACTGTGCCCAAAGCACAGTTTAAGGGTAATCATCTTGATGCAGGTCAAACATATCAAATGCTTGAGACTATTGTGTTCCTCCAAAAACAAAATGAGCTAATGGGAAGACACAATTACACAATAGCCACCTGACTTCCCATGCACAAAACCAGCCCAGGCTGGTTTGTTGGTATTAGCTGTCTCCCAGTCCGGTCAGGCCAGACTGTTGTCTGGTTTGAGAAGGGATTTGGACACTTTTCAGCTGGCCTCCAAGCTAAATCAGCTAAAAACCAGCTTGGCCATGCTGGGTGTCTAGTGTAAAGCAGCTAACGCTAGCAAACTTGTTTACACTATTAAACATTTGGTTCTGTTTTGGCATATATTATAGTTCCAAGAAGAGCCTTTAATGCCCATGGAACTCTTTTATTGCATAAAGGGTTATTTGTTGGCATCCATGTTTCCATGAAGAAACTTTAACATCCATGCAACCTTTCAATTGCACAAACACTTTTATAGTGAAGCAAACAACAACAACAAAAGGTTCTTTATATTATTAAAATGTTCATTAAAATGTTCTTCACACTAAAAAAGTGGGTTTCCCATAGGTTTTCATTGCCAAGGTGGCACAGAAGCTGCATCTGACATGGCATGTTTGTTTACACAGACTGCTCAAAGGCAGCATAAGTTATTTATGCCATATTTACACAACAATTGCATAATGTTATGATATTAATGCAATTTTAAATAGCCTACATAAAATATATAAATTATGCAGTAAAACAAGAAAAAAAAAAAAACAGGAACTCATTATAGAGTAGGACTGCAATATTATGACAAAAATCATTATTTTTGATTACTGCCCTTGATATTTTAATAATTTTTATTAATGTTGATAAACAGAATACACTAAATATTCTTGCATTGTTTTAAATGTGCAACTTCTACAGATCTACATTAAATGTAATGCCCGATCCACGTTTTATTCTTTTTTTATATTTCACTTACTCATGACAGCTGTAATGGTTTAGGTTTAATTATGCAGCGGCATTTTTTGCCCCTGTTTATTGAACATGACTTTTGTTAATTTTGCCACCTATAAAACTCCAACCCTGGAGTGTAAGTCTGGCTTTAGCTGTTTTTACTGACACTGGGGAGTAATAAATTCATCCAAGCTGGTGGACAAATCAAGATAAATGTAAATTGTAAATACATTTTCATTAAATACTGACAAAAATCTAATGCATAATGAAATTTGCTCATCCTCATGTTGACATACAAATCTGTATGACTTACAGCTGTGGAATACCAAAACACAATATTTTGAAAATTAGGGGTGTAACAATACATTCATATCACTTTTTTTTTTTTTCAGTACATGACACAATACGATATGATACAATTATCTTTTGATTTGAAATTCACATTACTTGTAATAAGATGATTGTTCATAAGTGGACAGTTAACAAAGATTACTGTTCATTAAAATGGTAAATTTGGTTTTATATCAGTGATATACACTCACTGGCCACTTTATTAGGTACACCTTGCTAGTACCGGGTTGGACCCTCTTTTGCCTTCAGAACTGCCTTAATTTTTCATGGCATAGATTCAACAAGGTGTTGGAAACATTCCTCAGAGATTTTTGTCCATATTGACATGATAGCATCACGCAGTTGCTGCAGATTTGTCGGCTGCACATCCATGATGCGAATCTCCCATTCCACCAAATCACAAAGCTGCTCTATTGGATTGAGATCTGGTGACTGTGGAGGCCATTTGAGTAAAGTGAACTCACTGTCATGTTCAAGAAACCAGTCTGAGATGATTTGAGCTTTTTGACATGGTGCATTATCCTGCTGGAAGTAGCTATCAGAAGATGGTACACTGCAGTCATAAAGGGATGGACATGGTCAGCAACAATACATTTAAACGATGCTCAATGGTACTAAGGGGCCCAAAGTGTGCCAAGAAAATATCCCCCACACCATTACACCACCAGCAGCAGCCTGAACCGTTGAGACAAGGCAGAATGGATCCATGCTTTCACGTTCTTTACGCCAAATTCTGACCCTACCATCTGAATGTCGCAGCAGAAATCCAGACTCATCAGACCAGGGAACGTTTTTCCAATCTTCTATTGTCCAATTTTGGTGAGCCTGTGTGAATTGTAGCCTTCGTTTCCTGTTCTTAGCTGACAGGAGCAGCACCTGGTGTGGTCTCCTGCTGCTGTAGCCCATCTGCTTCAGGGTTCGACGTGTTGTACGTTCAGAGATGGTATTCTGCATACCTTGTTTGTAACGAGTGGTTATTTGAATTACTTTTGCCTTTCTATCATCTCTAACCAGTCTGCCCATTCTCCTCTGACCTCTGACATCAACAAGGCATTTTTGTCCACATAACTGCCACTCACTGGATATTTTCTCTTTTTCGGAACATTCTCTATAAACCCTAGAGATGGTTGTGCATGAAAATCCCAGTAGATCAGCAGTTTTTGAAATAGTCAGACCAACCCATCTTGCACCAACAACCATTCCACGTTCAAAGTCCCTTAAATCCCCTTTCTTCTCCATTCTAATGCTCGGTTTGAACTTCAGCAAGTCGTCTTTACCACATCTAGCCTAATGTCAAGCCTAAATGCATTGAGTTGCTGCCATGTGATTGGCTGATTAGCAATTTGTGTTACCAAGCAATTGAACAGGTGTACCTACAGTACCTGTAATTAAGTGGCCGGTGAGTGTATTTTGACACTAGGGTGAATATTTCTGGGTGAACTATCCCTTTAAGGCAGTTGTCTATGTAGGATACAGACAACAGGGCAGTTCACTAGGTTTTTAGAACAGGGCTAATGTATAAAAAAAAAAAAAAAAACATGTCTCACACTGACCTACATGAATGCATCACAGAGCAGCGGCTCTTAGACGTGCCTAAACTCATAAACACACAAGAGATTTGTTTATGTGGGTAAAACTGGCACTCACTGTGCAAAATCCCCCATCAAGTTAACTTGAACCTCATAACTCAGTGTGCCTGTGTGTGTGTGTGTGTGTGTGTGTGTGTGTGTGTGTGTGTGTGTGTGTGTGTGTGTGTGTGTGTCTGTGTGTGTCTGTGTGTGTGTGTGAGAGAGACAGAGAGGGAGAGTATTTGCAGGCAAACCATTCATTACAGCATTTACATAATTTATCTGCTTACCTAGTCCCGTTACACAGGCTTTTATATCCGACAGTGTTAAACACTGTGTGAGTGTGTGTGTCCATGTGCACCTGCAATAAACGATGATGCAGATTGTGTCCTCAGTGCTGTCAGAGAAAGCATAATTCTTCACCTCATTTTCACTATAAATTCAGTGCGAGCACATCTTTATAGCATTCAGTGTTGGTAAACTAGTCTCACATCATGCAGTCTAGTTCAGCTTATTCTAGTCATGAACCGGCAATTTAGGAAGAACAGATTAACTCACATATTAAGCAATTCATCATGAATTTTATGTGTGCTAAGGTATGCGTACAGTGCATCAGCAGTACTGTATGACTGTACTGTTGTAAATAGTCAAAAGTTTGTAAATCCTTTGTACACTCAGCTCACGTATGCATCACACACTTTATTTATTTATTTATTTATTTATTTATTTATTTAATTTTAGTGAGTTTAGTTATTTATTTATTTTTTTTTAATTGGTTTCTCCACAAGGTGGCAACACTGCCTCGGACCGCTGTTTCACAGTCACTAAAGAAATGATTGTGACAAAAAAAACAACTACAACAAGAATAAACTACAAGAGACCACAACAACAATAGACAAGCACTTCTGTGTGGGAAATAAGAGATTCACACAACTCAAGTTTATAAACACATTTTTAGCGCTTATATCTAGTGCTGGGCAACAATGAATCACGATTAATCGCATCCGAAATAAAAATTATTGTGTACATAATATATGTGTGTGTAGTGTGTATATTTATAATGTATATATAAATACACACACGCATGAATATATTTAAGAAATTTTTTTTATGTTTATATATTAATCATATTTATATAATACAAATTATATGAATATAAATATATACATGTAAATATTTTTCAAAATATATGCTGTATGTGTGTGTTTATATATATATATATATATATATATAGTGTGCATGCGTCGAGTGCCTGTGTTCGAATGAAGTACACTATTTTAATGGCTGTTTAAAAGTGTTTAATTTTGGCTGATTGTTCTCAGAATTATAGTTTCTTTTTAAAATTTCTTACATTTTCTATATCAAATGATGCTTGAGCTATGTGAAGACGATGTATGTGTGAAATTGTTCTCTGATAAACAGAATGTTTAAATTTAAACCTTCTCTAGAGTGTCCAAAAATACTACTTTGAGAAAAAATATGTATATGTATGTTTAATGCTGCTGTTCTATGTTTTTCACTTTGTATAAATAAGGGTGCAATCTTAAAAAGGGTTGTAATGCATGATGGCTCAGAGTAAAATATAAATTATATCAGTAAACAAGTGTATATCCCAGTTAAACATCCCCTAAAGCAGCTTCAATGTATTTTGTTACTTTATGTCATTAGCCTGCAGGGAAGCTCGATTAGAATTTAACTAAACACTATAAGTAGGTGGTAGTTTGGCAAGCAATATTTTAAAAATACATTCCTTAACACTAATGCAAGAGAGCCAAGTTACTTTATCGGGTTCTCTATTTTATCAGCAAAGTAGTTTATCCCGGGAATAAGTATAACAAATATAATTTAGTATGGCAGAATTTAGCAATGGCCGTATTGTCTGCTTTTATATAATACTACTGTAAAAGTTGGCCATATTCCAGCTGCTATCTTAACCTGACATCATCATAATATATGCCATCACAGTATAAATGATCTGAATATGAATTTGTGCACATGCAGCGTGTCTCTATGTCTGCTGCGTGTTTAAAGAGCTTCGAGCATGTTAACATGTGTTTATGTGATTTCTCCAATCTGGAAGACAGTGACTGCTGCTTATTTATGATAATGCAATATTCGTGCCCTTCAAAGGAGGCAATCTCTCTGCACCAATAACGAAGACACAAGCACCTCCTACACCGTGAAATTGTATAAAACATGCAATATGACACAATGAAATATACATGATGGGATTTTTCCCATGAGGTTGAAATTATGGTGAGGAAAGGACAAGACTGTAATCAAGACTCCTGTATAATGATTAATAATCTGAATAATAATCATAAAGAGTGACCAGACGACCGAGATAATGTCTGATAATGTTAGGTCACAATGCGATTTAATGTCAGTTAATAACTAGAGCTAAGATTTTCAGCAAAGATCCTAAAAATATTTATTTACAGTATATACGTACTGTACATACAGATAGATATAGTATGTCTGTTTACAGTAAATGCACAAAAAGGAAATGCTTTACACACTCACACAAACCCCTCTGACTGCAGTAGCATGATATGATCTATTCATTTTCCTTTTGTTTCATATTCTCATTACGCCACAGTTGTTGATGAACACAAACACTGCATGCTGTGTTATGCAAATGAACTCTAACCATCTCCACCTCTAATAGCTTGTTCTCATTTAGGGGACCAGAGGTCACTCTCTTCCTGTATCGGCAACACCATCTGACAAGGGGGCTTGACCTGCTATTGTCGACAAATGGAGAGAGAGCAAAGCTCAGCCAGAAGAATGCTTCTCTATTTAATTAAAGTAATGATTTTATTATCAATCAAAACCAACATTTGAAGAAGTTACATTCCCAGAGGTGAAAACAAGACTTGTGTATTTCCTTCCTCACACACAGCTGTTTTCTCCGTTTTTTTTTTCTTTTCTGAACAGAAAAAATAAATAAATAAAAAAAAATATATATATATATGAAACATTAAATTTATATGTAATGAATTCCTTTTATAAAATAAAACATTAATCACATAAAAAGACAACAAAATGTGAATATGGCACCAAGTGTATTTAATAATTTATGTGCTTTTTATACAGAAAAACCAACAGGAAATGGGTCAGTGCTGTTATGCAGTACATTTTTAACTTGAAGCTTTGAAAATAAAAAAATGAATAAACCGCATTTTCAAAAACATGCTCTACTAAAGTTTAAATAAATTATGTATAATTAAATTAATTGCACAACACCATAATAGTATTAATTAAATCCGTTGCTAATACTCAGTAATGTTTGGGCTGCATTTGGTTTTCCCTCCAAAAATGATTTCACTACCTGGTGCATGATGGATGAAAAGTGATATTGAGGACACAGGTTAAAACAAACAAACAAACAAACAAAAACACTTAAAATGATCATCAATTTAAATATTTTCTCAAGAAAACATTATTAGAAAAAAAAGGGGAAAAAAGTAAATGAAACTCATGATTTTCATGTTAAAAGACTGGGGATGTGGGGGAAAAATATCCATGCAAATCCATGCAAACCAAATTAGTGAAGTAAAATCATTTTAAATTCAGTCATATGTTCAGTTAATTGTGATATCATTATTGAACATAGCTAACTAACATGATTTGAAATCATTCAAATTTGCTTTTAATATTGTATTACAGTATATTAAGACACACGATGGAGACTTTAAAATGTAGGCACAGTAGGAACGACCCAAATACAATATTAAATACAGCATGAAATAAAAGCTGTCACATCTCACTTATCAAAGCTGAGAGGTTGGGCTCCAGAATATTTCTTGATTGATCTATGAAACTGATTTAATAGTTTGTACACAATATGCTCTACATTTCACTCCACACATTTCTCCATAAACCACACACACACACACACACACATACACACACAAAAAATAAACTACAGAATGGTATTTCACTTTCTGTGAAACTACACAACAGGAGGAAGAGAGATTAATTTCCTACTGTTCTTCATCTTTGAATTAAAAGAGCAACAGGATGTCAAACCCGTTTGTGAATCTGGGATAAAACACAGACTCACTCCTCAGCCAGTTATCAATGTGGATTGTAGGAAACTGCATTAATAATGTCCAGCAAGGCAGTCATGGTCCCTAATTAAAACACTTCCCAGTGGGAGTACACAAGACTGGCACAGAGAAAGACAACGATGTGGAAAGACAGACAGAGAGAGAGATGGGATTAGTGAGGGCCCAGGGACACATAAAGAGGTGGAACCACAGCTGGAACGGTCATGTTGCCAGGAATAGACATGTAGTATGAAAAACAAAGGATGAACTGGTAAAAGATAGAGCAGAATAGGAACACAAGACATTGTATGCATGTATTTATGTATGTATGTTACATTTCTGCAAGACTCTTTACTACTAGCCCGGTAAATAGGTTTGTGTGTGTGTGTGTGTATAAGGACAGCAGATGTGTTGATAAATGTGCTGCCATCAAGGCTAAAGTATGATGTGTTATTGAAGGCCTAGTAATCTGACGTCCTCTCTCTCTTTCTCTTGCCCAGTTTTCTAACACATACACAAGCACACACATTTGCATTGTCATTGCTGAGACATCCCTCAAAACTAAATGAAATAATGCAAAATAAAAGAAACAGACAAACATGGTTTGTTAGTCACAAACGAACATCCAAAGCGGGGCTAAAAGTTTGAAAAATGCTTCTTTTTATCTTTCTTCCACAATTTCATGCAACATTTTTCATTTCAAATTATATTATCAGCATGACAAACTTAATGATATTATCCAGCCGATTTGAAAATGTTCCAAAGAGGATTTTGTGCTTCATTGGAGGCAAACACAATTCACGTTTTATATAAAGCAGTTCAAATTATTAGTGTGACAAATTCTTATATTAAATAGAATACAAAATATTTTTATCATAAATTTTATTATTAGTATTATTAGTATTATATCATGAAAATATGGGGTTCCGATATTATTATTATTATTATTACACAATGGCACGTTTTATTTCCATAGCAATTCCTGAAGTCGTACTGAAGAAACAGCCTCACAGCGAGAAAGCAGGAGGAAAAACTGATTTGTTCACTGTAGGTGATCTTCATTAAATAATGTATCCCGTTATCAACAGAGTATTAGATCCTGTTTGGACAATTCCAGTGCATTTGAAGGCCATTAGAGCCCTGTGCTTTGTGTGCAGGAAATCACTAATGAACAGAGAGTTACATTAGTCTCTTAATAACCGTGTGTCTATCTGTGTAGCGGCTAGTCCCACTGCAGTCATTTGCTGCCATTTTCTCACCTATAGAAGCAGCTCGTCTTCACAATTCTTCTTCTTCATGATAGCTTCCTGTCAAACAGGAGGCTTCCCCCTATTCAAATGAATGGCTACTGTGTCCCACCAGAGGCAGAACACAGGTCTCAGATCAGAAAAAAATTGCTTCGGCATCCATTCAGAGCTCTGTTGGTGCCCTTTTAGTGTGCAGCAGAGCTGGAATGGACATTAAGAGGCTGCTGGCTCCGCTCAGCATTTGTGTTGATGACCTTGATGGGTCAGTGGAACGAGAGGTGTGTAATCGGCAACATATTTTTTGTGAACCTCGGCAGACAATGAGCTGTTTAATTTGCGGACAGAGCAAAATAGTGTCTGTGAGGAGATTAAATGTATGAAAGAGAGAAAGAATGAGAGAAAGATGAAGTGACGAAAGAAGAGAGGATTTGACTTGTGTGATGGGGTGTGTGTGTGTGGGGGGTGGGTTGGGTTAAACTGCAGATGCAGTTATTGATTTCAGCCCTACTGTGTGGTTGCTATTGTAAAAACACAAGGAGATGTTATAGGCCTCATCATACTGACCAACCTCTCTCATTTACATACAGACACTCCCAGATACATGTATGCAATGCTTTCCTAATAGGGAGAGAAACATACTGTATGTTAACTAATGTGTGTGTGTGTGTGTGTGTGTGTGTATATATATAATTTATTTTATTATTTACTATTTTATTATTGTTATTATTATTATTGATGTTGTTAAATACTTTACAGTATTTTATCTTACAGTGAAATATTGCAATAGTAATATTTGTATTTATGTATTTATTTGTATTTTTAAGTCATATTAATAAACAAAATGTTGACAAAATATCAACATTTGTGGCCAAATTGTGGAGCACTAAAAAAACAAACGCATAAAATCTGACATGCATTTTTAATAACAAACAAACAAACAAAAAATATATAAAAAATGCGTTGCTGCTGTAAAGGGGTTGATGAGGGACATATCAAAGCACTTTTTATTATACAATAGCCTGTTTTTATTATAATACCATACCATAGTTTAACCACAGTATTTGTACAACTGTGATTATACAAATAGCAATCATTCAAACAAAAAAAAAAAATATATATATAATAATAATAATAATAAAATAAAAATACTGCACTTACACTAATAAAACTATGGCACATTTTTATAATGGAAATGCTATGTGATAATGCTAGCCTGTTGCACAAAGTACTAGCAAGAGGGTATTTTCCATTCTAGACAGCATTTCATTAGACAAAACTGTATGTGTCCCTGTGAGCAAGATGAGTCATACCTTTTTTGGCCTGTTTTTACAGGAAAGAAAGACTGTACAAAGACTGACTGAATGTGTTTAAGCTACATGTGACATGCTAAAAACATTTGATGAGGTTCAGGGGTACACTAGGCTTCAAAGCTTATGAACTAAAAGTCACTTGTAATGACTTTAACTAATATAATACACAGTATCAAAGACAAGAATGCTATTCCTGGATACTGTATTTGGCCATTTAGCACACAGTAGGGTACAGTGAGAAGCTTTAAGCTAGTAAACAAAAACATAATTACATTGCATTCTTTGTATCTTTCTGTAATTGCACAAACACACACAGACAGTAGAAATGTCTGCAGGGATTTGGCTAAACTGGCAGAGTGGCTAAAAGGGATCATGGCGGACATCCATCTCTTGAGAGGTTTGTGTGTGTGTGTGTGTGTGTGTGTACTAAAACATTCATCTGGCAGTAAATCTAGATTAAAGTCTGAATAACACTGAATGTCACAATGGCTAGAAAAGTACTAAACATTGTTTTATATAATTGTATTAAATTATATAATTAAATTATAATTTTATTGTCTCATATGAAGCTAATTATAATTTTTATAGTTCAGTCATTCTCTTTTTCAGGTGGCTAACTCCTTCAACAGTAAAACTAACAAGTGCAGAATACCTAACACACCAAATCTGGGGAAAACCACCAACTATCTAGACAAAGCCTTACCTTCTAACATTTTCCAAACTAACAGTTTTATTCCAACTTCAGTGAATTGACTAGACAGACATTTTAGCTAATGAACTTAAATGAGTCAGCTGTTCATTAGCCAAGAAGCTGAGCAAATACACTGACGCATAGCTAACTGACATACTGAAGTGAGATGACAGAAATACTTTATCACAAATAAATATACACGATCAGTTAATTACCAGTTGATTAATCGTTTGATTAATTTATTGTTGTTGCTTTTTGTCAGTTATAATTATATTATTTATTTAGTTCTTTGTTTTTAATCAGCCAGTCACATTGCCGATAACTCTGAATCCTTCATGGACCGCTATTGGCCACACTTAAAGGCTAGAATACACGACACAACTTTTGCCCTGATTATTCCTCAATTTGATATCTGGACGCAATGAAAGTCAGAGTCAGTCTGCAGATTTTGGGAACGATGTCTAGTGTTTTAAAATTTGTTCAGATTGTAAAAGTTGTGTTGAGTATTCTAGTCTTCGCACATACTGATACAAATGCACTACTGAACTTGACTATGACCCAGCAAATGTAAGCACATGCCAGAACAGTCGCAACAAACACACACACACACACACACACACACAGAAGATGTGGTCGAGTGTGCAGCGTGGCAGGTGGCAGTTGTGTGAGACTGGTGTTAATGGCTCACCTGGCACAGGCTCATGCCCGCACCTCCACACTCACTCACTCTCACACACTCACACACACACACACACACAGAGAGAAAGGCGGTGAGATGCCAGCTGTTACCCTGGCGACCTGCATGGCTGCAAGGATCCATGAAAAGAGAGTGATAGCAAAAGACGTAGTGTCTGCAGGTGGGCTGGGCCGCCCAGAGGGGAAGCTATGGCAGGCATACTAATCACACTCAGAGATAGAACTGGAGATCTGTATATGATACTAGCCAGATATCACAAACAACTCAAATCAAATTCAATCCACAACCAATGAACATGCACAAAACCAAACACGACTTCGGAATATGCGTCTCCCTCAGGATACTTACACTCAGGAAATATGGAGCTGACATCCAGCACAGAAGCAGGTGGAATCACTCATAGGAATTGTGCAGAGGTCGTTTTTTTTTCTCATAGCTGAGGAAATGTAATGGAGCTCTCAGTTATATTTCGTTAAAGTATCTAGGTGCTAAAATAGTGAACAGTCTAAAATATAGTAATACTGTGTTATAACCAGCAAATACAGCATGATTTTGAGTGTGGTATTGCTTTTAAACAACAGTTTAGTAAATAAAAAGTTATTAAAGTTACATTTTTGCAGCACCAACAAATAAAATTTAAAAGAAAAGCTATATATTAGATAATTTATTTTAAAATGGCTTACAGGATAAGTTCCAGAATTAAAAATTCTTGATAATTTACTCATTCCTATATCAATCATGTCTTTCTTTCTTTTTCAGTTGAAAAGAAATTAAGGTTTTTGAGGAAAACATTCCAGGATTTCTCTCTATATAGAAGACTTCAATGGTGGCCAGTGGGTTAAAGGTCCAAATTGCTGTTTCAATGCAGCTTCAAATGAATAAGTCTTATCTAGTAAAACGATCAATCAAAAGGTAAAACAGCAATGTCGGATGATTTCGAAGATGGAGGGGAAAATGGGATGGAATTTTTTTTGCCCTGCCCTACCTTTTTGAACTGAAGTACACAAAACAAACCGCACATGAACTTTCCAATATGGTTACACAATATGTGAAGATGCTCTTGCTCTTTGCAGAACTAGTGCAAGATGAGCATTTGTGGTTAAAAAGTATATAACAATTATTATTATTATTATTATTTTATAAAATGACCAATTGTTTCGCTAGATAAGACCCTTTTCCATGGGTGGGATCGTGTAGAGCCCTTTGAAGCTGCACTGAAACTGCAATTTGGACCTTCAACCCATTGTGTCCCATCAAAGTCAAATATATGGAGAAAAATCTTAATTTATTTTCAACTGAAGAAAGAAAGACATGGGGGTGAGTAAATTATAAGGAGATTTTTATTCTGGAAGTGAACTAACCAATTATTATAATGATCTGAAGATATTAATCTATGATAATATTACTGGAATTAAAGAATAAAGTCAATTATATAATATACGTAATGAGGGGAGTGTTTAAGAAACCCCATTTAAAACAATTATTTTCACAATTCAATTTGATGATGCTAGGGATGAAAAAATGATTCACTTTAGCTAATCTTGTTTGTGATTTTTGTTCTTATAGGTCAGGGGTGTCAAACTAAATTCCTGTAGGACCGGAGCCCTGCAGATTTTAGATTCAACCCTAATTAAACACACCTGATCCAACTAATGAAGTCCTTCAGGCTTATTTGTAAACTACATGGTATGTGTGTTGGAGCAAAACTCTGCAGGGCTCCAGCCCTCCAGGAATTGAGTTTGACAGCCCGTTATAGGTCATGCATAATTTGATAT
The DNA here is from genome assembly GCF_018340385.1 of Cyprinus carpio. Lineage (NCBI taxonomy): Eukaryota > Metazoa > Chordata > Actinopteri > Cypriniformes > Cyprinidae > Cyprinus > Cyprinus carpio. Next base: position 15,956,273 of record NC_056597.1, on the reverse strand, counting down.
GTTTAGATCTTAGACAACAGATTTATTTGAAAAGATTTGACCATTGTCCTGCATAATAGTATCATCATTACTAGTTTAACATTATTGTACATGCCGTTTTTTTTTTTTTTCCTCTCAAAAATCTGTCTCAGAGCAGACTAATCTGAAAATCGGATGGCGTCCATACACAACAGCATGCAACATCTGGCCAGCAGCAGGTCGGCGGATCCAAACATGCAGCTGTGCCTGTGTATATACAAGTATATGTGTGTTTGAGAATATACAGAACATGTGCTGTTAAGCTTCAGATCTTCTTAAATCTGATCCGCAAGGCTCCACCGGGAGAAGCACGACTCTGTGTACTTACGCTAATTAACCATGAGCACACGAGATGAATAACCCCCAGGACCATGCTGGTTTTTACAAGACTCTATATCAGTGGAGAAAAACAACACAGCTGTTTGTGAGTTTTATGTTAAGCTCACAAGGAAATCTAATGCAAACAGGACATGTTTATGTTTTAATCCAACTTTCTATTGTACGTCATTCCCCAATCACAAGTGACTGTCAGATTGTTTGATTATTGTAATAGCCTTTTTTTATTATTAAAGTGGACCCCAAGGAACCCCACTAGAAACTGTGTGAAAACTGGGGGTTTGTGAATTGCAACACAGTTTCTAAATGATGCAAAGGCAATTACATTATTCTGGGGACTAAAAGTTTTTTTGTTTTTTTCCAATGCTAGCTATTCAAAAGTCATCCATCCATCCATCCATCCATCTATCTATCTTAAAGTTAATCTATCTTAAATTATCATATTAGAATGACTTATGAAGGATCATGTGATACTAGAGAATTGAGTAATGGCTGCAAAAAATTCAACATTTCCATAAAAAGAATAAATTACATTTTAAAACATAATACAACAGAAAACAGTTATATGAAATAGTAATACAATTTCATAATATTACTGTTTTATTTTTGAGTTTTTGATCAAATATATCCAGCCTTGGTGAGCATTAAAGCCTTCAATCAATTAATCAATCTATCAAACCTTTATAAACCATACCAACTCTAATTTGTGAAAAGTAATTTATATTTTGTGTTCATATTCAACTCTTTGGATCTAACACAAAACTGGTGGTGAACAACACGAGCAACAGTGATGAAGAGCTTCTATCAGGGAGGAAAATGGTTTATGGGTCTGTTTGGGTTTGGCTGGGTTTGCTCAGAAACAAGCTAAAATAGAAGGTTTTGGTTCTAATCTATTCTCTTTTGAACAGATACCACAAATCAGACAAAAATGAGACATTTTGTATGCTGCAGTGTGGAGATTCACATCCATTCTGTTTTACATCTGATTGTAAAACGATCCCCCCTGTTTAGAAATGGAATGAGAGTGTACCAGAGGGCCATAAACGCTAACGAACAACGCATGTAAAGACTTTGGCTCGAAGTGCCAGTGCGAAGCATTTATCACCAAATGCTGTCTGTAACAGTCCAATAAATGATGAATGATGGAAGGAGGCTTCCACAGCACCTGCTCCCCTCATAACAATGGCAACGGATTAGGACAGGGTTGAGGAAAATGGCAAAACCTGTTAGCCAGTGGGCCGAGACAGACGTATTGCAACAGAAAGAGAGAAAGATGGGATGGTGACGAAAGAGACTAAGTCCATCTGTTACTACAATGGTGCTCCAAATGTCGCTCCGTGGCTGATATTTACATGAGCTTATCCGGCGCAGCTCATTCCCAATACAAATCTACGAACAAGCAGCTCTACCAGAGCAAAACACGGTAGCAACACAGCCACAAATGCTATGTAAATAACAATACAGCAGCAATAGGTCAGGTGGGAGCAAAGGAAGCTGGTGTTTCCATGGAAATGACAGGACAGAGAGTCCGTGGTATTGCACAGGTACGTGCACGCACTTAACTCAAACTCATAAACTCAACACAAACTTTTCCTTTTCAACACTCGAGTCCCCGCAGGAGTGAAGCAGCTCCTCATTAATAACCAATTATGAGCGCTAGAGATACAGCTTGGAACATTATGTGGTGGACACTAAAGCTAATCAGCATTCAGACAGGGGGGCTCAGGAATACGCCTGAAGCAGCTCAGGCATTCACGGATTGGTTCGTAGTGTATCCAGGGCAGTTCCAACTACAGGCTGGGGAATATGCTTTTCAGTTTGTCATAGAGGGCTTTTGATGGGACCATGGAGTCTTGATTTTTACGTAAAATTATGCACATGTTTCTGAAAACAAAGTGTTCTTGTAAGTTTCTTGGCCTAAGACGAAATATATTAGACAAGGTTTTGAAAGGGTGTAATCCACCATGGCACGTTGTTGGGCTTCTAAACAGGTGGGTTTGTTTTAAGGCCTTTGTAAGTCTCTTTGAAGAACCAGTGGGATCTTTGTAGTGTGTTTGCATGCAACTGGGAGGGAAAGCCTGTGTACAAAACCCTGTGTGTTTCCGTTTGCGTGTTATGTGTTCTGTTGTTTCCTTCCTCCAGAGGAGTTTGGGAGCATATGGACCAGTTTATTAGAACTAATGTGCCATAATAGTACGTTGCTCACGAGGCTTTTGCACAAAGCGTTGCCAGTGATAACAAAGCAATCATTTCTAACAAGCCGCATTAACATAGAATCAGCTGTGAGAATCCCAGCGGTGAGCTAGTCATCCCTGCTTTCTACAACAAAGATGCCTTTCAAAGGGTAAAAATATGAAGCATGAAAGGTGCAGGTCTTTCTTAGGTCCTCTCATCTCCATGTTTCATTACCTCGCTTGTCACAATGGTCGCATTATCCATCTCAAGTGATCTGAACAATGGCAAACAGGTTCTAAGTTGTGATTTGATCAAACTAGGATTATTCACCCAAAATTAATTAATGCTCATGATGTTCCAAACCTGTATGCATTTATTTCTTCTGCTGAATATAAAATAATATATTTTGGAAAATGTTTTTGTCAATACAATGAAAGTCAGTGGGTCCCAATTTTGTTTTTTGGCTTAAAACACAAAGAAAAAAACATGAGGATGAGTAAATGACACAATTTACTTTTATTATGGCTTGGTTGTCCAAAAAAATAAAAAATAAAAGCTTGATAGTTTTACGTTTGAAAATGAAGAAATTATGTTTCTGTTGTTGTTGGATGGTCTTATATACAGAACCAGATTTGTTTTATTTTACAGTGAAATATTCCAATAATAATAGTTGTATTTTTTTTTAATCATCATCATCATAAAAATATCATAATTATTATTTTATGGTCATATTGATATATAGTTTATCACTTATATAATACAATAATAATAAAAAAAAAAACATGAATAATTATAATATTCACTATCAGCATCATAGTAATCATCATCATTAAATTTTTGAAAATCCCAAAATTGTAATTTCATTTTCTTCCAAATCGTGCAGCCCTAGTATACCATACCGAATATTTATTTGTTATCCTCATTTAGAAACTATTAAGCACATTTACCAAAAGCATCGTTTACCCTGTAGTTTCTTTGCTCTCAGAGCACATCAGTAGCAAATCAGTACCCACATAAAAGGTTCCTTTCTGTGCCTGCAAGATCCTCATGCTTCATTTTTGTTGTCTCATTTCCTCTAAAGCTACAGGAAGTGATGGAAGCGAACCTCTCTTGCCTTCTGACTGCTCTTAACTTGCTCTGACAGGGCTGCTTTTTCTCTCTGTGCAGGTCTCTCACTCCCCACTTCCTCATCCAAGCCTGAGTGCCTTTACAGCCACAAGGAACCTGTTCTTTTTGAATCGCCACACGTGAATGATCAGCAGCGCCGCACAGGCAGCACAGGACTTTCCGGAGGTACGTCTGAGAAAAGAAAGGTGGTGATGAGTGATAGATTCACTCCATTATGTTCTGCTCTAGGTCGAGTATGAGAATAGTCTGATATTATTCCTGCTCATCCCTAAAATAACCACGAGATCCCAACAGGAAACCACAGCACTGGATGGGAGACTGACAGGACAACGTAGATAAAAAAAAGAAGAGGAAGAAGAATGGGATGCAGTGGAAAAACGTCCAGATATAGTATTCCTACAAGGCACTAGAGAGAACTGCAGATTTATGTGTTGTTTTATATTACTTCATCCAAACAAAATTGTATAAATTTGACCCAACTGACAAATTCTCAAGGAAACGTCCTTCTATCAGCATTTACACATGCATCAACAAAACACTGTTCTGGTAACCTTGTTTTGGAGGATTCCGTTAAGCCTTGGTTATCCTCACAGGTATTTGACATCTGTGGCTTTTAGTTGTGTTTTTCACAAGTAATTTAATGTATTAAAACTACTTTGTATTTTCCATTTATGTGTTATTTGTTGCATTATAAAAATGCAATAAAAAGTCTACTATAATGAAATATTATTACAATTAAATAAGCAACTCTTTTCTAATTAAATATACTGTGATTTGTTTCTGTGATGGCAAAGCAATTTTTTAGCACCCATTTCTCCAGCCTCCATAAGATGGATGGATGGATGGATGGATGGATGGATGGATGGATGGATGGATGGATGGATGGATGGATGGATAGATAGATAGATAGATAGATAGATAGATAGATAGATAGATAGATAGATAGATAGATAGATAGATAGATAGATAGATAGATCAATCTACTGGACCCAGCTGAGATTCCAAGATCAGCGAAGCATGGCTCTGGCACTCCACTTGATCCCACTAAGACAGATGAGTGCTGAAGACATGCAGCCTGAGAAAATGCTGTCAACCTGCAAATCTCCATATACATGCAAGAGCCATTTCCCAGTGATTATACTGAGTTGATGGGCCCATCCAGAGAGGCATGAGGAGAAAGGGAGGGGCAGCTGGAGCCCCGCTGAGTGAATTCTAATCAAGCCGACCCTTAATCACTAGGTGTGAATGAGGAGTGGGTTTCGTTAAAAGTTGAGGTCTCTTACTAGTATTGCACTGGGATTGATTGCAGGAGAGATTTACAGACGCACCAAAGCACCTTTTTACTCGTAGCCCGCTGTAAACCACAGCAGAGCCGCTGAGAAGCCATGGCAACGGGAGTCCAGCATGTACGCACATCCCACCGACCGCAGCTCCAACTGGGAGAGAAGAGGATCAGAGCATAACAGAGAGAGAAACCGGAGGAATAGACACAACGAAGAGTTTGAAAAGGAAGCCAGCAATTAACTATAGCAAAAAGGGACCCACTCACTTTCGTCCAAATGCTTTGCGATTCGTTTTGATGATGTCTTGCTGAACATTTTGTACGTCCCGTTTTTCCCAGCCCATGAATAAATTATAAGTCCACTCTTTAAGAGATATACATCAACAAATTCAAGACAGCAGTGGTGCAGAAGAGCAAAAGCGGATCCAGAAGGACTGAGAAGGTGCTGTAATCATAGTATAAACCTAATGAATTCTGCCTCCAACAAGATAAACATTCTTTAAGGATCACCTATGAATACTTATTGCACATCAGAGCTCTTTAAAGATAATAAATTACACTGTGCGCACATTAACACCTCGCTCTTGGTCTCAACTCTGCCTTAAATCTATTGATATACAAGTAGTACTATAAGAACACACTTAACTGTTGACAGATCCCTGTTTTAAAGGCGTAGTCCATCCAAAAAAAAGTTAATTCTATTATTATTGATTCCCTTCATGTTGTTCTAAACTGTATAATTTATGTGCAACATCAAAGTTGATTTCTGAAAAACTTCTTAGCCTTTTTTTGTCATAAGAAGAATATGAATGAAGGAGTTTCAAAAAAAGATCATACAACATCATAAAAGTGGTCTGTACAAATTGTGCACTATATTCCAAAACTTCTGAAGCCATAAATATCTTTGTGCATTATTCACATTATTTACTCACTTAAATTTTCACAATGGGTTGCTGAACAGTGAGCTGAACTCATGAACAAGTCATTCAGAAGAATTAGGTGGACTTGGTCACCTGATTCATTTAAATAGAATGATTTAAATAATGATTCGCTCACAAATTGGATATCAGAACTTCATGAACTTTTCATCAAAGAGCCAGGAAGAGCCCACTTATCTGCTGATTCACTGAAAATATTTAACTTAAGGAAGCACTGATTCAGAAATTAAATGTCAATATTTTACTCAAGAACTATCTTCAAAGAGCCAGGAAGAGCTTTTTTATCCGTCCAGTTCATGAATGAATCATCCATACTAGTTTTGTGAATTGGATCAACTGATTCGCTGAAAAGATTTAACTCAAAGCAGCACTGATTCACAAATGATCATGACTCATGAATCACTTGATCTTCAAAGAGCCAAGAAGAGCTCTTTTATCAGTCAGTTCAAACCAGTTTTGTAAATTAAATCAAATGAACAGTTTATTTACAAACTGGACATCAGTACTTCACTCATGAACTCTCATTGAAGAGCCAAGAAGGGCAGATGTGACAGGGATACACTTATGGAGCTTGCTTTCTTTCTTTCTTTCTTTCTTTTTCTTTCTTTCTTTCTTTCTTTCTTTCTTTCTTTCTTTCTTTCTTTCTTTCTTTCTTTCTTTCATACTTTTTGGGGGGCTTAACAGTCTCAGTCTCCCTATCACTTTCAAAAAGTTCACTTTATAACAAAAAAATCACCTTGTATTCCCCCCCTCCCCCCCCACACACACTCACACACACACACACACACACACACACAAAGTCATAATTTAAATTTAGGGTGAAATATTCCTTTAACTCCAAAGGATACAGTAGGAACTCTGATGTATTTTTGATCACCTAGCATGCTAAAGTTCCACCACTATGGCCATTTGTCGAGGGAGGCTGTTATCTCTATGGTAACTGTAATGGAGGAAGAAGCACTAATTTGCAGGTTTTTTACATATCATTCATCCCTAGCACAACTCTCCAGACGCTCGTCTATACACCAGTGGCCTACAAATGTGCGAAGTCATTTTTCAGCCTTAGAGGAATCTGAAAAATAGGCCCCACTTTTGAGGCATCCAAAGAAAGCCTGATCCGATTGATTGCTGTGCGGCTGTCTAATGTGCCTGACTCGTCAGCGACTAGATATTCAACCCTTCACACAGACACAAGTGCCTGTCAGTATCTGAGGATGACTGATCATAAAAAGAGAGCCAGAAGATAGGAAAAAGAGTGGGGACAGGATTGAAATGGCACTAGTTATTGAAGTTCACTCAAGATTGAAGTATCTAGTCTCTGTTTGTGAATTACGCTCCTTTCTATCACTGATGACTTATTTGGACTACTGTGTATCTAAACACATTTTTTAACCCTGCTTGGAAAGCGACTAATGACATGGGCCTGCAAGAATCAATGAAGGTCTTGTGAACTGGGATGAGATTCATTCTTTGCGGTTGGTGACTCAGTTTTCTATTTTCCTTGACTTTAAAAGACGAGGAACTAAAGAACGTTTTAATAAGCGTGTATGCATGAAAGATAAATAGTTTACTTTGTGGCCGTGTCCGACACCTGATCAATAGGGTAGTGTCTAATGAAAATGTCATGCAAATTGTTAATTTAGCTTTGTCTGGCAGTAATTAATGAGTATATTGTTAATTAGCATGCTCTTGATACCATGCAAAACAAGCCCTTTGATCCAGCTTAATAGCCATTATGTAATTTAGTGAACACTTCATCTGGTGCAGCACGTCTGGTAGTAACATGAAACTACATCAGTACAGGCTAAGTGGGTGACATGTTGTCGTCACTTACGCTTAGTAAGAGCACACAAACACTTAAGATATAAATAACATTATGTCAACCTACACTGAAAGTAAAAGTGGTACTTTCTTTACTGAAAATATTAAAGTATTCAATTCAAGCATGCACATAGAAATTTAAACTATTAATTTTAATCTAAATGTTATCTTTTGTTATTTACAATAACATATATGTAGAAATGCTATAAACTTAATATATTTATTAGCAGATTTGAATACATTTAAAAAAATTAAGTAAAATCTACATACTGTAGCTGCACACTGCCGGTGCTCCCAGCATGCACCCAGGCATGAATAATTGATAAGGCCACATGTTTTCACTGTTTTCCAGTTTCACTGTTGCTGTTGATGCTGTCATGTTTAGTATCTTGCTGTTTTATGACGTTTAGAGTTTAAAATTACCCATTTGTGCTCAAAAATTAGCCATTGATTGTTACCGTTATCATGTCTCCAGTCTGTGCGTGTGTGTAGTTTCTTGTTTTGTTAGATGTTGGAAAGTTTAACCCAACATGCAATCTAGCCACATCATTGGGTTGTTTAAAACATGTCTTAAAGTAAAATCTGTATTCAGGCACAGAGCAGGAACTGAGAGGAGATTCCCAGGCTTGTCAAGAGCTGGGAGAAGGGAGACATTAGTAGAAAAACAAATTCTCAGGTATTTTAATAATAAAAAAGGGTGGGTGGTGGGTGGGTGGGGGCAAAAGGACACACGCAGATCCAAACACAGTATCAACTACTACAAAAATTCAGAGTCAAAGCTGCTTAAAAAATTCTTCGTAGACACTTGGTTGTAGTTTATTTTTGGAAAGACATTTTAGAGGTAACAACCTCCCACAAGTATACTCTCTGTAAGTGAAATTCATCGAGCTGGTGCTGAGAGTGTCCCGTCCATTGGGAACTTTTTTGGCACTGAACCTTGTCTGTTCACTTATATGAGAAAGCTAACCTGTTACACAGTACATCCCAACTTTCATGTCACACTCTGAATTCTGAACAAAACAGAAAGAGAAGAGAAAGAGACTTCATCTCAATCAGTTTTAACCTTGATCTGCTCAATGCAGATGATTTATAACCATAAAAATTAATCTATGATTGCTTAATGTGTGCATAGTATTGTTGCTCCAAACTCTAAATAGTACAAAACCTCTGGAATGAATACAATGTATAATATCTGAGAAACTGTTATTTTCTTAAATTGCCATACCTCTTACAATGAATTTAAAACCATCATATGTAAACTCACTGGCTCTTATTCACATATTGTGTGTAAACCCAAATTATTTCATAAAGAAATGTACCAAAAATTAGTTTAATTCAGGATAAGCTTTTTGCACACGTAATTCATAAAAAATCTGAATTAAAATCTACCCAGTTACATACATTTGTTCCAAAAATAATTCCTTAAAACCCTACATGAACTGTGTAACATTGGCTCATTCCTGCTTCCAAGGGTTAATTCACATCTTGAAGAGGTTCACAAACATTTATAAACACATCACAAAGCACATAAAAATGACTGGGATGACTACAGACCTAATACAGATGCTGACATGTAAACAAACTAAAGACAGAACTGGAGTCACTCTAAAATCCTTCTCATTATTGACTTTGAGCTCTTAAAGGAACTACCCACAATCCTCTTCTCCCTCCCAGCACAATAAATCTACCTCATTAAAGATAGCACGGCCCATGACAATCACATTATTCCTTATCAACGATTCAAACTCTGGAAGAACCACAAGGAGTGATGAGCTATAGATCTCCGTCATATCCAACGTTCATTGCCCTACATATACCTGCTCAAGGATATTTGCCTAATGAAACCAACACCAGCACATAACGATTGGATGGCCTCGGACATAAAACCCAAGCAAATGTGACTGTAATGCTTGAATATGAATATGCTTGAATACACTCGTCATATTGTCTATTTGCAGAGAGACCAATTATAGAAATACAGCAAATCAATGTGAGTAAATGGAAGAGAGAGACGAGGGGATGGAGAGGTGAGGGGTTGGTCCTGGAGGAAAGCAGCAACACATACCAACATTTCATCCCCTCATATCACGCATTATTGCCTCATTGATTTGCTGTCATTGATTAACGATGTTCGTGTTCAGCTGTTTTTTTTTAGAGTGTGCATCAGAGAGCGAGAGAGAAAGAGAGAGAGAGAGAGAGAGAGAGAGAGCGTTGTTCTGCACAGGTAGGAAATGAAATACTCAAATCTCAATTAATTCAGATGGAAAACATTGACCTGGGAGAAGTTAGGAAGGCCTGATTTGCTAACACACTTTTCTTTCTCCTCTCACGCTCTTTCCTCCTCTCCCTCTCTCTCTCTGGGAGTCATTAACATCCCTAAGAACTCCATTAACGATACTGATAACCCTCTGCATCATAGAGACAGCTAGAGTGTAGCACCCCACTGACACGAACACACACACACACAAAAACGAGTGTGTGTTAACTTCTTATCTTTAAACAGCTCTCGCTGCATCAGCCCAACGCAACAAAACTAACAAATGCAAACAGTAATTTGCTTTACTTTGGTGTTTATTCATTATTTTTGAGGCAACAATGGTTATAGGTTTTGTGAATATACTGTTCCATAAAAGAAATGTCACACTCAGACAGAACAACAGCAAAATTGCTTATGTACAATTTCTTATGTATGAATATAGAATATATGAATATGATATAATGGTTGAAAACATGAAAATTATGAATAAAAATATAATAATATCATATATAATGGTTATAAATTATAAAAACAATGCCATCGTGGATTAAGTTTAAGGCTATTCTGGCACAGAAACAGTTTTGAAAACTATGATTTTTTATTTTTTTATTTTTGGAAAATAGTTCAGAAACAAAGTCATAGTTAAAGGAATTGTTATGCGTGGCAACATTTGGTGTTTTGTACCTGAAAAAAAGAAAAAAGAAAAAAAACTGTTTTGAACAATCATTTGAGTGAAAGATTCAGTGAATCACTCATAAAGAAAGTCATTTGTTTCATAAATGAATCAATCAATAATAAATGGTTTAATGACTCACATTAAATGTGCCCACACACTTTTGCCCTTGTAATATTGCTTATGTATGAATATAGAAGCAAGATGTATTGGATGAAAATATAATGATTATATATCAAATATGAAACAATAAATCATAAAATAAATGCTTTTAAAAAAGTAAATGTTGATACTGAGTAGGTTAACCTTTAGATACAATATTAGCTGTTACATTAACATTTTCTTTTTGTTTTGTTTTTTTGTTTTTTTTTGCTCTGCCAAAAAAAAGAGCTCCAAAATGTCCTTTGTTCCTGAATTAATAAATGTTTTGAGCAAATCATTTGAGTGAATGATTCAATTAATCACTCATAAGGAAAATCAGTTGTTTAGCTTCTGAATGAATCAGCAGTATCAAATGAATGCATTAAATTAATTATTTAATGCCCCACTAATATATACAGCCATTTGATGCCTGACGGCTGACTAAGAGAATATAGACACAGTAGTATGTGAAAAATATAAGTTAGTAATATCACAGTCACACTCATACTGTTGGTCTACTGTATATGTAATCACACATTAATTCACCCGTAGTTCATAGGCTACTGTGGTTATTATGATTAAATCAACCATCCGCCATGGGTTACACTCACAAAAGTAATATTGAGGGCTAGATCAGTAAAATAAATAAATAAATAAATAAAATAACCTTTTTAAATTAACAGCATATTTTCACTTTTTAGAGTGTAACACTGTACTTTTTTGGACCTTTTATGCTAGTCAGAGAGAGAGGAAAATTAAGCACAAGATGGGACTATGAGTGCTTTGAGGTGATTGGTTCTTGCATTCGTAATTCCATCGTATGAATAATTTCTCGCCTGCTCTCCGAAATCCCGCTAAGTTGGGTTTTACTCACTGAGACTGGGGGAAAAAAAATATGGGTACTTGTCCTTTATAGACTGGTACACATGAGGGTTGTTCTCAACTATAAAACAGCATTTAAAAACAGCTTGACTTCATATAATGGAATACATGCTGTAGATATTCTATGCTGACAGCAGTCCTTGGCATATTGGTTTATATGTATAGCTGCAACAGTTATTACATGAAGGCATGTATTCCCTCCATTAAACCGGTGGGTGGAATGGTTCTTTTCTGTAGTCATGTAAAAACCATGTTTTTCTCTCCTGTGGGAAAGTTCAGTAGGGTGTGCGGAGACAGCCTGTCACTGAGAGAGCTCAGCCCCATATAATCTGTGCGAGTGAGAAAAGGTGAAAAACAAGCTCAGCCCCCCATTGTGGGTGCATAGAGGCAGCTAGTTACTGTATTCTATTGTGCCGCAGGGCTTTTAAAGAGGCTGTTAGCAGCCTAGGCTAGTTTATGCTTTTCCTGCCTCTTGGCACTCACACTGTCATGATATGGGCAAGCAATGATGCCTGTATGCGTGTATGTGTGCTTCTATTCCCATTTCCCTTGCTCAGACACACATGCACTGGATGACACTAGGTGACTGTGACACCTTGTCCCGAGTATTCTCTAGCTGTGGAGAAACATCGGAGGCCGAAATGACTCAGTTGCATTTGAAATACCATAGTCCTTATTTTTTTTTTTTTTTTTTTTTTAATATCAACACAATTACTGGCAAAAACAGCCAATAACAAATGGGTCATTGCCTTCTTAATAAAAACAAAGATGAGATGAAAATTATAGAAAAACACAGCAAGTTAACAATGTAGTTAAGGAAGAAAAATCTAGAAGGAATGCAGTTGGTTCATATAATTCATTCTTAGTTAATCATGTCTGGGATTGACCTGCTTGAGGTGCATGAGCTGACTTCACTAGCAGTTATAAATAGTACACCCGATTGCATCCTATACATGTAGGATAAATTAGATACATACACAATACAGACATATCACCACTTACACCTATAGACAAGTGAAGTTGGTTCTATTAATATTTTAAGAACTTTAAGTCTACATGGACAATAAATAAATAAAACGTTAAGAAATCGAAAGTGTTAGTCGATAGTGTGGTTGTTATTGTGCTCTTATTTCAGGAGCTTAGTTTTCATACACACACACACACACACACACACACACACACACACACACACACACACACACACACACACACACACACACACACACACACACACACACACACATATATGCTGTATATATATATACTGTATATGGAGACAGAGAGAGGTTGCATTAAATTGATCAAAAGTAACATTAAAGACTTAAATGCTGTTATTTTTAACTTTCTATTAATTGAAGAAAAAATAACATAAAAAAAATCAGTTTCCAGAAGAAAAAAAAAAGGCACAAATATTTCCAATTCTGATAATAATGAATCATGTTTTTAAGCCCCAAATCAACATATTACTGATGTAATATGAAGGCAGCTTTGCCATCACAGGAATAAATTACATTTAAAAAATATGTTAAAATAGAAAAGAGATGTTTTAAATTGTAATAATATTTCACAATATTCTATTTTGATCAAACAAATGCAGCCTTGGTGAGCATCAGAAACTTCTATCAAAAATATTTAAGGAATCTTACCAACCCTAAACATGTTAAAATAGAAAACAGATGTTTTAAATTGTAATAATATTACACAATATTATATTTTGATAAAATAAATGCAGCCTTGGTGAGCATCAAAAGCTTATATTAAAAAATATTTAGGGAATCTTACCAACCCTAAACGTTTGAACGGTAATTTAAACAAAATTAATAAATATGACATAATGGAATATCTATCAAATTTAAAGAACATTTTTGTCATAGACAAAAAAAAAAAAGAGTAAAAGAAAAAAAAAAAAGAAAAAAATTGTTGGCCTTATCCCTAATCCATCACACATACAGGTAGACTAAATAACCAGTGTTCAACAACCTGAATGCTTCATGTTGGGCTATTTCAGTATGATATCATCATGCTGGCTGGTAAAAGTGACGCCTTTCTGCCTGAGAAATATTCCCCCATTATTCTCCATGCAGCTCTTAAATAAGCACGTTCACTCTAACCACAGAGCTCAGCCGTGTCATTTCCACATCAACCCAGAGTTGTGTGGACAGGGCAGAGAGAGCTCTTTACAAACAACCATACTCTCCAATCATACACAAGAGGAGAAGAGACGGGATTTCTGATTTCCATGCCACTTCACAAGCACATTCACTCAAACACTCAAAAACAACACGTCTGGATAAGTACAGGTTACTGCACTGAGTGTAGTCACATATGTCTGTGCAGATCACATAATCAAAAGCATCATGCAAACCATCCAACTGAACAAAGTGCATATGTGTGTACATGCACTGTAGAATGCATGGTTGCTCAAACTGTATTTATGACCCAAGGGTAATCGAATTGGGTTAATTATAACAGAATCACACCCAGCAGAGTGTGGCCATGATAGCATTTAAATAATATTTATTTAAATTTATCCATTTCCCTTCTCACAGAGTTCTAACCAACAAGTAAGCCAACAAGCAAGACAGAGTTAAACTATAGTAGCAAGTAGCAAAATCAAGGAATTGAACAGCCAAATTTGAATATTATTAAGTAATATCTCAATAATGGCTTGAATTTTGGCCTGGTATTTACACTATTCAAAAAGTTTGGAGTCAATAAGATTTTGACAAACATTTTCGAAAGAAGTCTCTTATGCTCACAAAGTTTTAATTTGTAGGTGACTATCCCTTTAACTAGAACAGAAACTGCATTTTGGGGGTCGGGGGAATAAAAATAAAAATGACAAACAAAACTCTTTGAAAACATGTCCTAGTGTATGAACTTCTGACACATCACAAAATTTATAGTACACATTAAAACCAACTGTCCACTTGCTACAAGCTCACTTGTTTACATGATTGTTGATTTTTTTTTTTTTAATAAACATTTCCAAAAAGAGCAGCTTTTGGCTGTGAGGAACAGGAGCTTGCCACAAACGAAAAAAAACAAAAAAAAACAACAACAAGATTTTCCACATGAGAAAGCAAGAAAGCGAGGGGAAAGGAAAGATGGGGCGGGGGGCAGGGAGGATTCGAAAGCTCCACAGCAGCGGATTAGTGAGCAAAGTAGTTGTGAGCGGCAGACAGCGAAAGAAACAGTGCTTTCTTTACATGTTTTTAATTTCATTAAAAATGTAAAATGCCTTTGTGGAATATGCAGCATTTGTGAGAGTGGAGCGAGGAAGAGCTCAGGGCTCCATCTAATCAAAGAGAGGCAGAAAGAGGCAGGGAGAGAAACCGCCTCATCTTCCTCATGCAGAAGCGGGAGATAAACACTCCAACACATACGGTCAAAACCTCCCCAGTACAGCGCTCGCTCAGCCGCAGTACAGTTCTCCTCTAATCTTGCGTCCTGCTCAGGATTTTCTTGTTTATTTTTCAAAATCTGCTTTCACGGGGACATTACATCAACTAGAACTGCAGAAAGACAATAATACACCTACCAACCATGGCTTTCAGCAAAGGCCTTCCTCTGCATAACCGGAGGATATGGTCAATAGTTCAGAACAGCAGTATTTACTGAATGATTCATTCAGTATGTTTAATATTCACCATCCACTATTCTCATCTCAAAAGCAATAGCAGAATTTCGAGGCTGAAGTGTGGCATGGGAAAACACATCTACCGGATTTTATGTACTACAGTCGACATTTTATTGAAATGAACTGCACACAGCATCATCTCGGTTACCTTGAAGCTGACATTAGCATGATGTTTTGTTGAAAAACTGGCACTTTTATTTAGTTTATAGTGCCACTTTGAAACAGGCCTTCACATTCTAAAATGGACCACATGGTGTTATATTATTCAACTTCTTTGAATCCACCTCAGTGAGAATAATGATTAATATTAATAGAAGTCGCTTTATAGGGTTATGCATGGCAATTCTGCTGGAAATCAAGCTAAAATAGTGTTTGGAATATGGTGGCTTGTTTCTAGATGGTCCAAACAACTCATTAGCTGGTTGTGCAAGCTCTTGAACTCTGTGGCATGAAGTGTCTGTCAACTACAGTGTTACCCAATTGTCAAATGGTCAACACAGCACTCAAAGTTCAAACAATTTTGACTTTGACCCCATTGCCACTGACCTTTTGAAGCACAGCCAGTGACTGCCAGACTATTTGCTTTACTTACTGTATGCAATGTCAGTTTTTGCAATGACAGGCACTAATCTGCAGGTCTTTGATTTTCACACAATTTCACAATTTCTGCACACTTGTGGAGTGCAAAGCAACAAAAAAGTTGTAAAAAGATGCTAAATGCCTTATTTAAATTTATTTATATTTTAATTTATACCCAAGTCTCTTATGCGAACCAACGTGCATTTATAAAGTCAAAACTGCAGTAAAATACTAATATTGTGAGAAATTATTACATTTTAAAGTAACTGTTTTCTATTTAAATATATTTTTCAGCAGCCATTATGCCAGATGAGTCTTCAGAAATCATTCTAATATGCTGATTTGGTACTCAAGAACATTAGAACATTAACAACTTCTATGTATATACACTGTAAAAAATGCTGGGCTGTTTTAACCCAACTTTGGGTCAAATATGGACTAACCCAGCTGTTGGGTTACATTTTTACATACAATTTTTTACCCAAAAGTTGGGTTAGTCCATATTTGACTGAAAGTTGGGTTTAAACAACCTAGCATTTTTAGAGTGTATAAACCCTTGTGTGTGTGTGTGTGTGTGTGTGTGTGTGTGTGTGTGTGTGTGTGTGTGTGTGTGTGTGTGTGTGTGTGTGTGTGTGTGTGTGTGTGTGTGTGTGTGTGTGTGTGTGTGTGTGTGGGTGTGTGTGTAGTGACATATCAGGAACACAACTTTGTATAATGACATGGGTATGACACAGGTATTACAAGGAGAGGGTGACTTATGAGGACATAACGCATGTCCCCATTTTTCAAAACGCTTATAAACCATACAGTATTAGTTTTTTTGAGAAAGTAATAAAAAAATGCACAAAGTTTCCTGTAAGGGGTAGGGTTAGGTTGTAGGGTTGGTGTAGGGCGAGATAGAATATACAGTTCGTTTACAGTATAAAAACCATTACGCCTATGGGATGTCCCCACTTTTTCACAAAAAACAAACATGTGTGTGTGTGTGTGTGTGTGTATATATATATATATATATATAGCTATATATATATATATATATATATATATTATATATATTATATATATATATATTTATTATTATTATTATTATTATTATTTGATGAATAGATGGTCCAAAAGAACAGTTATTCAGAATATAAATATTTTGTAACATTTTAAATATTTTTACTGTCACTTTTGAGTTAGCATTCAGTAACCAACCAGTGTTGGATTTTGAATGATGGTGTTCCCATCAAGCAGCTTAACACAACTAAGATTACGTTGATCAAGAAGTTTCACCGGCTAATTTGGTTAATCACATGTTTATAACAGTCCTTTAGGCCAAAGTACTGTAGCACAGATTAGCATGGAGGCTGCTTGTTTCGGCAGGGCCCACTCTCTCTATCTACAATACATAAACATATGCTTAACACAAAAGTTAAGCTAAAGTGACAAAGCCTCCTCTTGATTTCTCTCTAGCAGTTTGGTGCAGTTGAAATGAATAAGCTACAGCAGTCCAATCCCATCATGCCCCAGCTCCTTCAGAGAGAGAAAAAAAAATACACAAATACATAAATCAATTCCAACGATTGCACGCTGACACATGAATAACTGTACACAACCTTCAGACCCTCCCTCCTCTACTGTGCTCCGCTCTGCAAAAACAGCCCCTCCCTCAAAGCCAATCTTTATTTTTCCTCTTCTAACCTACAGCACCAGCAAACATTTGAATAATTATGCAAATTCTCATCCAGAAAAGTGTAAAAATAATGATCAATAGCATATGAAAAATGAATCAGGACAAGACGAAGCATCTCCGTTAGCTCTTCCTCTCTCACTCTATCTTGCCTCTCATGATGAAAGAGTTCAAAAAGATTGAGCGTTAAGTAAGTAAATAAATAAATAAATAAATAAAGCAAATACACAAATAAATGAATAACCAGCAGCTAAGCTGAGAGGACATCATTGCGAGCCACCATTAAAAGAGTTCATATTTTCCCAGCAACTGCCCCTGAGTTAACTTTTTTTATTTTTTTCCCTACATGAACACTTACTGCTACTATTTTCTAGCATAATTATAGGTCAGGGTATCAAATGTCTTCAGATAACAATATATAAACACCAGTTTGCTTCTTGCTATGCTGTAAAATATGCCTTAGTTTTAGATAAACAATTACTGTGCATCAAATATTTCATTTTCAGTTGCGATTACTGTCACTGTTCATCATTTCTGCACGTAGAGCGATCAAAATATGGGTGGCCTTTACAACAGATGCTGTTGTTGGATATTTGTGAATGGGAGTTGTGTTTGTGTGTGTGCATTAGGTAAAGAGAGAGAGGTAGCGCTTTATGAATAGCTCAGAAGGAATGAGGTGACAAGGCTGTATATCATAACACAGTAATCCTGTTCGCATAGAAAACAATGGAAGTAACTGATACCAGGCCAAGAACTGCTTTCTCACTCTCACATACGCTTGCTACCATTCTCATAATCCTATATAGTGTGGCCATCCTGCTGGCAAATGTTTGTAAAGAATTAATATATTTCATAATGGCTGAACAGACTGAAAAATAGCATGACTGCGTTAATAAATTAATTAATGGGTGGATGGATAGATGGGCTCTTTAGAAAGTAATCCAACTTTTACATGAAGATGTATATAATGGAAAAACATTAAAATATTTTTGATAAAAAATACAATATTATAGTAAGCTCAATAATATTTAACACATTAAAATGCATTATACAATATATAATACATATTATAATCACAAAATACATTAAAGTTCACATAAAATTAAAGGGATAGTTCACACAAAAATGAAATTTCTCTCATTAATTATTCAACCTCATGTAGTTCCAAATCTGTAAGACCTTTGTACATTTTCAGAAACAAATTAAGATATTTTTGATGAAATCCAAGAGCTTTCTGACTCTGCATAGACAACAAGGGAACTACCACTTTCAAGGCTCAGAAAGGTAGAAAGGACATCGTTAAAACAGTCCATGTGACATCAGCGGTTCAACCATAATTTTATGATGCTATGAGAATACTTTTTGTATGCAAAGAGACAAAAATAACTTTATTCAACAATTTTGTCTCTTTCGTGTCAGTCTTCAACACATGTTCACAAGAACAGTACAACGTTTTCTTTGCCCACAAAAAGTATACTAGTAGCTTCATAAAACAGCCTGTCCTCCAACAAAAAACGACCATATAGGTCGTTTGTGCAAGCACCTTATTACGACCTATTTTTACGTTTTTAACGTTTAAGCGGCCTCTAGCGGGCGTAAAAATAATGACAGTATCGCGTTGCGTCTGTCGTCATGAAATGACGTATAACGTCATTACCAATCAAAACGCACGTTTATTTAAATGCAATGTGTGGACTTTTTACAACGATCTCACAGTAATTCGTACATATTTTACTAGGAGGCTTATTCGTTCGAATGACCACACCTAACCCCACCCCCTTAACCTAACCCTCACAGAAATCATGCTAAATTATGATTTTTTGAGCATATACATTTTACGTGCACGTCCATTCTCTGGGATCGAACCCATGATAGCATGATTGCATATCAAGGTATAACGCAATAATCTACCAACTGAGCTACCCGAAACGCAAATCACGGTGCAAATAAAAGAGTACAAAACATTAATATGAACACGACCTTTTGCCGATAGGGGCGCAATTGTAGTATACGCTCTGATGGGTCGTATTTCAGGGATTTGGACAAACGACCTATACGAGCGTATTAGTTGGAGGACAGGTTGTCATAAAATGATGGTTGAACCAAAGATTTCACACGGACAAATTTTTATTTTGTTACTTATTTTTTTTGTGTTGATTATGTCAGTTGTGTTGTTGTCTATGCAGGGTCAGAAAGAGCTCAGATTTCATCAAAAATATCTTCATTTGTGTTTCGAAAATGAACAAAGGTCTTACGGGTTTGGAACGACATGAGGGTGAGTAATTAATAAAATAATTTTCTTTTTTTTTTTTAAATTTGAATTCTGGCACCATTTACTCACCATCAAGTTGTTCCAAAATGATTGGAGTCAATGGCTACCATCAACAAATAATAATAATAATAATAAAAAAAATATTTTCAAGGCTTACACAGAAATCACACTATACAAACACTACACACTAACAAAATATCCTAAATGCTTCTTCCTCTTTTATCCATGTGATTCTACTGATGTAGCCCATTTACTTCAAGGTTTAACGTCTTCTGCTGTTGTAAAGCATCTTTATTCCAGTTACTGTCTGTCATCTGAAACCGCTCTCAAACCCCTCGGAAATAAGACCCGTCCAGATGCTGACAGAAGCTATAAGCATGTGAGACGTGTCTGGGATTTTTTTTAGCACAGCTCATGACGATGCAAGCAGCATGAATCTGGCAGTGGAGATTCGGGATCTCTTGTTTCTCATCTGCATCGTCTTAGCTGTGACGTGTGGTCATTTACATAACACTCCCTATGACTGGCTACATGAATAACAATAATCAGAGTCAGGAATGAATTAGATTAAAATGTTCATGTCTAGGGCCAACTTCTTCAATCCTATTTACATACTTCTTCCAAATACTTTGATTAGTCGCTAGGAAATGTGGTTATTTCCGCCTTTTTGTGAAGCTTATATCCAATGATATAAACAATATATTGACTTCTAAATCTATGTGCATATCCATTCAAATACTACCAATCAAAAGATTAGGAGTAATTTTTGAAAGAATATAATACTTTTATTCATCAAGGATGCATCAAATTGATTAAAAGTGACTGTAAATGCATTTATCATGTTACAAAAGATTTCTACTTAAAATAAATTATCTTATTTTTAACTTTTTGTTCATCAAAGAATCCTGAAAGAAAAATAAATAAATAAAATCTTTGTTTCCACAAAAATATTAAACCATTTTCAACACTGATGATAATAAGATTTGTTTCTTGAGCAGCAAATTAGAGTGATTTCTGAAGGATCATGTGCCACTGAAGACTGGAGTAATGGCTGTTGAAAATTCAACTTTGCCATCACAGTAATACATTACAATTAAAATATATTCAGATAGAATTTTGCAATAAACCTGTTTTCACTATATTTTTGATCAAATAAATACAACCTTGTTAAGCATGAGAGACTTCTTTCAAAAATCTTATTTGGGGGCCTTTCTCACCAAATACTGATGTACTGAAATGCTGGTTACAATGTCTAATAAAATTTACAGCTGCACTTATAACATACTGTACAGTAACATGCAAGTGAATTTAAAAGATCCACATTAATAGTACACTTATACAGTTGTCACTTTAAACACCAGCCTGCTTTAGCCAAACTCCTACCAGCACCATGTCTGGGCTAACACATCTCAAACAGAAGAGTTCTCCAGAGTCCACTTGGTTAGCATATAGATTGCCTGCATGACTGCTCAGCCTATAGAATGTAACATATAGCTAGGTATGTGTCGACACAGCCCACTCTCTCTAACATTAATCTACATTAAGTCAATGGTAATCCTACTGGAGTCATACGGAGTTAAAGCAAGCTTTGCTGTGTAGGCAAAGTTATCCTCAAATGAAAATGATTACTGTGTGACTATACAAGTGTTCTCTGGTTGTGAAAGTAAATGTCTGTGAGAGAGGTAAATGAAGAGGCAGAGACTATTTTAAGAGTGTACAGTGCCAAACATTTTGTGTAATGATGAAAAAAATGCAACCAAATGAGGAAATTATGTCTTGCTTGTAAAAGTGGGTTTGTAATGCATGAAATGTTGGAGCATTTGACTTTTATATATATATGTGTGTGTGTGTGTGTGTGTGTGTGTGTGTGTGTGTGTGTGTGTGTGTGTGTGTGTGTGTGTGTGTGTGTGTGTGTGTGTGTGCAGGCAAATACTTTCACTGGTACAGACTTAAGAAAACTGTTTGTATTAAAACCTGCAGTTTAAACTGTTTAATGTCCATACACCCACAAAGAACCATCAACATATATGATATATTGCATGTAGTGTGAATTAAGATTAAGTTGGACATTTTTTCTATTTTACTGAGTCATCTCAATAGCAAAAATTGTACCAACTGACCTGAATTCACCCCTGTATCTGTGATTTAAAATGCAATTTAATCTTGAATTAAGCAGATTATGATGTCAAATAGTTCAGACATGTTTAAGATTCTGAAAACACAAAATAGTTTTATGCACTTTCGGACACTGCATATATGTATTAATTTTATCAGTATGGTGTCAATATCATTCTGGCCTGTGGTTATTTTTGTCAGAAAAAGACAATTTCACATCCAACATTTCTGGAGTTGGACCAGACATCTATTTTAGTGGATCTCTAACCATATATGCCTCTAAAAGCATGATAGGATCTGTACAATGTTTTCTACAATAAATAAACAAATAACATTAACACTATAAAATATAAAATATTACAAAAATACAAAATTCTCCTCCTTAGTGGTTTCAACAGAAGCACTGGTTTGGCTTGACATATAAAATATTCCCTTTTGAACAAAGAGATTAAAAGGGAAGACAGCAAAAAAATGAATAACAGGGCTGAAGGAGAGAGGAGGAAAAACATACCATCTTTTCATGGAGTTGGGGGCACTTGAAATGCACACAAGGGCTGTTCACAGGCAGCGTGATCAGTATTCCAAGGCAAGAGTCAGGGTGCAATATTCACTCGCTGAGGCAGTTGTTTATTGCGATTTCTCATTTGCAATACTGTGCGTGTCAATTGATGTGCTATGATGCTTTGGATTACTTTATTTTTTTTTCCTTCTCTCCTTCAACCATGCAATTCATCTCTCTCTGTCTCTCTCTCTGGTATCTCTGAAGAGAGACTCAGTATCCACTAATGAGTTCAGCTCTTGGAGCTGTCTGGTCATTCTGTATGACACCTCATGGATTGTCACATCATGGAGATGAAGCGGGGCATTGAGGGTATCGGTGGGAGGAAGTGGGATCTGTGAGTCATGAAATTCATGTCTTTATATTCACCTGTGGATAAACTCTCTAAAGTCAGTATGAAATTCAAATCCCTATTCAAATAGCACCTATTTACATTTTTAATGCATGTTACTGGTCTTAATGCATATGAATCACTGGTACTTATTATTCTTAAAAAAAAAAAAAAAATGAAATCTTTCATTAAATTATAATGACTGAAACAACTTTTCAATCCCTCCCTCCAGCCATCTGGCTCCATTCCGATATGTAACACCCACTTTTCACAATTAAATTAATTCACAATATAAATAAAAGTTAATTCCACCAAAAAAGCTCATGCAACATTTTTTTTCTTGTTAAATACCTTGTTTTACTCTGAGATACACTCGAATCCAGATTTAAAATAGTGTGTGAACTGTGTATCATGTAAATATGGTTCAGATGTTTTTTTTTTGTTTGTTTGTTTGTTTTTGTTTTTTTTTAAAACAGTAGCACAATTTTTAAGCTGGTTACATTTTTTATTAAAACTGCAAATATCATTAACTTTAGGACCTTACATTATATTATGTAATAATTATTTAAATTTGCATACATATATTTATTTTATTATTGAATTTTATAATTGATAAATTATTTTTGTACCCACATTATATTATATACTAAAAACTATTTTATTATTATTATTATTATTATTATTATTATTATTATTATTATTATTATTATTATTATTAATATTAATATTAATAATAATTTATTTTTTGGTACACACAGAATTTGAGAATGGAAGCAAAAAATAATAATAATAATAAAAAAAAACTTGGTGAATACAAGATAAGATATGAAAGATTCTGAGAGTTTTTCATCTCCACCTCTCACCCTCTCTCACTTTTTCCTTGACAGAGAGGTGACAGAAGAAAAGGGGGATGCGGTAAAGAAGGTAGGAGGGAAAAAAATTCGGAAAAATGCTGCAGTCCGCTCTGCTTGCCCGAGCAGGACACGGCACAGCTATTTTGAAGCTTCTGTTGCTATGGGTAACTCTCTACCTCTCTCTCTTTCTCTCTCTATCTCTAATTTCTATGGCAACCCACTGTTCCTTTGGCTGGGAGAGCTCATGACTTCTTCCTCCGCTGTTTTCTTTCTCTCTGCCACTCTTAATGTATACATTATGCTGGCCTACAGAACAGCGAGTCCCCTGTCACAAGCTCAGGGACACCCACATGCACAGGCAGACGGGAGACTGCATGAATATTTTTGTGCTCTAGTCAGGTATCCTCAGCGATGTCTCCTGAGGTCTGGATGACACACTTAATGCAGTGAAACAAGTGCTTGTTGATTAGTGTGCTGCTTAAGCAAGCTGTGTTCAAGACATGAGTCAAAACTGAAATGGACTGAAGTTGAAAACTGCTTCATTATTTGAACGCAGAACGTGTGGAATGTAAGAATTGGCTCCTTTTCAAATAAAAGTAAGAATTTGAATTTAAATGCACTTTTTAAGAAGTTCTGATATTTTGGGAAATTAAGTGTTCTTCCATTAAAGTTTCTATATAATATATAAATCTGAACAGGTGTCCCTTAAATTATTTTTTTTTTTTTTATTATAGTTATTATCATTTATTTTCATCATAAATGATAAAATATAAATATATGAAATATAATGTTTCTGGAAATATGCATTATGTATGCATATTTTTATGTATCCGTTATTTCAGTATTATATAAATTATACATGCTATTATAGTGTGTGTGTGTGTGTGTGTGTGTGTGTGTGTGTGTGTGTGTGTGTGTAGAGAGAGAGAGAGAATACACACACACATACATACAAACATGTACGTGTGTGTGTGTGTGTGTGTGTGTGTGTGCTCATCTGCTTGCCTAAATGAAATATACATCATCAATAAGATGTATACTGAATTTGATCTTGAAATAGCAATTTAAGTTTTTTCCACATTAGCATTTAAGTAAATATTAATATAATATAAAATGTAAATATTGTGGCAGGCACTTTATATGGATTGCAATTGACCAAAACTTGCATTTTGTTAACTTTTTTCTTTTTTTTGTTATGCTGCAGTTCTATGGATGTTTTGCCCTCCAGGTCTTTAAGCCATCACTTTACTAAAAACTTTGAATACCTTTACTTACCAAGAATTCTGAAAAACTCAGCACAACTCTAAAGCGTATACAAACACCCACCCACCCATCACAGGCTGCCCTGCATAGCAAAACATTAAAAACACTCACAGCAATAGAATAGCAACATACTGGAAAACACTTCTGCCTGGGCAAGCTTCACTCATGTTTTCTTCAGAAAATATAAAAATCTAGTTCTGATTCAGTGTTTCCTTAACCTTTGCTGTAGGTGAAGCAGAAAGTTGCATAGACACACACACACACACAGAGAGAGAGAGAGAGAGAGAGAGAGCAGTTTATCTACTGGATGCTGTCCCATTTTATGGTTAACAAATAGTGGCTTGTTTTGTGTGTGCTCCCCAGGAAGCGGCAGTGGCATGAATAAAATTATAGGCATCTGTGCTAATACTTTAGGATATTGCTAATGGCTCCTTGGGTGCCTCAGCTCATATTTAGAAAGGCTATCCAAATCCTATTTAGGTCTCATTGTAATCTCAAGGAGCCCTTGTGAATAAACCCAGTCCAAAACTGGACAAAAAACATTTCTGCAATTCCAGTGTATGACCATACAAGTGTGTGTGTGTGTGTGTGTGTGTGTGTGTGTGTGTGTGTGTGTATACTTGTCTCTATTACTATAACTCAGACCTGAAATGCAAAAGCTGTACCTAATTGCTACACAATGACAGAACCAAATGACTCAATCTCTCAGTTTCTTCCACTCAGGATGTTTCAGATGTCTTGTATCTCATGCAACAATTTGATGTCATTAAATATAGAAAGACAAGCATTTTGAATTTGGTTTAGTTACTTACAGCAAAAACATTATGATGGGCTTTCGAGTCCAAAAAAAAAAGTGCTTGAGGTGACCATCAAGGTACATTTTCATATTTCTTAAACAATGTGGAAGTTCAGACAGACAGAAGCTCAATATGATTTTTTTTTTTTTTCCCTCCTTGAAATGGTTTAACTTGTGGTAAGCTTCTTTGTTAAGGAGTGATGAAGAAAGGACATAACAGTGTATGTTGGAATAATAATAATAATAATAATAATAATAATAATATTAAAAGAATCTGTGTAATTATCACTATATATAAACAGCAGAAGTTATTTATTCAGAGATAGGAAAAAGTTCAGCTGAATTTAACTTTGTGCAAATTAGCCAAAATGTAATGCAGTGAATACCAAAGGGAAAAAAGATGGTGGAGCTCGCATGATCCTTCTCCTGTCAGATACTGTTGTCTAATGTTGCCAAGATCGAGCAGAAGTTAATAGTAACTGTGAGCAATTCCCCTGTTCTATATGATTTGTCTCTGCCTACATACAGAGACATAATAAAATAAAATGATGCAGGAAGAAAACCATCATCAGAAATCACGGGTATTCCAAGAGAGTTCGAGTCATGCATTAATAATTGTTCATTTTGTTCATGATATGATGCATTACACTCTACTTGCAATTATATACTAATGCTTTTCTCTTCAGAAACTCCAAAAACTTAGCTATACGTACAACTCATTGCAGTTTCCTGCTGAAATTAAACACTAGAGGCAATAAAACACCAACAAATTGTATTCATTTTTACACAATTGATGATTATAGGGTCAAATTATTGATTAATAAAGACTTAATATAATATAATATAATAAATAAGCACAATAATATGTTATGAGCTCAAAACACTTTTGCATGATCTTGTAAACTAATACAGTTCATCATTTGCATCACATAACCAGATCTATATGTATTGCTTTTCTTGAATAGTAAACTTGCTCAGCAGCTCACCCGGTACACTGCACTTGCAACGCAGAATGCTCAGATATGAGCCCACTGAAACAATAAAAGAGCTCAGAGAATAAGATGGCATGGTTTATCGTATGTTTACTTTGGTTGACACTATCAGATAGGTGCAATAAGCAATGTACAGTAATTATCATTTCGCAGAAATGTCACCACAGGCATGTATTTCCAATGAACCTGGGTTGCACAATACAGCAACTTGGAAACTATATTTGAGTTAAAACCCCTGTTGAAATATGGGATATGTGGTGTGAAAATGATGGCAGGTAGTGAATGAATATTTTTTTCTTAGCAGTGTCAGCTAAGTTAGAAAATTGTAGCTTTGAGTGACAACCTGAGTAGACACATGAGTTTGTCAACCCTCTACATACCTCCTTCCTTCAACACACATGCTGTGTTTAATCAACAATCTTCTATTAGCCGTGTCACATCTGTCTTTTCCCCCAGAAGGAGCAGCAAAGGAAAAGTGTGATTATTTCACAAATCTCCAAGCAGACGATTCAATTATTTGACTTCACTAAGCATGGCTTGTTCGGAGCAATCAAGATTAGGTTAATGTCCCATCACCCTCACAGGCACAAAAGCAGCTAAGCCTATTCTTTTTCACCTTACTTTCAATTGTAATGTAGAAAATTACACATAATATAATCATATTATGTGTAGTGAATTATAAAAGAATTCCTGAAGTAATCTTCAGATACATGAAGGACATATTGCCTAGATAATGCTAATGTGTCTTACAGAATTTTAAAGGCCGTAATTTTGTGTGTGCATCCCAGTTTTATATCAGAAATCTGACTGGTGTGTACAAATATGAAATGAGAAACCATGTTCTTACCTCGCATTTTCACGACTGGATAACTAAGCTCATGATGACTCAGCCACAAACACAAAACAGACAGTGTTGGGATTATTGGGATGTTAAGGGTACAGTGTTATGCATCGCTTGTTATATCTGGTTAAATAGCTACCTAACAAGACAAATAAAGTGCTCGGCTGATTAAGCTGCCAAAAATAAATAAATAAATAAATAAAACTGTGTACCTATGCTGGTTTCTCCATTGAAGCGTGTTTGTGTTTAAAATATGTTGACACTTAAGTTCCTCTTAGGACTTGGCAAATGGAGTACATAGAATGGAGGCTGATAGAATAAAGTGATGTTCTAGGGGTGGAGATATGACTCTTAGCAACATTACTAATATGCACTTATGCACTTTAAAGTGAATGCTGGGTAAAGTGTAGGCTAGAATCAGGACTGACAGTAACTCTTTAAATCAGTAGTGGTACCACCGCATAAAATCTACTGTTTTTTGTTTCTTCATTAAAACGTTAAAGGTTTGCAGCCTTTTTTGGATTAATTGTGCCCAGTCCTTCACCTGGTGATTTTCTTTTGGCTTTGAGCAAGCAAAATTAGTTTGGACTTTGCAACGAAACAAACCACAGTAATAGTAACTGAGCAACTGTGGAACAAAGCAAATAATCATAATATAATTTAATATATGCAAGCATATACTCTTACCTGGGGTTAAGTGGTTTAGGATAAATTTTATTTTATTTTTTAAATGGTATTTCCAATAATAATAATAATAATAATAATTATTATTATTATTAAGTTACAGAAAAAACATAGGAAAAAAACATGTTCTGTATAATCAAAAGGTATCAAGTGTTTTAAATCCATCTGTTTGTATACATTAGCCCCATAGAAACCAAGACTTTACAGCCCTATTCCCACAGCAAGCTACAGCATAATAATAATAATAACAATAATAATAATAATAATAATAATAATAATAATAATAATAATAATAATAATTAGTTATTATTGTATAATTGTTACAGAAAAATATGACATGCACATTCTTTATAATCAAAGGTGTTAAGTGTTTTAAATCCATCAGTTTGTATATATTAGGCTTATAAGGCTTTGCAGTTCTCATCAGAAAAAGCTACAGCAATACTGTACGTGACAAGACTCAGCAAATTGTGCTTGTTCAGCCAAGAACATTTAGCTACTCCTCAAAACCAGTAAAACTGGAATTACACAGAAGAATGTTTGTCTCTGTTGGCATGAATGTATTTTGGTGTCTTGCAGTTTCAAGTGCCAAAGCTATGTTTGATCCAACTGTAGAATATGATTATGTTCTTTCCTTTGCTGGCTACAGTGAGGAGAGCCGAAGATTATTCAATTGTGACTATTCAAAATCACAAAGCAATCAAATTATCCATGCACAAAAAAAAAAAAAAAAAAAAAAAAAAGAGTTTTGAAAAGCTTCTGAACATGCACGCAAGAATGCAAGTCCTTATTATGTGGGAAAATTGAGTTTCTGCATCTTTTAATAACAATCCAGAGACCTATATAAATTAGAACCCCAGTAAAATCCACGCTTGAATGCTGCATATTGACATGTTTTATAGCATTGCAAAAATTGAATGTTGTGACTTGACCTCAGTTGAAAGGGGGGAAACTGCTCTCCATGTAATTGCTTTAGTGAATTTGGACACAGCAATCAATACAGATATGTATATGAAATATTAAAGCAGAAATGGTCTTTCTCAGATTAATTTATTAGGCAATTCTGGAATATTACAGTGAGTAAAGGCATATCGACTGCAGTTTTAAGTAAGTTTTCAGTTACATTTATATGAAGGCGATATTTTTATGGTATGTGAAGGGGAATAGGATACATTGGGCCTCACTGACTAATGCACCAGTCGAGCATCTGCTATTGAGAATAGGAATACTAACAGAGTATTACAGACCACCTTGGCATTGCCTTTTTCCAGTTTCACAGAAATTTTCAAAGAAATGTCACTTCCTCCTTGCAAGGCGGATTGGCTTGTTGCATCCTGAGCTGAAGTATTCACTTGTTAGAATCCCATTGAAACAAAGCAACAGACATACGGGATCTAGAACAAGTCTATTTATAATAGTAAAGATCCTCTCACAACGCAGTGAGTTCTTATCCGTTCTGTTACGATTATTTACCCGCTATGGTACCAGAGAAATGTACACACACATTTGAAGCTAATTTCTGCATCCGCTAGTACAGAACTATGTGAGATATTCACAGCTGGTATAATAAACCTTTAATTAGCACATGCTCTGGTTTACTGGCACTGTGAACAGCCTGCTGTTTCATACCACTCAGATATAGAAGGTGTCAGAAAAAGGAAACTATTTTTTTTTTTTTTATCGGTTATTGGCCAGTATTAAACTGACAGTATCATTACTTTTTATATCATGCAGTTGTAACATGTAATTTTTTTTATTTATTTTTTTCGTCCCTGATGTGTTTACCTTGAAAAGTAAAGAAGTGATATTTGGCACCAATCTGCAATCTGACCTATTTTAGTGTTGGAAAGAGATTTAGAGAGAGATTCTGCAAAAAGTGAGTGAAAGAGAGGCTTTAGAGTTCCTTCTTGTCTTGTCTTTTACAGCATTGGGTGATCCACTCTAGTCTCTGGTAAAGTCAGGGGATATTTGATATCCAGCCTTTAGGGGCTGAGTGAGCCTGTCAGTCATATCAAATGCTTACATTTCACTGGACAGGATGAAGAACAGAAAGGTACCATCTGCTGGGAAATGAGTCTGGTTTTATACTACAGAGGAAAGTGTGATACAAATCCAACACAAAGATGTCTGAGGAACCGTTTTCTGAAAATTCATAGGTCAAGAATGCACACAGAACAAAAACAACCCCATTTCCTTGTCAACAGAAAGACCATAAATGCATAGAAGCATTTACAGTGGCTCCGATATATACTGTGGTTCAAAGATGTGTCAAAAATATGCGGTTTAAACTTAAATAAAATGTTAGTATTTCAACCATTTTCAAACAAACAAAAGCTTTGGCGTAAACTCAACTATACTTAAAAACTTATAGGCTGGCAATTTGTAATGGAACTTTTTTCAGCAAGAATGCATTCAATTACGGAAGCTTTAAAAGGACATAGTGATGGCAAACAAAAGGATGGAAAGAAAAATTATATTTTAATGTGTTTCCATTCTCTCACAAAACTGTTGTGTTCCCCCAAGAAACTTTTGTTAGCATGGAAATAATGAGGTGGGAGGAAAAACTACAGTTCAGTGGTATCTTGGGGGAACACATTCCTATTGCAAGTGAGCATTACTCATATTTTTATTTGTTTATTTATTGTGTTTATTATTATTACTATTTTCTCATCACAGTGTCTCCTTAGGGGCTCCATATTAAATTGATCAAAGGTGACAGTAATAACATTTAATTGTTCAACCAACTGTTTCTGTTCCAAATAAATGCTGTTTATTTTTTCTTTCTACTCATTAAAGAATCTTAAAAAAAAATAAAAAAAATAAAATAAAATAACAGTATCATGTTTTCCACAAAAACATTAAGCAGCACAACTGTTTCAGCATTGACAATTATAAGAAATAGTTCTTGAGCACCGAATCATTGTATGAGAATGATTTCCAAAGGATCTGTATTATATATCTGTATTTCAGGGTGAAACTCTTTGGGTACAGATGCTGTAAAAACCTTCTGCTATTAACAGAGACACATGGAAAGCTGATCTTCAGCCAAACATAAATCATGCATACTAACAATGTAGATAAGAGCATATGGGACATCAGGCTAACTTATCTTTAAGTCAAACTAAATTAGTTTTCTATAGTCGCTTCTGGAATATTATCTGAAAGCTTAGAGCATTATCTGGAACAGTATCTTCCTGCTGTCAGGGATTTGGTAGTGACAGATTCACACACACAATCTCAGCAGCACTCACCTCCGTATAGGACAGACACAAAGGCACAAAGCAGAAGATCTTTTTCTTAAGCAGTTTTGTTAATGTTTGTAAAGTAATCACTTTAATAAACAGATAACAACCTTAAAACAAGATATATTTACTTGAGAAACAAAATTGTGTAAAATGTATACTTGTTTAGCATTTGACAATGGGCTAAGGGAGAAAAAAAAATCTAAAATCTACTTTGCTTCTCACATGAATTGATCTTTATTGCAATACTGATTTATATTGTCACGATTCCCATTTTACTACTCAATACAATCAATACAATGCAAGATCAAAATGTGTGTCACAGTACTATGAAATAGTATGCTGAATGTGTCCAGATCATATGCATTTGATGGATTTTACATGCAGATTGAGCTAATGTTTGTGTGTTTTTGCTAATGTATAAGTGAAGTAACGATTATTTTTTTCTTTTTTTGATTATTTATTTAGATGTTTGCACAATCACAAACAGTATAAGTCAAATGGCATCTCTGGTGTTTATTTATGGAATTCTGTTCCAATGCCTAACCACACCCAAAAGAATATACCACCAGCTAAGTACATACTGTTAATGTTGAATATAAACAGGCAAATTTGGATGCAACCAAAATGTATTATTATTATTTTGAGAAACATTTTACCTAAAATGAAAAGTTCTGAAATGAACTAGTACTTAAATATGTTTCAACGTATTTCCACATTCCCGCTCACGTTCCGGAGACCTGAGTTTGAATCTGACTCAGTTCCAATCTACTTTTTTCCGATCACTTCTGTCTACAGTTATCATGCGAACTGCAAAATATGTTACAATGTTTCAACTCATCTTTTTTTCTACTGATTTTTTTCTACTCATTTTATAAATTATTAGCCTGTTATACAAGTACAGCTCCTAACTATTTGAATGGGTAAAAACAGAATCTCCAAAACTGTTTGTCAAAATTATGTTTCAATATCTCAGCAAAAGTGTACTTCAAATCACACTAAAAACAGTGTTTTTTAGGGTAGTCTGGTTAATAAACAGTCCTTTACTACTTTTAAGCTTTGTTACTTTGTTCTCAGTAGATGTGGTTTGATAGCATGATTTATTGCATTAATTGTTTTTTCAAGCATTGTTATAATTAATCACACTAAATTAACATGGTAAACTGATAGAAAGATTTTAAGATAATCCTCATTTTATGTTGTTCTTTTTAACGGTTCATATTTCAGCTATGTTGAAAAGTATTAAACTGAATATTTTTCACAGAAAGAGAGTTGAAATATGTGCGCTATGAACTAAATGATATGAATTGTGAGTTGCTGCCGTGACTCAGCACACAGCCAAACGAGCCGCCTGCGAAAGTGGTAATTACGCAATTGTGGTTGCAAGTGAAACAGATAGATGCACAGAGAGGAAGAATATATTCGCTCTTTCTCTCTCGCTAGAGGGAGGACAAATAGTGAGACTGAGAGAACAAGAGTGAGCGAATGAGAAGACAGATAAAGTGAGAGATGAATCAGCCAGCTAACTGTCAGCGATAATTAAACAAGTCGCCAAAACATAACACCAAAATGTGCGTAACATAAAATAATCTGAGTAGTAATTACTGTGCAGTCGAGATTTTCCCTGTCGGTTTCTTTCATCATCTCTTGTCTCTCCCTTCCTGACTTTCCTCCTACACAAGGCCTCACAACTACAAAATCTGGAGGGGAAAAAATGCAAAGGTTTAATTTCCATACCTTAATGTTTTAACTTTTTTTTTTACACTCCTATAGTCCCAAAGAGCTATTTAAGAAATTTCCTAAATGGGCCCATGTGTGCAAGCAACCCTAATTGCCCTGGAGATGTGTGTGAAGTTATGCAACATTGCAATATGCTGGCAATACAGATGTCTTGAGGCTGTTGAGGCTGCACAGTTGCAGTGAAATGTGGGAAGCATATACAGCCTGCCCTGTGGACAGCAGATCAGCGCACATGATAGGACAGATAGAGAGAGACAGAGAAGCAGAGATGAAGATAGACAGCGCTGAGCTGATGTCCTTATCTGTAACATGAGCAAAACATGTCAGGGAGCAAACGCACCACCGGTGACAAACATATGTATGTGTAGCTGACCAAACGAGAGTGATTATGACAGAGATGACATTCAGGATTGTGGCATTCAGTCAGAGCGATTATGACAAAGGTGCAATTGTGTGTGCAGATGTGTGTGTGTACCAAGCTTCACCCTCAAGCAGAGCAACTAAGAATATAAATAGTCTTATTTGAAACCTAAAGGAATAGTTTAGCCCAAAATAAAAATTCTGTCATCATTTTACTCACCCTCATGTCATTCTAGAATTGTTTGACTTTCTTCCATGGAGGGGACAAAAAAAAAAAAGATTTTAAAGAATTAGAATGTAATTCTATAGACTGGAGAATGATGGTTTCTAAAAGACAAATAATCAAACGAATTATCCATATGATTTATGCACTATACTTCAAGTGTTATGTTAGCGTTATAACTTATAATATATATATATATATATATATATATATATTAATAATTACATTAATTTTTGTAGTGTATTTATTGTCTAATGTTGTAGAATACCTTGTGCTTTGCTATTACGCTATGCTAATCAAAATATTATACAACTTTTGAACATATGAATGAAAAAAAAACAAAAAAAAACACTAATTTGGTTTGGTTTATAGTTTTGCCAAAATATTTATAACAACTGTTTTCATTGCAATCAGCTTTTTTTGCTCTCGTTGTCTACAGTTTCACTTTTTGTCCTTACAGTCTTTTGCAAATACATTTATCGTACCAACAGCAATTTCCTTGATGACATCACCCACTAGTAGATGACATCATTTCTGTTGGCCAAACAACACCATGATTTTCACTAAGGTCTTGATTACTGTAAATCTGTTTGTTTAGCATTTAATAAAAAAAAAAGAAAAAGAAGAAGAAGAAGAAGAAGGAGAATAAGAAGAAGAAGAAGAAGAAGAGTTTTATCTTTTATTTTAGGTCTCACTGTAAAACAATGCATTCTGTGTGACAAAAATATGGAAATACGTTTGATAATATCAATTAATTTAAAAACATACTTAAAAAAAAAAAAAAGTTGACACCCTCACGTAAAATAATTCTCAGTCCCTCACTAATCTGAAGCTAATTTAGCTTTATTCCCATCCTTTTAGTGATGTTAATTTCCCTACCTCCGTGTAAATAGTCAAGCTTGACCAGAGCATATTTCTGACAGTCTTGTACACCCTTTTGCAGAAACAGAACACAAGCATATTCATTTTTTAAATGTCACAAAGTTCATAAAGTACTGCATAATGTAAATGACCCATAAGATCCAAGTGAGCATTAAACCTGTGCAGCTCTTCATTATCATCCAGCAATAAGCAGCCGCCTGAGGGGAATATTGATTAAACATTGTTTTAACCAACAAAGAGAAGGTGAACTGAGCAAAATTACAATGAGCTATCATTCTGCCAAACTAAGGGTTTTGACTAAGGTCAAAGCACAATAAAATGGCGAGAATGAATTATTTAACATCATGGGGTAAGGATGAGAAGGTTGCAACAGCTGAGTGCATCAAGGTTTTCCTTACTTTCCAAACCTGCACATATCCAGATTTAAAACATCAAAAATGTCAGAGTTTCAAGTAAAAAATAGGATGAGCTATAAACACTACTGAGACGAAAGGAGAATGCGGAAGGCAAAAACAAGAGACAATATAGCCTGAAAAAGAAGGTTACTCATCTATTCAAACGCTCCTGAGTAATCCTTGGTATGCGCGGCTCTGATACTGCAAGACTGTGCAAATACCCTGATTCAAGTCGAGCACTTGATTTAATGAGTGTGGATTGAGTAGGCGTCCCTATGGGGTCACACTGGTCCACCATCATGAATCTCTAACCACTCTAGCTCCCCAGGAACCTGCCCCCCCTAAGCCCCCCCCCCCCACCCCCCGCCGATCTGACCACTTGTCAGCTTTGTACTGACATCTCATGCTGTGACATCACTGCAGCTTGAAGCTGGTCTGGTTGTCATGCTTTGCACCCATCTGGTCCACTAGGACTTGGAAGCACCACCAGGCTGCGTTCCTAATGTCTAGCTGACTATTTGGCAACATGTGAAGAGCAAACAGACCTACAGACCATACACAACATGAGCACAGATGCAAACACACAAGCTTGAGCTGTGGGCCAAATCACATTCTATGGAATCAGCAGTTGGCATAGTGTCTAGGATTGCATCATTTCCTTTCTGGACGTAACAATCTAGGTATAATGAACATACATGCGATGCACATGCTACACAGACTGCAGTATGACATACTTTATGACACATATGACACTATGACACATATTCCCTATTAAATAGCCTACCGCATTTATTCCTCATTTTCCACAATAAATATCTAAACATCCTTAAATCAAGATACATTTACTTGATATGCAAAATGACTTCTGAAAAAAATATTAAAATTAAGTGAGCTATACTTCAAACAAAAAGAAAACAATGCCAGTGGGGTCAGAAAAATAAACGTAATTCAAAGGGGAAACAAATTGTTTTCCCCACTGGCAGATATTTTGTTGTTGTAACAATAGTCACTTATTTTATTATTTTTTTTTGTCAGAAAACAAGACTTTATATATTATGCCATTGTGCTTCTTAAGTAAATAAATCTCGATTTGAAAACGTTAATATATTTGCCAGAAAACAAGATGAAGGTGCTAAGACTTTACGTATGTATGTATGTTTGCATGTTAAGTGAATATGGAAAGTGAATATATGTTAAGGAGAGGAAGTAGTGTTATGCAAAAACCATGGTTTATGATTGTTAATGCCATTGCAGAATTTAATTTTTAGTTATTTTTATTATTTATTTATTTTTTTTCAGGCATATTTAGCATCCATGATTAATATATTCTGCTATTGAAAGTGTCCAATTATGGTATGGAGAAATAGGAACACCACTTAAACATTAAAAATTATGAATGAATGAATGAATGAATGATTTTTACTTTTAAATTGATCTACATATTTAAATATTAAATAAATTGTTTTATGTCTAGATTTGACAAGTGACTTATTTTATATTTTATATTTTATATTATTATTATTTTTATTTATTTTTTTTAACTGATTTCTTCACTTTATTTTAAGGTGGCACTTTCCTCCATAGTATGGAACATGAGCTGTCATATCTTTAAAGTAAATGTAAATAAAACCACTTTTTTTAGCTCCATCGATGTAAATATACATCATTAAACATTCTTAAACTATTCCTAGTTTTAAAACAATCATGTGTTCAAACACATGTATAGCACATTAACTCCTCTGACACACAGTGATCAATATTGAGGTGTGATGCATGTAAACATGCTCAACCGCTGGTATACAGCGTTAGTGTTAATAGCCTGCGGCACACTAAAAACACTGATCGATATTTGACCTTTTGTTATCATTGTGATATGTTTGTATTGATTTTTATATGAGTACACAATGTCGGTCTTAAAGAGCTCGAGAGTGTCAATTCCTTGTTAAATATGAATTATTTCATACTTAGTAACTTGCAACCACAGATACTGGCGCCAGTGGATTTGATGGATTTGTCAGAAATGCAGGATCAAGAGTCAACATCTCTCTCTCCATAAGCCATTCCTTTCTTTCTTTCTTCCAGAAAATGAACAGTTAGTCGCAATTATGTCTCATGGAACTGACTTTATAGATTATTGATTCATTCGTAATGCTATCCAAGACTTTATGAGCTACAAGAAGGCCTTTTTATAGTACTGTGGTATGTTAAGCTTTCCTAAAATGAATCAGTGTGTATTTGTGAGGTGGGGTTTTCTGTTGGGAAAACCCCACTGCAGCTTATTGCTCATGCTTTCATAAAATCTTTAGACAGAGCAATAATACCTGCAGCCCCATTATAGCAAAGAGCAAGGGGAGGACTCAAAAGGAGAATGTGTGTGTGTGTGTGTGTCAACTGTAGGAAAGATTAATGAACTTCAATTTCACTTTGACATCCGAAGACAAACACAATCCAAATGCTAAAGAATGAAAGGGGAGGTGGGTTGCCACAGAAACGGTTTCAGAAGCCCATACAGTTTGCATTCAGAGACTTATGTACTCTACTGTACATACACACAAAAAAAAAAAAAAAAAAATATATATATATATATATATATATATATATGTGTGTGTGTGTGTGTGTGTATAACATATGTATATACAGTACAGGTCAAAAGTTTGGAAACATTACTGTTTTTAATGTTTTTGAAAGAAGTTTCTTCTGCTCATCAAGCCTGCATTTATTTGATCAAAAATACAGAAAAAACAGTAACATTGTGAAATATTATTACAACTTAAAATAATAGTTTTCTATTTGAATAAACTTTAAAAAAAATAATTTATTCCTTTGATGCTAAGCTGAATTTTCAGCATCATTACTCCAGCCTTCAGTGTCACATGTAACATCCAGTCTATCACATGATCATTCAGAAATCATTCTAATATTTCTGATTTATTATGAGTGTTGGAAACAGTTCTGCTGTCTAATATATTTGATGAATAAAAGGTTAAAAAGAACTGTATTTATTCAAAATAAAAAAAAAAATTCTAATAATATGTATTCTAATAATATATTTTCTTTACTATCACTTTTTATCAATTTAACACATCCTTGCTGAATAAAAGTATTGATTTTATTAAAAAAAAAAAAAGAAAGAAAAAAAATTTACTGACCCCAAATTACTGACCAGTAGTGTATATTGTTATTACAAAATATTTATATTTTAAAAAACATAGCTTCTTTTTTTTCTTTTTTTTTTCTTTTTATTCATCAAAGTATCCTAAAAAAGTATCACATGTTCTGAAAAAATATTAAGCAGCAGAACTGTTTCCAACTTTGATAATGAATCATCATATTAGAATGAATTCTAAAGGATCATGTGATAATGATCCTAAAAATTCAGCTTTGCATCACAGAAATAAATGATAATTTAAAGTATAATAAATTTAAAAACAATTATTTTAAATTGTAATAATATATCACAATATTACATTTTTTTCTGTATTTTTGATCAAATAAATGCAGGCTTGATGAGCAGAAGAAACTTCTTTCAAAAACATTAAAAATAGTAATGTTTCCAAACCTTTGACCTGTACTGTATGTAGTATGTGTAGTACAATAACCTGAAAATAGTATGCAAATTAAATTATTTGTGCAATTGAAGCAACTTTCATCAATGACTTGCTAAGGTAGTATTGTTATTACTTTTACTTTGATTAGAAATTTTAACTTGTTTCTCACAAGTTCTTGCTATGATTAAAATTAACATAAATTATACCTTGCTCAAGAGGTGTGTTAGCGCTTTTCTAAGTGACTAGATTTAGAATTTTCACCTGGAATATGAAAAATGGGGCGCGGGAAGGGAATGAAAGTCTTAAGGGTTTGGAAAAATTTAAGCTTGAGTAAATGATGACAGAAGTTTAATTTTTGGGTGAACTTGCCTTTAAGTTGAGTAGCAAATTATGTAATATACACTGTGCATTTATGCATTAGGCTTTTGTGTATGAATTGTCGAAGGGTATAAAGGTTTTTTTATTACTTTTTCACTAGAAATGACATAAAAAGTGGAAAAAGTCAAAACTATATATTTACACACCAACTGACCACCAACCTTAACTTTCAGATACCATCTCTTTTTTTAAACTTAACTATAACAGAAATTAATGCAACTATAACAGAAATGAAAGTTAGTGGGATATAAAAGGCAGCGAAATCAATCTGACAAAGGTATCTCAGCAGACAGGATTTGACACGATCATTGGATTTGGAAGTGCCTGGTTGCCTTTATATCTCTGTATTGTTGGCCACTACAAACATTCTACACTACTTGCACATTTTGCATTGCAAGATTCGATAAATACTGTAGCACTGAAGGAGTTGTTTGAGCAATATTTCTGGGCTAGAATATCACCTAAAAACCTGGCAACCATCAAAACACTCTAGCAACCAGAAAATCAGTTCACTCTGGGACCATCTTGGACCATCATTTTCTTTGTACTGTAAGCATGTTATAGGCATACAGCTTTTATTTACTTAAAAAGGGAAATACTGAAATCTTCAAAGTGCGTGATGAATAGCAACATACATTATGCCTCTTTAGTTCAAATCTGTATTCGTCAGGTTGTTCCAGCTAATGCACTTCTATAAAAAAAAATGCAATTGGCTCTTTTAACTGAAAGATGGGACGTCCTTTCTGCAACTGCCAAAATAAACATTACGCTTTCTCCCATTTTTCTTCATTTTCATGTGAGTGGTCCATTTCCTCCTTCTTAAACTGTCTCTGGAACCACCCACAACACCTTACAGTAGCATCGGTGTGGCTTGTTTTGCAAGAGTCATAATTTTTTTTGTCCAAAAGTCTGTCTATTTTTAGTCTTTTTTGTGCTAAAGTGCTACATTTTCATTTTTAACATCAGACCTCAGAGAAGAAGACCTTAAGATGGGCCCTCATTATCAAACAGTCTCCGTTAATTGTTCGCATTTGAGGTTTACAGCTTTAAATATTTCGTTAAGAATCGGTGGATGTGTAATGATGCTAAAAATGGCTGCATATTCATCTTGTGAAACATCCATCTCAGTGGTACGTGGATTCAGTCAGGTGATGCTGTAAAGGTCAGGAGAGGTTGAAGGCAGAGGATTACATCCTCTAATGAAGTCTCGACACTGTGACGGAGAACTGTGATTCCTCACAGGCCATTACCTAACACTGCAAATCATGAGAGTCGAGCTGGTCATTATGGCCCTGCCCCAACAGACAGTTTCACTTATGCATATGAGTGAAGCCAGTCTCTGAATTACCTCCAGAGAGGAGAGTCTGAATATGAAGATGTTTTCTTTCCTATGCCAGCTTCGGGCCTAAAAACAGCCTCAATTAAGGGAATTTAGGAATTATTAGCCAACAGTGATGTTAGATAAGTGTCTCTAGCTTTTAAGTTGATCGAACTGGCTCTCTCGCTGTTTCACAGCACAATGTTGTGCTGCAATGTCTTGGACTCTCTCTCGCTGTCTCCCTCATTCTCACAGCCAGATATCGCAGTCCTTCATCGTATCATTCTGTTGAAGGATTTTTCACCCGGAGAGCAGAGGCCTTGGCTAAACCCAATTTGTTACTTTTTCAAGCTTTTTTTTTTTTTACTTTTATTTTTCTCACCCTGCATTAACTACATTATATAATATGTAAAGGATAATGTACAGTCTCTGCAAGCCCATTCCCAGCTCAGAATACAACAATAAAAAGATAATTGTGACTTTATGCCTCACAATTGCTATTTTAACCTCTCATAATTAAATACAGTACTTATATCTTATAATATGTCTTTTTACATAATTGCTACTTTGTGTCTCCCAGTAGTGAATATGTCTCCCAACTGCAACATGCAGTATATACTTGTGATGAGCTTTGATTCAACATGTGGCTTTCTCATTACCACCTGTGTTTATTTTGATGGTTATCGGTGCATTATATAGGTACAAAACAGATTTGTGTACTTCTGTAGGTTTGTATATTATCATGAAATATGTTTGTTTCTTTTCACAGACCATCTCTCAGAAAAAAGTACAAAAGCTACCATTGGGGTGGTATGTATCTTTAAGGTAATATGCACCTTCTATGCAGTCTTTAGTGGTAAATAAGGTTAAAAAAAAGTGTACCTTTTGAAAAGGCACCACCCCAGTGACAGCTTCTGTACATTTTTGTAAAGTTATGCAACCACAGATGCCGATTTCTATTCATATACTTATCCAGAAACAAATTACTATACTATACCTTGCAAGGGTGAACCTGTATTTGCATTACCCTAGTTACAACCTAATTACATGGCTACATAAAATGCTGATTAAAGTTGAAGTTGTTTTTGGATGTGAATGGAAAAAAAGACAGTTAAGGTACATGAGAGACATGAAAAAGCACAGAGCAGGAGTTTAGCAGTCATTTTGCAACAAATATTTGACCCCAGAATCCGACCAATCAAAAACAAGTATTCCATAGAGCCGTGTAATAAATATTCATGAGTGATGTTGTGGTAACAATTTTACAGTGTGAGCAGGAAGGGGAAGATAAGGGGGGAGTGGGAGGAAAACAACATCACCATCTCATTCAGCAAAGCCGGCACTAAAGCACCTCATCAACAGCACAACAACACTAAGGGCAGAAAAGAGGTGACAGACGAAATGAAAGAAACAAAGCAAGCTTCATTGAACAGACAGCGGTAGCACTGGGAGATCAGGAGACAACACCAGATCAGATGCAGGGTTGCGGCTGACAAATCTGATGTGACACTCTGGTTGAAGAAAAAACAAATCCAGATTTATATACATAATATATTGCTTTTTTCCCCCGGAGGCCTCCAGACATTCAGGGCCAGCGCTAGGCTATTGCTATCTGTCCTTTGGTGAAATGAACTTGGCGGATCGTCTACAACCCGATCTGATAGCTGATTCTTGAGGCGCTGAGCGCAGGTTTATGTGTGACTTGTTTACAGGCTTCATAAAAGCTTTTATGGGGTTATCAAAGATAATAATACCCAGAAAAGACACAGAGAGCCCTGTGCCCTCTCAGCAACTTCCTTGGGTGATATGAAGCCTCTCTGCCATCCAAGATCGAGTTTTCAGTGTTTCTGTGTTCTTTGTTGTAATAAATTATAACCAGATTCCACCTATTTAAGTCTTCTTCCATACTGAATTCCATGCTTTGAACCACAACCACAGCTTTCAAAAGATAAAGTAA
The DNA here is from genome assembly GCF_018340385.1 of Cyprinus carpio. NCBI lineage: Eukaryota > Metazoa > Chordata > Actinopteri > Cypriniformes > Cyprinidae > Cyprinus > Cyprinus carpio. Next base: position 15,913,978 of record NC_056597.1, on the reverse strand, counting down.
AATATCAATTTTCTGATTAAGAAAAGTATTCCTATTGTGCTTGTGGACAGCATGCAAAAATAAACATTTAACACACAACAAATGACACTTACAAGCAGGTTCTTTCTAGTGAATCAAAAGCAGTGTGATCGTTATTGCCTGAAATGCATGACTCTTATGAGCAGGTTTTTATAATGAACAGTTCAACAAGATGAGTTATCAGTTTTAATTTTGTCTGAAATACAGCCCTTTATAAGTTACAGCATTAGCAAGATGAACATTATACAGTATCTGAAATGTACAAATACTACAATTATGATTCCTCAGGACAATTTTTGTTTTTGTATTGAAAAAAAAAAATATATTTATGTTCTCACCACAGGTTCGAGTCTAGACACTCTTCATCAGACATGGTATCCAAAAGTCAATGGTAAAAACCATTTAGACTTTTGTCGAGGGAACCAGTGTGACGCTAACTTCCAGGTTGGCCCAGGTTTCACATTAACACATGTGAGTATTTCTATTTTTATTTTTTTCTGTTATGCTGGTTCAAACTGGACTTTATGTCAAAATATTTGATATAATGTCACCCACAAGCAGCCATAAAACTCTCTATCTCACTGTGTGCAATGAGCTATTACAATACTCTGCCAAATCATCCATGTTATGAAGGTTTCAGACATGCTTTGCGTTGAATATTATCATTCTATCTGTAAAATTGTGTTGAACTAAATGTATCAGACAAAACAAGGTCACTTCGGATTTGCAGCAAGAGGACTGGGTTTGAACTCAACTGGTAAAACGTAGCACTAGCAATGCCATTGTATGTTGCTTGGGATAAATAGTGTCTGTCAAATGCATAAATGTAAATATAAAGCCTTACGAAAGCTACACAACATAAAAATGGCTAAGCATATTTCAAAGATTTCAGCAATGAAAGGCTAGTCCAAGCAGCAGCAGTCTGCCTCTAAACAGCTGCTATGAACAGTGAGACAGGGAATAATTGTTGTTCTTTCCTTGTCAAGCCTGGAGTACTCTCAGGGGAGTCACAGTCTTTGGCTCATAACTGGCTCCAAGCTTCCACAAAACAACTCGTATCCCCCTTTTTTCCACAACACTCCATATAGCTTGGTTTACTGGGCTTTCTGACAATATCGTCATGGTGTTTGCACATCACTGGCCCAACAAATCAGGATCAGACATGTTTCCCCAATGTTTTTTAACTGTTTAAGGCTGGCAAAAGTGAAGAGAGTCTCTCTGGGTATCAAAACCATAGTGTTTGGGTGCAACATCTGAGTAGGAGATCTGACCAGTGACCTGCAATATCCTTTTTAGGTGGGATGTCACAGAGAAAGCTCAGATTAAAGGTACAGCTCAACCCTAAATGAAAGTTTTGTCATCATTTACTCACCCTCATGTCTGTATGCTTTTTACAGATATTTAAAATGTTATTTTCTTTCATAATCCACAGAAGAAAAAATAAGAACAAATCTAAATGTTTTAGATAAGATGTCAACAACCACTTAAATATAACTGCATTTACTATGTACAGATAAGTGCATATGTATTATGTTTATTGTTCTTTAATTCTACCATTATGACATGAATTGCAGTGAAACTGTTATACAGTTGAATTTATTTATACCATAGTCTCATAATTGAAGTGTAAATTCTGTAGATTACATCATTGTCCAGTATTGTGCTGTCAGCAAATTATAAAAATGTTTTCATACCTGTAACATACATACATATTTACATACATAATTATTCAGGTGCATGTGTAATAACTGTGTTAAAATGCCCAGTGAGGTAGAAACCATCTGCTGCAAGTAAATTCAAAAGTTTCTTCGACATGGCGAAAACTTGATGCTACAGCAGCACTTCTTCGTCGTCGTCTTGTCCGATGCACTCAACCAAGAGTTCTAACCACGACCTCGCCTCTCCCCACCCCCCAACCATTTGAATTTCCATAGGCGGAAATAATTTTTATGATTTTCTATTGGGCCTCTTTGTGACATCACTAAAAAAAAAACAGAAAACAACGCTGTAGTCCAAACGAGCCATTTGTTGTAGTTCTTGAAAAGGGATAAAAAAAAAAAAAAAAAATTTTAAAATTAAAAAAAATGAAATATCTCCCTTTGGAGTGGACTTTGAGATTTGCAACTTTGTAGATCTTTTTTTATGCCCAAACATACACACTACACACTGACTAAAATTCAAAAAGTGAAAAAGCATAATAGGATCCATTTAAGATTATTTACAGCGGGTCTGTATTCTGTTTCTAGTGGCTCTTCCAGAAAGCTCATTGGTTTAGTGTACAAAAAAAAAAAAAAACAACAACTCTAATATCACATTGTAAAGAGCAAAAGGTTCTCATGTCATTTCTCCCTCAAGACTAAAGAAATGTCCCTCACAGTGTCTATGTACAGAGTGTTTGACCTTTGTCACTGCATGAGACACAGCAATATGGCATCCATGTCTTCTCTGTCTATTCGTGGCAGATTTGTAATAGAGAATCTAGCAGAAAAATCATCTAAATACCATGAGTGTCCATGCATGCCCTGATGTATCACACCTCTGGTGTCATCTCATCAACCCACGACAGCTTGAGCCTCGCAAATGAACCAAATGTCACCAATCTAACGATGAGAAGTGTTTATAATATTATATACACGTAAAAGGATATTATATTTATAATATCTGACCAACTATGAATGCCTAACTTTGCTGGATATCTTCACATAGGTGATTTTTACATTCATTATTTATAGAGAAGAAAGTGGGGATGTAAACTTTGTATAAACAGGATATTGGAGAGGTCCCAAAGTCATACCACATCAGCAGAGAAGGAATTTACTGTGTGTCGAAGGGTGAAGGTCCGGGCGACACTCAAAGCATGAGGAGATTACATAGCGACCATTCAGGTAGGCAATAAAATACAACCTTGTCTGTACAGGAGAGGGAGGCGGAGAGGGATAGGGCGGTTTGCCCTTGTATTTTGTTTGTATCTTTGACAAGTGCAGGGTGTTTAAAAAGTATTTGAGGAAATTGCTGCTACACTGACTAACAAAATAGGACTAGCAATTTGACTGTCCACACTGAAAGCATAAATGCTTGTGTGACCTAGCACAAACCAAACAAATATACAGTGGCCCAGACACTGAAGACACACTTATAAAATAAATAACAAACCAAAATATCACATACACTTTCAAGACAATATTTTTGGAAAGGTTTCTTAGGTTTCAAGTTATAATAATAATAATAATAATAATAATAATAATAATAATAATAATAATAATAGAAGCTCAGTGTTGTCATTGTTACTTAATACTAAAATCACTTTAGTAAATGAAATAAAGCAGAAATAAATTAATATATAAATATTACAAAAAAAAGAAATTATCTAGATCTTGTATATTTGCAAATGACACTTGGCTTGATATTTCAGATATTAAGCAATTTAATTCTTTGTGTGTATGCATGTGTGTCTTAGAATATCAAAATATAGTTTATAATATATTTATAGTTTCCACAAATCTTATAAAATTAGTAATATTTTATAATTAGAAACGAATCTGATTGTATCTGATTTTAGTAAGCAGAAATAGCAATAAATGTAAAACATTTGGTAAATCCATTTATTTATTTAAATAAATAAATACTGAACTTTTTAAAAGTTCTGCAGTAGGCTGAGAATTCTCAAAAGCTCAGAGGATGTTTAAAAAAAAGTAAAAAGAAAAAAAAATACTACTACTACTATTAAATAATAAATCACAACAAAAAAGCCTCTGCTCTAGTTGGAACTTAAAGTTTTCAACCACTTTATAAGAGTAGCAACTTTTGCATAAAGTTGTCAAAGTTAAAATTGGCTGCAAGTCTGGATTTTTATGTGTCTGTTTGCTATATGATTTAATATATTAAAATTGTGAATGAAAGGTCACAGAGTGCAGCAATCAGAATGAACAACAATCACACCTTAAAACACGGACGGTCTTCACACTTGGGTTGCTCGCTTGATGAGTTCATTCCTTTCATTTCACTATGTGATACTTATACTTTAGTACATTAATCAGAATGAATACTACTGTGAAAACAGACTTGAGCAACACTAAAAGCAGTATGCCATAATAAATTGTGAGTAATATACACCAACTGTCTTTATTTCTCACTTATATGCACAACCCAGAATGCACCACATCATCTGCCAATCTTAAACCTCAGAGGTGTTGCCCGTCACATGTCCTGCGGTAACACTCACTCCCAAACACACACTTACACACACCCACACGAAAAAGCCAGATCCAGTCAGTGCATCCTGTACTGTAGCTCTGTAGCCATGACAGGCCTATTCATAGCCCCTCCGAGAAAACAATATGGGCAGCTGCTGGTCTCTCTCACTCTCTACAGACACCAATTAAGCTCCATTACATACACCAACACAGCACTAACAAACAACTCAAGCCCGAGAGAGCAAGAGAGCTGGACAGAGATAGAATTACACAGATGGAGAGAGAGGTAGATAGATAGAGATGGAGAGAGGCGACATAAAAGAATGAGACGACTGGGCCTGAGTAAAAGCTAATGTTGTATGAAGCATATTGAATTATCCCAGCAGCTGATTTGCAGGAAGGCTGGAGGGTGGGAGAGCAGCAAAGCTGATGCATGGGGCCGATGCACCATAATCGCTCCTATCGATGTGCACAGCTCATACAGTCATTTAAAAACAGCTGATCCAGACAGCAGGGTCAAGAGGCCGAATGCACACCCCAGCAACATGCAGAGAGACTAGCTCTCTATGTTTATCTTTGCTAGTATAATTACTGCCTGGTTGATGATCTGCAATAAGGCTGCACAGTTATGACAAAAAAAACTTGATTATTTTCCTTGATAATGTATGCACCGTTATTCATGTTAACATATGATGGGCAAGTGCATCCGATGCACTTTCTAAGGCTAAACAGCCAAAACAACTTGGGAAATATTCTGGAATTTATTTATTGCCTTTTTTATGTATTAGTAAATAAAGACAGTGCCTTAATGGTCATCTTCATAGTGGCCCTCTTAGCAGCATGAAAAACAAAACTGTTATCAAAATTTGAATACATTATACAGCAAAAGTGAACAGCACAACAATATTAGAATGCTCCCATTCCATTAAATGAACAGAACTATCACTGAGTGCATTTACATGAGCACTTATAATCAAGATAAAGCAGATTTTTACCAAAATCTGTTACATTAAACAATGCAAAAACAAATATGTAAATGTGGAGTTTACATACTATATATTTGTCCAAAAATGCGATTGTCTCAGCTGTTTTTTTTTTTGGTACGAAAAAGTTTTGTTAAAAAGAAAGAATGAAGCTAGAATAAAATGTTGCTATATTTTGGCAAATGGCTTATTTTAAAGTTTAGATTTAAAATTATTATGGGCTTGTTTAAGTTGCTTTTTTCATAGCAAGATCCGGCAACACTGAGTCAAGATCTTGTTTCTTGTCATTTCTTGCACTGCAAAGACAGAAGAGAAACACGACTTTGATACACATTTAAATAATTCACTAACAACTAGTTGTTCAGTTTGGTTCAGCACACACTGCATAGAATTTTTGTAAATATGGTTGTCAATACCTGAATTTTATTAGGAGTTCATTTGTTTGTAAACAAGACCGTATTTAGGGAATGCTGGGCCCCCTGAAAAAATATTGATGTGGGCCCCCACTGCCGTCTACTCAAATCATATGATGCATGATAAGGGCATGAAAGCCCACATCTGGTGCCATGTTCTTTTTTTTCTAAAGTGAAATAACAAAACAGAAAATAAATCACAGAGACGTCAATTTGATGCATTTACATCTGCATGATGTATTTTTTAAAGTGTTTGCTCATCTGCAAAACGTCTCTAAGCTGTTTCCTATCAGATGTCATATACACATTTAGAAGATGTCTATGTCTGATGTTTGTACACAACATATGTCCTGATGAAAGGCTCTTCAAAAAACATCTTGTAGACATACGCACCTGGGTATTTATTGGACAACAGCGAAAGCAATATAAATGTTGTTTTTGCTTATTTTATTTAAATGTATAGGCTATACAAAGTTGATAAAAAAATTAATTAAAAAAATTACATCAAAATGTAATTAAGCATTTAATAACTTAAAACGTTGTTTTAAGTAATCAATCAATTAATCAGTGCAAACTAATAAGATAGTCAGTCTGTGTCTAACGAGGTAATTTTTAAAGAAGATAATATGCTACTGCATAATATTTTGTTAAATAAAGTAAACATATATATATATATATAATATATATATATATATATATATATATATATATCCATCAGTGCAGTTAGTTGTATTCACATTTTTGTTGTTGTTGTTATGTTATATATAGACTATCACATCAGCAACAATCCATGTGACATGCATTTCTCTGTGCATTATACAATATAACAAACTACATTATAGCGAGAAAGAGGAAAACTTTGAGTGCCCAATTACTTGGTCAGTGGGTGCCGGTCTAATGAGATGTAAGCTACAGTCATGAGTGCGCGGGCAGCAGTAAATCATTCAGCGAAATGACCAGGTGCACATCATCCCATCACAATGACATCCCTACAGTGCATTGGTGATATAATGCTACATTTCTTCAAAACTGTTCAGATGAAGAAACAAACTAATTAAGATCTTGAATGGCCTGAGGGTGAGTCTTCATTTTTGGTTTTATGATTCCTTTAATCATTAATACTAATAATCATAATAGGTAATATAGTGGTAGTATAGTTCATTAGCCTTACTGTGGGCTGTTTATGGTTGCCAAGCAACTCGTCGTTTTATTATAGAATTTGTGCACCACTTTAAAATGGCTTTGAATGTGACTCATCCAATTAGACTCTACTGCTTTTTTTCTTGTTGTTAGTAGATTGAAATAAAAAGTTTTAATCCCATTATTGGTTGTTTTTAGACAATGTGACTAGAAACTGTATAACCTAAAACCTTTGGAGCTCACCTTGAGTTGATCCAACAGAAAATGGAAGAAATGAATAACATCTCTTCCAAATCAAAAAGGCTTTTAAACTTCCAGTCTCACAATCTACATTTGTATCACAAAATGCTTTTGCCAGCATCCCTTTTGGGATGAAAAACTCTTTTACACGACTCGTTAAGCAGCATGTGACTGTGAAGGACCAACACATTATTCTCTTATGAGTTTGCGTAACACTCCACATGGGTCACACACTAAATTCTACATGTGGTAAGTCTTCAAGGGTGAAGGTGACTTTGTGTGGAACATTTTAATATCTGTATTCTCTCCTTCTAGGGTGTTATTAAGTAAGTAATGTCCTGTTACACGTGTGTAGTTACATATATATTACAGCTGTATATACTATGTACCAATGTGTACTTACACTGTGATTACATACTATGTACACATGTAGTTATTATGTAAGTACACAGGCATTAGGGACACAACATAAAGTGGGACCTGATTATTTATAAGACTACTTAAAATCAAATAATGCAGGTGTCAGGAACTATGCAGTAGTAAAATAAGCCATCTTAACAGATCAAATATGAAAATACTAAAGTAATTTGATGCTAAATCATATTTTCAACCATACAGAAACAAAAGTAAGTCCAGGTCAGTCCAACCAGTGCAATCCCTCTTGTGTCCAGATTTGGCCAGATGCACACACATGACTGCTCTCAGCACCTGAGCCTACTCTAATTGGCTGATCTTGCTGAAGTCAACAGAGGCCCTCTCGTCTTCATTTCACCCTCTTTAAGAGATTCTGCTGATGCTCAACATTACCACGGGTCCTCTGTTAACCAAGAAGGCAGCAGAATCAGAAAAAGGGGGAATAGCAGGTGAAGGAAAAGTGTTGGCGTAGTCGAATGGTTTGTAACCCTGGGGGGGTTCGCTCTTTATGAAAGTAAGGACAGACCCATTAGAGTGAAAGACTCTCTCTTTCTTCACTGTCTAACAGACTATAGGGGTTATTCTAACAAATGGAATGTCTTTTAATGTTTGGTGACGTGATTTTTTTAAAGTAAATCTCTAATTTTAAATATTCAATAAGACAAGCAATGTACCAATGTACAATATATATATATATATATATATATATACATATATATATATATATATATATATATATATATATATATATATATTTGTTGTGTGCGGTTTCGGGTAAAGTTTAGCGAGTTGTTAGTGTGGTGTTTCCGAATGGAAGTGATCATCCCTGTCCCCTTGGAGTGGGGACTTTGGAGTGAGCAGGGCACGTGCATGCCATTATGTAGTCATTTGGAATGCACTTGGCAAAAGGAGCGATGTCATTTCCTCATTATCTTCAGCTGGGATGTTCCTGTGACAACGCTGCACGGTGTCCGTCAGCAGATGACGCTGTTTTAATGTCATAAATGACTTTTTTATTGTTGTTAGCATAACTGTTGCAAATAAACATTTTTTTTTATTTTAAAAAATTTTTTCAAATATGCTATATAATATATAAAAAATTATATATATAAATTTTTTTTTTTTTTTTTTATGTTGGTGTCCATCAGCGAATCTGCTGACGGACGCCGTGCAGCGTTGTCACAGGAACATCCCAGCTGAAGATAATGAGGAAATGACATCGCTCCTTTTGCCAAGTGCATTCCAAACGACTACATAATGGCATGCACGTGCCCTGCTCACTCCAAAGTCCCCACTCCGAGGGGACAGGGATGATCACTTCCATTTGGAATTTGCCCGGGAACCGTTCGGTACACGGTACGCGTATCGTTACACCCTTTATATATATATATATATATATATATATATTACTGGTGCAACGGTACACAAAAATCATGGTTCGGTACTTTCTCTTCTTTATAGACCATAAAATCTGGCCCTATGTCTGTGAAGGTAAACAGTAAACAGAAATCGCAAAAACAAAATGGCAGTGCAATGGGTGGAAACGTGCAGATTAAGGGGTGGTAATATTATAAAAAGATCCCATTTCTACATCACGGGGGAGCGAAATCTGAGCAGCTCATTTTTGTACATGCTTGCAGAGAAAAGCTTACCAAAACAAAGCTACTGGGTTGTTCTTTTTCACATTTTCTGGATTGTTGGATGCACTAGGGACCCAATTATACCACGTAAATACAGAAAAAGTCTGAAAATTTTCATGTGATGTCCCCTTCAAATTCTAATATTTTTGTGGTATTACTATATTTTTTATCAAAAAAAAAAAAAACAAAAAAAAAAGATTCCTTGGTAAGCCACTTAAGACATGCCTTTATTGTTCCAAACTTTAACAATAAATGCCTTTATTGTTCCAAACTTTTGACCGATATATAGCAGTCATTGTTAAAATAGGTAAAATCTGTAGATGAGGGGGAATACATGGCAACCATACTGTAGCCTCCTTTGGTCAGATAATCAGGAGCACACAAAGATTAGAGAAATATGTCAAGGCTCCTGTGCAGTTAAAGTCAGACCTGGCCATATTCTTGTTCCTCAGCTTTGCTTGTTAAAACTGCAGTGGAAGTTAGTAATATACTGATGGGTAGCTCTGCCGAAGGGGAAGCCAAGAATGTATGATAAAATCATAAAACCTCTCTCTTCCTTACTTTACTCTTTTTTTTAACCGTCCCATTTTACTGTACACTATTAACTCTTCAGCCAAGTCAATATTATAGATGGAGTTTTAGAGGTGACAGTTGTGTATAAGTGACTTTTTGCCTGATCTTATACCACTATTTGTGCCACCATTCTCGCTTATATTCTCTCGAGTCCAGTTCAGCAAAATTTTAAGCTTTCCATCCTCTCTTTCCACACTGACAGCTACTCTCAGCTGTTGTATTAGAAAGCCTCTTGGCAGTATTATATAGTTCTATTATATATTCTGTCAGAGGGTCTGTTTGAATCAAATATGCTAATTAAGAGAAACACAGAAGCAAAATGATTGACATATTGGCATCGATCTGTTTGAGACATCAAGACTGCTTATTTCTTAACAAAGGGAAGAAAGCTATTTGCATTGATTAGCTGGAACATTCACTGGAGGCTTTTCAGAACTGTACTTGTGACTAAAAGAGAAAATAAAAGACGGTTCTATGACAGTGTGTCACATGTACAATGACTTTCATGGAGGTCAACAATTATTTAGTCATTTTTGGAGCTCAATCTGCTCAATGCGCAAAACCCAGACTGCCTTTTGCTGCTAATATTTAACTATTTAAAGCACTTTTTGGTGATATTCATCACTTAAAAAGGCATTCGACCACTTTTGCTGCCTCCAGGGTCTCCATAAATTCTCATTAAAGTACCACTAAATACTGATCTTAACAGAAAATGTTTAAGCAGCACTTCCTAGGCAAACATGATTTCTGGCTATTTAGTGGCACATGAAGATGTGCAGTGACTAATTGAAACTTTTTGTTGTTGTATAAAAAGCACAACAACAACAACAAAAAGTTATATGAAAACTTGCATAAATTTAACTAAACCTATAGTGCCCTTTATTGTCAACACTGTGTTTTGCTCCCCATGTGTAGCTATGCCCATATTCGGTCCTTCCCGTTCCTGTACTTATCATTTCTTCCAGCTGTCCCCCGTTTAGTTCTATTGATCCCAGGTGTGTCTCTTCATTCCCCCTCAGACTGCCTGCTCTGTCATGGCTCCCCGAACTGCCTGCTCTGTCATGGCTCCCCGATCTGCCTGATCTGCCATGGCCCCCTGAGTTCCCTACTCTGCCATGACCTCCTGGACTGCCTGCTCCGCCATGGCTCCCCGAATTGCCTGATCCGCCATGGGTCCCGGAACATTGTATCCAGTTGGATTTTGTGTGGCATGAGGACATGCCTTCCGGGAGGGGGGAGTAACGTAGGACTCAGTTCTGTGTTTTGTGTGTGTTTTGCTCCCCATGTATTTCTATGCCCATATGTGTTCCCCGTTTAGTTCCATTGATCCCAGGTGTGTCTCATCATCTCCTCGTCATGTCATGTGTATATATAAAGTGTTTCCTGTACTTAGTTTGGCTTCCTGAGTGTTATTCCATGTTGTTTCATTAAAGACTGTTGGCTTTGAGCAACTCCCGCATCTCCTCATTTTCTCGTTTCCTGGTTCCAAGTGAAACGTGACATATCTACACTAACATTAAAAAGTTTGGCGGCGCTTTTTATTTTTTTTTTACAAAAGTAGTCTCTTTTTATCAAAGCTGAATTTATGTAATCAAAATACATTAATATTATGAAAGCATTATAGACTGTGTGTTCCTCCCTGCCCGCACTACGTTACAGGTGGGGATACACACAGTTTATGTGTTGTTTGTTTGGGAGTGGAGCTTTCACAGTTAGCTCTCAAGGGTGCTGACTGTGCTTCTGCCTGCTGCAAACGCTTCAGTCAGAAAAATTTGTTAACCCTGCCACCTCCGGTGCTTCAGGCCACAGCGGTCTCCAGCGAGTGTTTCTCTCAGCTTCTGCCCAGAAACGTAGCGGTTCTGGGAGGCTCACTACCTCAAAGGAGGTCTCCAGAGCAGCTAGATTGGCTAACGCTAACAATGGATGCCTCCCTCACCGGTTGGGGAGTGGTCATGAGTGGCTGCCCAGCCCACAGTCTGTGGAGTACTCACCATCTCATGTGGCACAACAACTGCCTGGAGATGCTGGCCATGCTTCAGGCACTGAAACACTTTCTCCCGGACCTAACAGGCCATTATGTGCTGGTGCGCACAAACAACACAGCAGTGGTCTCTTATATCAACCATCAGTGAGGTCTGCATTTGCTCCCCCTTTACAGGCTGGTGCACCAGAGCCTTATGTGGGCCCAAGGGAAACTCTTTTCACTGAGAGCAGTCCACAACCCTGGGAATCTCAATCAGGAAGCAGTCATTCTGTCATGGCAGGGGCCAAGGCCCAGGGAATGGAGGCTCCAGCCTGAGGTGGTGGAGCAGATTTGGAGGGAGTTTGGCCAGGCTCAAGTGGACTTGTTCGCGACTCAAGAGACCTCTCACTGTCCACTCTGGTTCTCCCGACCCAGTTAACTGCCCAGTTGGTTCAGTCCTGGGATGCATATCCAGCTCCACTTTGGCTGGATGCCATAGTGCAGACGTAGCCGAGGCTTCATCTGTACGCCTTTTCCCCAATTGCTCTGCTCCCAGGTGTTCTGGAGATAGTACAACGAGATGGGGTCCGTCTTCTCTTAGTAGCCATGTTCTGGCCAGGCCGAATATGATTCTCCACCTGATTTCCCTTCTTGATGGCTCTCCTTGGGAGATTCCCGTCAGGAGGAGTTTTGGAATTGTGGATGTGGCCCTGAGGGGGCACAGCTCATAGGTTCTGGTCTCTCAACTGAGGTTGCTGAGACCATACTCGAGTCCAGAACTCCCTCCATGAGGAAACTGTACTCTTTAAAGTGAACCTTCACTTCTTGTTGCGGCAACTGCCAGCTCAACCTAGTTAACTGCCCAGTTGGTTCAGTGCTGGAGTTCTTGCAGGTACGGTTCTCTGCAGGGTTATACTACTCCACCTTGAAGGTTTCCATGGCACCTCTAGCTGCTTACCACACCCCTCTCAGTGGTTGGTCTTTCAGGAGAGACCCACTAGTTACATGTTTCCTCCACTGTGCGCTGAGGCTGAGGCCTCCAGCCAGGAGAAGCTTATGCTAAGTGGTGGATCAGGATGCTATTCCATAGCCTTGAATCCTCTGATCTCCCCTCTTCCTTGGGGGTCAAGGCTCACTCCTCCAGAAGTTGGCCTTCAGGATATATATATTTTATATATATATATATATCCTGGTTTAGACACAATACACAATGCCTCATGTGTTCAACATGAAACACTTATGAGCAGAGGTTTTCTCTCAGTGGTGATAACAGTCTCTTTAACATCAGAAGACTACAGAGAACGGTTCGGACTGCTGAAAGGATTATTGGTACTCCCCTGCCCACCCTTCAAGAACTGTATACATCCAGAGTGAGGAAAAGGGCTCAGAAAATCACTCTGGATCCCTCACACCCAAGTTACCCCATCTTTGAACTCTTGCCATCTGGCCGGCGCTTCAGAGCCGCAAATACCAGGACAGTCAGGCACAAGAACAGTTTCTTCCCCCAGGCAATCTACCTCATGAACAGTTAAATGTTCCCCACTTATAAAATAAAAATGTGCAATATCCTTATATTTATTTGTTACCCCTTCATCCTAGTACATCCCTGCATCTTACTCAATCCAATTCCATTATCATTTATAGCACAATTGTTTATACACTTATTTATCTGCAAAGGGTTTTTTATTTTTTTATTTTTTTTGACTGTGTGTTGTTGTCTTTTGTGTACTGGAAGCTTATGTCACTAAAACAAATTCCTTGTATGCGCAAGCATACTTGGCAATAAAGCTCTTTCTGATTCTGATTCTGATTCTGATTCTGATTGTGATGCCTACATCAACTCCACAGCGACCAATGTATAGACCCCAAATATTGACTATACTGTCTGAACAAATAATGTATAGATACACCGGAAATTGACTATGCTGTCTGATCAAACAAACCATCAGATTTCATCACTTGCAAAGTAACAGAGCAGACAGGCAGTCCTAAAGATCATACAAAAAGCCAAAATCGGATTTGCGCACAGTGTGAACAAAGCCTGTGTGATTTCAGTCTGTTATTGGACATGTTTGTTATGTGAGTGACCCATCTATCAAAGAATGAGAGATAGAGGAAATACTTCAATTGGGTCTTATTGAATGACTTCAGCGGCAAGCGCAGGGCTGAGTGATCAAGAACGAACAAAAGGGTACAATACGCTGTCAAAAAAAGCAAAACATGTTGTACTAGGGCAAGATCAGCAATCGCAACATGTGCACACAAACCCACATATGTGCAACCAGACAATCTGACAGCTACAGTAATGACCTCACTGTCTCACCTGTCACTTCCATCTGTCTTTCTCTCTCTCTCCTTCTCGCTTTATAACAGTCCAGGCTCCTTTTCCCTTTATCACTGTCCAGATCTCTCTGCTAGCAATTCAATCTTCTCGCTGCCACCTCTGGCATCTCGGCTCTTATTTTTCAAGGAGTATTTTTCCCCCTTCTCTTCACCACCACTTTGAAAGGTGTGACAACACACTCAACAACAGGTGGGTGCTCAGACAAGGTCGCAAGGGACGGAGCCTTGATTTACAACCTCTGTCTCTTCCAAGTCTTTATCTGCACGCCTCTCCTCTTCTCGCGGACTCTCCCCTCCCATCATGATAAAGAACTGAGCTGTTGCTGTGGCGGACTGCAGGTGCGAACTGGATCAGAGAGGTATTACAATGTAGTGAATACCAGATGAGAAAGGCAAGGACACACCTCGTGAATCATGCCGGAGAGTCCTCACTTATGTTCCCGATGGACAAAAGAGCAGCAAGGACAGAGATGGAGCTCTCAGACTCTTGGGTTTCCTCCAAATTCAAATTGAAGGGAATATCAAAGGGTGAGACGTTCTGAATGTGCTTTGGTGTATTTGCAGCCGCATCCATTACTGTAAAAATTAAATGTTTGCGGTGTTGTTATTGTTAACAACAAACATAAACAATTAAATAAACAAACAAACAAACAAAAAAAAAACATTTTTGTTAACTGAAATAAAGCTGAAATAAAATCAAATAAAATATAAGTATTAGATGCAAATAACTAAAACTTAAAAAAGAACGTTAACTGAAATAAAGCTGAAATTGAATTAAGTACAAATATTAGATGGAAAAACATAAACTTATTTTTTTCCCTCAAAATTCTAAATGAAGAATACAAATGTTGCAGCAGCAAATAACTAACAAAAATTTTAAGTTGAAGTAGTTTTCTAATTGTAATGTATTTGAAGTTTAAGACATTAATACACATATATATACTGTATGTATGTATATATATATATATATTATATATATATATATATATATATATATATATTATATATATATATATATTCCCCTTATTTTTTTATTTTTTTTTTATTTTTTTTTAATAAACGATTCGACTCCCTGTACAATCTACCATGTTTTTGACTTGGTTATGTAAAAGTTGTATTATTATTATTATTATTATTATTATTATTATTACTCATCATTTATAGGACAGAGATTTAGATGTTAGAGTGAGAGAAAGAGAGAATTGCGATTCATTAATTCTTGCATTTATCCATGCATCCATCCATACATTCACTTAATTGTTATATATACTGGACATTAACTTTTTTTTTTGGGGGGGGGGGTATTTCCCTTTTAAATAACTGCATTGAAATTAAGTGTGTTTGAAATGAAAATTACTTCACTTAAATGTGTTAAATACTCATTGTCTGGTTAAAGGAATAGTTCACCCAAAAAAAATAAAAATAATAATAATAATTGTCATCATTTACTTATCTTCATGGTGTTCCAAACCTATTTGAGTTTCTTTCTTATATTGAACATAAAAGAGGATATTTTGAAAAATGCTGAATCAAACAGTTGATGGTCCCTATTGACTTTCATAGTACTTCTTTCCCTACTATGGAAGTCAACAGGGACCAACAACTGTTTGGTTTTTCAAAATTCTTGAAAATATTTTTGTTCAACATAAGAAAGAAACATATAAAGGTTTGGTACACCATGAGGGTGAGTAAATTATGGCAAAATTTTAATTTTTGGTTGAACAAATGGTTGGTGAATAAGATGCAGGTTGTTCTATGCCACTCAGACTTTATTGACAAACTTGGTTGATTTTCAAGATGTTTAGTCTAACAAATCATACTCTCCACACAACTGCAACAAAATCTCAACAAAAATGTGATGTTTACATAGAGACTGATATGAAAATTTCAAAGTGCGTGTATGAGCTGCCAAGCCACACACAGACACACACACACACACACACACACACACACACACACACACACACACACACACACACACACACACACACACACACACACTGAAATAAAGGTTATCCCTAATCCTCTGATCCTGGTTTATATATTATCACATATACCCATGAATGTCAGACAAGTTGTCTGTGTAACATCTAAATGACATCAAACTAAGTCTGGAGGTGTTTACAGTTTTATTTTTATAAATCATTTCCCAGAAATGATTAGAAGGTATATCATAAGATCCTGTTAAAACATTTTATATTTACACATGGAGATTTAGAGGAAGGCCTTGTCAGCTCTGTGAAATGGAAACGGATTAGAAAAGCATTTGGATGCTTCTTAAGATCCAAGAGATGGGGTTTAGATTCAGACGGAGTAATTCGAGAGCCATTTTGACGCATTGGGGGCAGAATTAAAAGAAAGTAGGGAGTAGACACTTTCCCTTTTTTCCTCTCTGAAATCTCACTTTCTGCAACAGGTTCAGGCTCCAGGGAAATAAAAGAGGGATGTGTTGTGAATGAAAAACGGAAAAATTGCTGATAAAAAGCAGAGGTGGCATCAAATCAAATCAAATCTCTCTGCCAGCTGCTCTATCGTCTTTAAATCATCTCTCTCTGGAGAAGACTGGCATCAGGCACTGTCAAGTTGTGATGCAACTAACTTCATTGTTTAGTTGTGTGACATCTGCTTTGAAATAGTATAGCTTTTACAGTAACAAGTTGCTTATGCCAACAAGCTGCAATATAGTGCAACAAAAAGCTATCAAACAACCACCATATGTGTAGCACTGAAAAGTCTGATTCATTCTTGTGAATCGATTTGCTTGGACAATTTTTACTCATTCATAATATGTTAATATAGATAGATTTAGTATCCAAATAATACGATAAAACACTGGTTGTAAACTGTATTATATGTTTGAATATAAATATATACAGCCACCCTAATTGAAATTTTGTTGTTATAATTTTTTATAAAAACATGGGGAAACAGGGAATGTTGATGCAATGTAAAAAAATATATATATATTTTTCAAAGTTGAAAAAAAAAAACTTGTTTTGTTTTATTCAAAGTAAAAAAAAAAAAGAAGAAGAAAAAAAAATATATATATTTTTTTTATTTCAAGTTTCATACAACTTACAAGCAAAATATAAAATTACAAACAATTTCTGAGGGGAAATTCTACACCAATGAGTTCCTACACCATTTTTTAAACAGATTTGGAATGACATGATGACAGAAATGTATTTTTTAAAGAACTTTCCTTTTAATCTTGTAGCTTGGCAAGCCACAGTTTTAAATTAACTACTTCATTCACACTGGTGTTTATGCATTCATGGGGAAGAGGACTTGCAAACAAATGCAGTGAAATGTGGTTAATTTACATTTACATAAGTTCTGTTTTAAAAGAAAAGATTATTTAAAGAGAGAGAAAAGTATGTGATCAATGTGCTATTGGACCACAACCACATTTTCAGAAAGGTTAAAAGTTCTTTCTAGAATGTGCCTGAGAAGCGGCTTTAGTCACGCAGCATTTTAAGCATAAAAAGGAAAAAAAGAAACAAGTTAGAAAGAGTATTAAACAAATGGATCATACTCAATTTGATAGATGGCCAATGTGTTTTACAGCTTTACGTTTATAGGATTGGGACAGATGGTCGTCTTACAGCCTGCGCCCCTTCCCTCCTCCTTCAGGGGTTGTTTTCCACAACAATTGTATGCTTTTGCAGTTTTAAGTGTGTGCTGTTTAAAAACCTTGAGACATGCTGGGTTGTTTATCTGGGGAACATTCATTAAAAGCTCAATGCTTTTATCTAAATCTTAAAGTTCAAATTAGGAAAGTGCTGCTTCTTTCCCGCCACACTTTAGCTCTGAGCAGAGTGGTGCTCCACTTCTGAGTTCTCTGTTGTTGGGGTCTGAGGGGCAAGAGTATTAGTCATTACAGATATGGGGGCAAATATTTCATACGCTAATATAACGAGCAAACAAGGCCCATTTCCATCCTGCGGTTTGAAGTGACATGAGTCAGAGACTCAAAGTACTTCCCATAATCCCTTCGCAGTTTACAAAGAGGCACGTCATGTCCCTCATGACATTGGGCTGAATTTATGGTCTAAAATAGGTGCCAGACAAACAAAGAGTTGGATCGTTGGGTGCAGCAAATGGATGACAATGGACTCACACCTCCCTTCCTTGCTCTAAATTTTGAAGGTGAACAGGATGACCTCGTTCATCTTCTAGAAAGTCTTCTACAGAACGGTTCATCTGAAAGTGGACGTGTCAGAGAGCAAATCTTGAAAGAGGAAGGAAGTGCGGGGGCAGAGAACAAACAGCTGAAGATATTTTATGTTTTAGCATGCACATCAAAACTGCAATTCTCTTGAGATAAAAGAGAGGAATTGGCTGAGCTGAGAGTTGTTGACCTCTGGAGCTGAGGTGCAGGAGAGGTAATGATGTAGGCCTATTAAACCATCTTCTCATGTACTTGGACAAGGGTATTTGGTACAATAACTGCATACACACACACACACACACACACACACACACACACACACACACACACACACACACACACACACAGGGAAAAGAGCAGCATGAAAAGAATAGACCTAAAAACGAAAGTCCTGTCATCATTTACTTGCCCTCAGGGCTTTCCAAACCTGTATGACTTTCTTCTGTGGAACACAAAGGAAGATATTTTAAAGAACTTTGGACATTTGGACTCCAAAAAACATATCTTCTTTTGTGTTCCACAGAAAAAAAGTAAGTCAGGTTTGGAGACACTGAAAACTTGAGTAATGATGCTGAAAATTTAGCTTTGCCATCAAAAAATATGTGTGTGTACTGTGTATATTTATTATGTACACACACACACACACACACACACACACACACACACACACACACACACACACACACACACACACACACACATACAGTATATATTTTTAAAATAGTTTTGTATATATTTATATTCATATAATTTAAATGATATATATAAATATATTTCATTTAAAAACCTAACATTTTTTTTAAATATATGTATGCATGTGTGTGTAATTAAAATATATATGTGACCCTGGACCACAAAACCAATCTTAAGTCACTGGGGTATGTTTGTAGCAATAGCCAAAAATACATAGTATGGGTCAAAATTATAATTTTTTCTTTTAGGCCAAAAATCATTAGGATATTAAGTAAAGATTATGTTCCATGAAGATATTTTGTAAATTTCCTACCATAAATATATAAAAACTTCATTTTTGTTTAGTAATATGCATTGCTAAGGACTTCATTTGGACAACTTTTAATTTTTTTTTTTTTTTTTTTTTTTTTTTTTTTTTTTTTTTTTTTTTTTTTTTTTTTTTTTTTTTTTTTTTTTTTTTTTTTTTTTTTTTTTTTCTCAATATTTTAAATTTTTTTGCACCCTCAGATTCCAGATATTCAAATAGTTGTATCACAGCCAAATATTGTCTGATCCTAATAAACCATACATCAATAGAAAGCTTATTTATTCAGCTTTTATGTGATCTATAAATCTCAATTTCGAAAAATTGACACTTCTGTGGTCCAGGGTCACATATTACAAATATACACAGTACACACATATATTATGTAAACAAAAGCTTTTATTTTGGATGTGATTTATCACGATTAATCGTTTGCAGCACTATTTTTATCATATTTTTTAATAAAAAAAATTACTTTTCACAGGTGTCTGTATCTAATATCTCTTAAAATTATTTATTTGGATATGCACATTTATAAATGTTTCATTTCAGATTCAAACATGCATATGCCAGGTGTCGTTCTTTCCAGTTGATTTCTAGAAAACAGCCAAAATATTGCCTTATCTGGTTATGCTAATCAGGTTCATGTGTTTACATGGTGTTTACATAATCCAAATCTGACCATATACTGATTAATATCAGAATATTTATGTGCATGGAAATGCAGTCACTCAATCACCCACACACTCTCTTCTGAATCTCAATTCTATATATACACACACACAGTACAAACACACACACACACACACACACACACACAACCATAAAAGAGAACAAAAGCTTCTGGGCACAGAAAACTCCACAGTGTTTTGTGTCTCACAGCACTGTGCACAGTATCGCTTCCATTAGTTGACTCTCGCGGGCCTGAACAGAGCAGCACAGCCTGTAGCCCTGACGAGAGCAGGCAGATCGAACTGAAAGTATTGCATGTGCAATCATGAAAATGGCTTTATGGCAAGCAGAGAGTGAAAGACAGACACCTACCAACATGCCTAGCCAGAAACAGACATCGCATAAGACTCCATCTAGAGAAGTGATGAATTCTCGCACATCTAACTGATGATGGTGTGTGACTGCGAGAGTGGGTCACAGGGGATTACCGAGAGACGGGAGCTGGGCTGCTGGGGATTGAGAGAGCGAGAACTGCATTGTCAAGAAGAGCGAGGTGTCAGTAATCGACAGCCTCCTGCACATGCACACAAACGGCTGCGTGAGCACGCGCGCACATCCATACGTCTCTCTGGATGCTCCTTTTCCCATAAGCTGACGATGGGAAATATAATCTTCACAGAGAAATGCAATCTACTTGGCCTCGCCTTCTCATACTCACACACACAGCCAACTTCCGCCCCTAAGAGCAACACTGTTTCTGTCTATTCATGTGTACTGTCTGCAGATCATAATGACTAGATCTTTACTGCTTTGATTCAGTGCAGCAGCAGCAGCAGCAGGGTCATTTCATCTTTAATCACTGTGTTTCTTTGTTTGTTTAGAGAAGTGATGATTTTTTCTATTATCTATTTTGTGTTTTTTGTTTTTAATGGTAGATAACAGATAAATCAATTATATTTTCAATCCACCAAAGCAGGTAATTATAGGGTTTTGTTGGGATTTTATGGTGTTGTTTGATAATTGTTTTGTGGTGAGTAGAAATATTTATTAAAGAAATAGTTCACCCAAAAATTTACATTTTGCTGTTAGTTACTCACTCTCATGTCGAGCTGAACTTGAATGACTTTGTAATCATCTGTGGAATCTTAAATAAGGAGAAATATTTTAAATAATGTTCTGGTCCCTCTTTTCCATGCAATTACAATGAATAGGGAGTGGAGAATTTCAGTATGTATAGCTCAAATAATCATACCTTCAGAACAAATACAGTGCTTACATACTATATTGTGAATAATTCATACGTAACGATTCTCTTGTTTGTTGTTGTTTTTTTTCTTTATTTATCTGGTCTTTTTTTTGTTTAATTTAATTGGGTGGGAACAAGAAAGAAAAAAATAAAATAATTGTATTGAAGTATTTTTTTTTTAAGTAGCAATGCACTCTCATGGCCATTTATGTTTTGTTCATATGGCTAATTTGTATGCATTTGTACAGTCTCATTCATATGATTCCTAAAAACAGCATTTTTCTGTACGAATCACATACGAATTTACACAAAATTTGTTCAAGTTTTTCTACACCTGCATCAGTTTCTTTCTCCTGCTGAACAGAAAAGATTTTGTTAACCAAACAACTGACCTATCGGTAAGCCCCTCCTCTCAAATGCAGATGAGCCAATGGCAGTCGAGTATCAGTTGCACGGGGAGCTGAACTCAGACATCTTTAGGTTTCACCGCCATAGAGAAACACTGGAAGATCCGAAGCTCGCATCAGCTTAATGGTGTTTATGCTACAAAAATGGAAAAACGATGTGCCTTGTAACACTGATTCCAGGTATCCAGAGAGGATAGGCAATGTCATTTATTTTATTCCATTTCCTTAATCCAACCAAAGCAGAGTAAAATGTCCCTAAGCATTCAACTCCAATCACAATGAAGACAAAAACGTTCATTTTCTGGTTGTCATACTCTCATTAAGTTACACTTTTCATCTGCTCAAGCAGAATGTTAATGTCATCTTGTGCTTCAGCAAGGTATCTCTGGTTAAATCTAACGTTAGCGTTAAAGTTAGTGAGACCATGCTAACGTACAAACCTAAATAGCGAACTGTTCTCACGTCATGTACCGTGCAGTGAAAGTCAAAAACACACAAACGAAGGTCTATATTAGAATGCCTCTCCATATAAATCTGGTTAAATGTAAATTAATTTAATCTTACTCAGCAGTATATGAACAATGATCCGGGATGTTGTCATTGCAATCGTGACAACCGTAACATAATTCTCCCATTTGCATTGTGATCTGTAGTTTTACATATTTATTTTAATTTATTTTATATATCCCTCCATGCCATATATAAGTCCCACTTGAAGGTCCATCTGTGTCCCAAATTTACCTGAAAGTTCTCGGAAGAAGGTTTTCACTGATAGCTGTCATTGTAAGACAGTGAGCAACTCCATTTGTTTTTTTTGAGCGAGCAACAGTAACTAAGGGAGGCAGGGCTTACCGATTGGTCTATTGCGGGTAGCCATTTACTTTTATAGATATATATATATATATATATATATATTATATATATATATATATATATATATATATATATATATATGTATTTTTTATTTATTTTTTTCTCCATAAGGAAATCAATGGCTACAGGTTTGGAACAACTTGCAGGTGAGTAAATTATAACAGAATTTCAATCTGGAGGTGAAGTTTTTTTATTTTTTTTTATTCAGTCACTCATCTTATAGACTGTTGTGTTCTCAGTTTGATTGATTTTGTGTCTTAATAAATTAGATAAAATATTCAAATAACATTTTTTTTAAAGATAGAAGCCTTCACTATTATTTGAACATAAGAAAAGGGATATATCTGAAATAATTTCATAAAACAGCCCTTGGAAAATTTCACTGGTAAAAACAGGTTTTTCTTTTCCTCAATATTACTTTTCCTTCTGCTAATAATAATAATAATGGTTAGCATACAAAAATATTTTATTAACTGCTTGTTGATCATCTAAAAAAAATTGTGTTCAGTTTCCCTCTAACCATGAATATATGTAAATATCAAATAGAACATAAATTTATGGCTCTATTACTAAAACTAAGTAATATCTCCCTTGTGAAAAAGAAGTGTGCTTGATTGTATTAAACTAATTGAATCTTAAAGTATAATTTTAAAAATATACTTGAGTACACATTCATGGCTACATTTCTTAACACACAAATACCCTTTGAAGTACACTTTGTAATAAAAGACACTATTTTTTTTTTTTTGGGGGGGGGGGGGGGGTGTTATGCTAATATAAACATACAAAAATATTTTTTATAACTGCTTGTTGATCATCTAAGGAAAATGGTGTTTAATTTAACTTTAACCATGAATTTGTGTAGCTAGCAAACAGAACATGAATTTTACGTTGGATTAAAGATGAAGAAGGGATTTTCCTTCACATTTCAAAAGTCCGCCACACACCACTGCTGCAAAGCGAGTGTGTTTTCTGTGGGAAGGGACCAGAAACAAAACCGATTAAACAATAAAAACAAAAAAGATTTGGGCAAAGACCATTCAGGCCAGTCCACCTCCTGAAGCGTCAGGTTACATCTACTAATCCATTTTTAGTTGCTCTTGGGAGACACAGAGAGTTCTGTCAGCTCCATCAAACGCCAAAACCACCCTGGTGTTTATTATTAATAAAAACCTCTCTGTCTCTGCTGTGTCTGTGGTGTGACTGACCAACTTTGTTCTCTCAGATCTAGCAAAGGTATAACATCAGGGTGCCTCCAATCATAACCAACCACTTTTGAGTTCCCATGGCTACCAGAATATTCCACCATCAAAGACCCATCACACATTATGAGCATGTTCTCATTCTCTTAGTCTGTGTGTGGTCACCACTTTCTTTAATCACAAAAGCTCTATTTGAAGTAATCCGGATGTTTAATTAGTGATAATTTTGATCTTGGCAGGTGTCCTTTTGAATGTCTGTTGGTACCCGCTAATGAGGGAAAGGTAAAAGAGCAGGACACGTCTTAGTGTGATTTTTATTTATAATTTTATTTTATTTTTTCTGTAGCGTCCATACATAAATACGACTGCTCTAACACACATGAGCACCTTCTTGGCTTTGATGTCTACTGTACACAACAATCAAGCCACATCACAGAGAATGAAGTAAACCCAAATGAGCACTGGCTGAAAGAAAATAAAATATTCATAGTAAATTATAAAAAGAAAGAGGACTAAATCAAAAGGTAAAAGGAAGTGAATAATACATTTGAAGACTGAGAGGAGTGGAAAGTGTTGGATGAATTCAGAGGTAAAAAGTTGAACAGGTTGAAGATCATCTGCAATCATACAGCAAAAACTTGTATTTAATAAAAGTGCACAGCAGAATGAAAACTGAAACATCTCATACTCTTAAGTCCTAAAGTATCAAGGCAATTTAAGGATAGACAATGGTTGAAATGAAAGCTTCAGGCCTGTTTCATGTCACAAACATAACTAGACTCATGTAGCTGTGGCTTTACAACAAAAACTAAGTAATATCTCCCTTGTGAAAAAAAAGGGGGCTTGAATGTATTGAAAGAATCAAATCTTAAAGTATTTATATATATATAAAAAACCTTTACTTGCAGATAATTTAATATTAAAGGTCACTCAAGTGTACTTAAAATAAGTACATGTTCATGGCTACACTTCTTAACACATAAGTACCCTTTAAAAATTGCACTTTGTATTAAAGGACTTTGTAAAAAAAAAAAAAAAAACTTGCTTAAAGAAGTATATTGATGTGCTGACAGACATGCTGAAGCCAAAGTAAAGCTTTTGATTAATTAAAGAGTTTTAATTGTAGTTAGTATATTTAAATGTACTAAAATGCAGCTTCAGCAGTACTAATGTGTAATTTCAAAAATATTTAGACATGAAATACAAGTTTCAATAGAAATTACATTTTAGTTTTCCATAAACAACTGTCAGTACATTTCATAGACAACAGAAGTAATGGTAACACATTATTTTTAAAGTGTTTTACTACATAAGGACTCTTTATGCTGAAACATGATGAAATCTACTTCTTTTTCACAAGGGTTGGGTTACTCCATTGAGTATTTCCTTTAATATTGGCCATAAATGGTTGATTGACAGAAAATCTAATTTGCATGAGGAAGGTGAACCCCTTTTACATCCAAATAGTAATGAATCTTTACAAAACAGAACCGGAACTCCAAAGTGAGCTTTAAAATATCTGAAGTCATCTGAATTCAGTCAGATATACTGAACAGAATGTGTTTGTGTGTAAGACACTATATGTGGAATTTCCATCAAGCCCAACAGATTTCTTTTTCTTTTCACTCCAGTGTTTTATGTTGCTTGATAAAAGCCTATACTAAAAATATTGTGTTGATAAATAGGTTTATAGAACAACATGTTTCTCATGAACTCTACTTGGTTTTATGCTCCTGGTGTGTTCCTGCTACACAGCGCTGCTCTGAGATTACAATAACATGTTACTATTGGCATCAAAATAAATATGCACTGCTAACATGCTGCTATCACGTTTGGTGTGAAATAGGCCCCGGGCTGGTCTAGTGATACTGAAAGAAAGAAATTAGACTTAACCTTGGACAGAGAGACTGGCCGTCTATTTGAAATGCAGAATGTAGGTTTTGGGAGCAGTGATGCTGAGCTAATGCACTGAGTTTCAACAGAAGCACTGGAACCTTGAACTATACTGTTGAACTGCACAACTCTGAGGACACATCTTGGCTGCATTTATATGGCAATGCACAGATTCAATATTTTGACACATTTGTTCACGCTATGATACAAAAACTCATTGCCCTGTCACGTTTTAATAAGCCCCAGAACATAACAAAATAACATTTACACTCTTCTAGTGCACACACTTGTGAGACATGCTGAGGCTAGATGCTACTATACATTTTAATTGCACCTCCAGTCAGGATAGAAAATTATCTTGTAACATACAGTACCTTGCCTGTGATTTGTTGTAATGTAAAGTGTGACATGACAGAACTGCGTACAGGGCAACAACCTTCTGTCTTGTAGTGTCAGTGTTATTTATTTATTTTTTAATTGAAGCAGAAATAAAACAAAATATAAATATGAAAAATGTAAACTTAAAAATTAGAACTGTTGCCTTGGCAACTAATTGAAATGAATTATTTTAAACCAAAGTACTAACTTTAATTTGCCATTTTTGGCCAATAGTTGTTGGTGACCGAAATTTCGGCGCATCCATTAAAAAAAACAAAAAACAACAATATTAATAATAATATCATAACATAACATTTTGGACACAAACAGATCATTGTGGATAAAATTAGGTCCCATTCTTCATGATTTCCTACGTAATATTATGCAAATATGTCGCATCCTGTCATTTCTTTAAAGGAATCAGAATGAGTTTCCAGCAAAAACCAAACCTGGTTTAACATTAGCATGCAAACCCAGATCAGCTCACTGGTGTTTTGTTGTTGTTTTGCCTCTGTTCTTCTGCAGGCAGACAGAGCTGACAAGGGATTTCCTCACACCATGTCAGATCCACAGCTGCTATCCAAGAATGTCCTTTCATCCATAACCATAAAGGTTCCACAGGGTAGCGGTCTCACCTTCTTAAACCTTCCCTCATCCTTCCCTTCTCCTCTTTCACCATTCTCAGCTTTACTGCTGGGCAAGGAAGCCATGCTTTTTTTTAAGACAACATGGCTGCCATCTGCACAAAACTGAATGTTGAGGAATATGCGAATGCTGAGTCATAACCAGGAAGCGGTTTATAATTAACTGTCACACAGCTCCAAGGGAAGAGATTCTCTCACTGGGAGCCCGTGGAGCCACGGTGCGATCACGCAGTGTATTGTCTGCGTAATGAGGCCGTGTGCCATAAAAAATCCAGGGTTAGCTGAAGGTTTCGCTCAGGTATCTGGAGTGTGTGTGTGTGTGTGTGTGTGTGTGTGTGTGTGTGTGTGTGTGTGTGTGTGTGTGTGTGTGTGTGTGTGTGTGTGTGTGTGTGTGTGTGTGTGTGTGTGTGTGTGTGTGTAAAGTGTAAACAGTGCTGTTTGGCTCTTGTCATTTTATGGTCACTTTCCCATGAGCACACAGTGCGAATACAAACTAAACACAGATCTCGTCCTGTCCCTGCAGATCACACGCACACACTCAAACACAGTCCGAACGTAAATACTCACACATACACTGCCCTTCCTGAACTTTTTTTCAAATGCACAGACATAAGCAAAGATAGCCTTTGCTTTGCGTCACACAGTCCTTGCAATGCTGGCTGGTTTCTGGGGATTTTGCAAGGATTATAGCAGAAAGTACATAGCTGATAATAACAAACAAACACACACACACACACACACACACACACACACACACACACACACATAAATAGAAAGTGCTTAGCTGATAAAGGCCCCCCACCCCAGTTGTTTATGCCACAGGCTGCATTGCTCTGTATTTTTTCCTTAGCTTCTTTTAGCAGTTCGCACAGAACTTTTGACTTTCCTCTCCATGAGCCTTACAGGTTGGATCACATAAAACAGAGGCCTATGATCAGGTCCTTCTTACTGGGGCAAAAGCACCAGTAAAATAAAGCTGTGCTCTAGTAAAATAGTACTGCTAAATCTTTGTCTGATTATGAACAGAGTATATAAACTAGAGGTCGACTGATACTGAATATTTTTTGATTGCAGAAGCAGATATAAAGCCAATATATATGATATCTAATATGATTTGATTTAAAGAAAAAAAAACATTCCTAATAACTGCTGAATTTAAATGTATATTTATTTTACATAGTATTTATTAAATTAGAAATAAAATAAATATATAAAAAATATTAAACATTTAAAAAAATTAAAATAAATAAAATAAAATAAAAACATTCAGTATTCTGGTAAGTCTTTATACAATGCGACTCAAATAAATATTCATGGAATAAAATAAATATTTTCTCAAATAAAGCCTAGGTAATGCAAATTGTACATACAATAAATATGACATGTAAAATACTGCTTCCAAAACATTGTCCAAAAAGAAAAAACTTATCAGCCAATATAACACCCAAATATCGGCCGATATAATCAACACATTTCCTGTAATAATATTTAAGGAATCACGTTATGTGTGTTTTCAATCAGCTGTTTAGTATCATAACTAGTGATGCTAAATCCATGGATGAAACATTCGGGTCTTCAAAAAGGTTATCGGACAGTTCAGTCACACGCTGAATTGTTTGCAGCATATTCTTACAATAAAATTGTAACTGGATATGAGACAGAAAACCAAAACAGTGCTGCACAAGGTGGATATCCATTGTAGGAAACAAAACTTGTATTGTCTTCTACTGTTTCTACTATTTTGCTCAAACAGTTTGTAAAGGACTATGTACTAACAATATAAAATAATAATAATAAAAAAGTATCAAAATATGCAGACACTTTTTTTCAGTGCTGAAAAAAAAAAAATCTAGAAACTCTTCTGCCAATGATTATGATGTTTCACACTTCTTCAGTCTGAGGGTTTCATACGCTCCAAGAAAGTTCTTTGAATTTCAATTTTATTCTCCTGAAACTCTCTCACTACCTAGCCTCATTCCAAAACATAATGAGCCACCTTACCATGCTGTCTACTGTCATCCTAAGTATTCTAACTGAAATGAAACCTCATAAGTGACTGATTTGGAGCGCTCTTCATAGGCAGTACCTCTGCCCCTCGCAAAAATAGCATTTCTCACTGAGGTGTTGAATAGTTGAATTGATTCCACTTATGTTTGACGTTAGCATATTGCTAAGCTAACAGTGAAATAAGAGACAGTATAGGAGGTGGAGTGATTGTAGAAAAGTGAATGGGAGAAACTGTAACAGATTTAAATGAGAAAATCTAAAGAGTTCAACTGTTAGGATTTGTTTTGTTTTGTTTTGTTTTGTTTTAACATTTCGATAGATATTGCCATAATAACATTATTGTGAATACGTTTGATGATGAAAATTGTATGAAAATCTGCCCAGGGGCTGCCAAAGTGGCTGCCGAAAAATCTGACCAGCCTTAATATACATAAAAATGCACAACACTTACAAATATTGATAAAAACAAACAAAAAAAAAATTAGATAAAATTTTACTATTTTATGGACACATTTTAGTATTGTATAGTAAATTCATCCATCTGTGAGTTTGGTGAAAACATTATATTTCTCTATATGAAGGAGAATATACAGATACAGAATCTCCCAGCCTACAGTGAAATACATACACAACGCACTGGGACACATTTAAAGGAAAACTATGTGAGTGGCACTATGTGGCACAGCAAGATTTTTTAGCATCCTCCACAGTCGCAGCTGTGCGGTGCCGACAGATGTTCATAGAGAACAATATGTTAAAATTTTAAAGACATGCTGTTGTACAGTCCCGCACTTCTTGTCTCGTGTGTGACCCCTTTTAAAATGCACTCTAAGTAGACGGCTCCCTCACACACTCATATCTGACCTCCATATCCTCTATATCTATGTAAATGTTTGACTGACAGCAAAATAACAACATATGGCTACCTGCAAGAGACAGTCCATTACCAACTATATGCAATCATTGGAGGACTGTATGTATAATCACAACAAATCAAGTTTTTCCTTGAATAGGCGAGTCGTGTGAGGTGGCCAGGCTGGAATTGGAAGATAACGGGGCAGGTATGGCTGAGGGTATGTATTCAGTGCACACCACAATGCCAGAACAGAACTCGACTTCAGCTTCACAATCTCAGAATGAGGAAACTGTGTGCAGAAATGTGTATAGAATAAGCCATTGTATGTGGAGCGAGAGTGTGTGAGTAGGTGCTGAGGTTTTGCTTAAAGAAGGTGAGAGAAAATAAGAGGTGAGGAAAGCACCTTTAACATATTGAAAAGTTTGGGCCTACTTGTGTGAGAGAAAAAAGGAGAGATTCAAGAGTAAATTCACAAAAACAGTATCACTGGGCTATTGCATGCTATCTAGCCCAACTGTGCACTTAAATATACTGCAAAAAAAGCTTTTGGATTACTGACATTCTATTTTAGTGTAGACACACTTCATTGTCTGCAAAACTACTTATCTGTGATAAATAAATAAATAAATAAATAATAAATAAATAAATAAATATATAATAATATATATATAATATATATATATATATATAGATATATATATATATATATATAATATATACGCATTATGTTCATTATTTCATTACATTATTTATATATTTTTTTTATTTCATTACAGTATTTATTATATTTTTTTTTTTATATATGTGTTTTATTTAGTTATTTCATTAGATTTGTATTTTTTAATCGCATGTATTTTAAAATATTTTTGTTTACTTGATATGTGTGTGTACTGTGTGTATTTATTATGTATATTTTCAAAATATTTACATGTATACACATTCATATTATTATATTTTATATTATTTATTATTATTTTTTTTATTTTATAATAATATATTTTTTTTATTTAAATGCATGCATGTGTTTGTATTTATATATACATAATAAGTATACATAGTACACACTCATATATCATGTAAACAAAAACATTTATTTTGGATGCGATTAATCATTTGACAGCACTAAAATGTATTTCTGTGATGTAAAACTATATTTTCAGCAACCATTACTTCAGTCTTCATCATCACATAATTCTTCAGAAATCATTCTAATATGCTGATTTGGATCTCAAGAAACTTTTCTGATTGCAGTGTTAAAAAACTGTTGTGCTGCTTAATATTTTGTGGAAACCATGATCTAGGATTCTTTGAATAATATAAAGTTCAAAAGAACAGACTTTATTTAAAATAGAATATTTTAAAATAAAAATTTTATTTTATGGTGTAGGATTCTTTACAGTCACTTTTGATCAATTTTATGAATACTTTTTATGAATCCTAGTAGCTCTTAGATATTTTAGGTTGGTACAATTGGCCTGTCTAGCTACTATAGGTGACCAACCTGACCACCTAAATAGTGTGTAAAAGTGCCTTGAGCAGCCTTGAAAAACATAAGACCAGCAAATCAGCTCAGGCTGGTTTCTGATTTACCTTATTTGCATAATTCCTTTGGCGAATTGTGTGCAAATAAAAGACGCAATGAGCTGGCACAATGTAAATTCCTCCTTCAATATCTGTACATAATTAAAACTCATAATTATGATTCATAATATTTCATATAAAGATATTTATATGATTATCAAATATTGCCTTTTCTGCCTTGGAAACAACTTTTCTGCTGACATAACCAAATTTGAGTAGGTGGAGAAAATTATATTAACCAATATTTCATAGCTTAACATGTTTAATCCAATACAACTTCTGATGGCAGATACAACCAAGTCCCATCCCACATATTTTCCCACTGACTATTCACTATTCACGGCACAAAAGTTATACGCACTGTGAATACAGTTTTGTGCTGTTTTAAGAATGACAGAACAAATAGTAAGTTATTTAAATTGTTGTGTTTAAGAGTGCTCATTTGTATCAGTGTGCGAGTGAATAGTCATTAGACTGAAATCACAGCTATCAAAGTTCTTGCCCTACCTCATCACTTACTTTTGGAATGAGTATAATCAAGGAAGAGAAAAGGTCTCTCCGCTCACATTCTTAACAATGACCTTTCTGAAGACAGACGGCAGTTTGTGTGCACACGTATTGCACTGTCTCGTCCAAAGAAGTCTATAATATCTGGAAAAGCCTATACTTTACACTGTGGATTACATAGGATTGTTGTTTTGTGGAAATTTGATTATCAATGTCATTAGGGGCAGATGCCCTGGCTAATATATTATCATAGACAGCAGATTGTATACTTCCATACTTTATAGTAGGCGAATAAAACAGTATGTGAACAGAGTAATATGTCCAAATTCACAGCATTCATAAAACAGTAGGTAGACGACCTACTATTTTCAGTGAAATGATGACGTGTGCATCTAATGGATACTTTGTTATCCCATGAGGCCATAGGAGAGGATTTGTGAATGGCAGTAAAGCGAAGCAACTGATGCTTTAAGTTACATGACAATGACAACATGAGGAATGTAGATTACATTGATATAGAACATACTTTTTCAACGGTCGCCAAGTAAATACTTTTATCGAAAAGTACCTACTCAGAGATTATGCGACGTCAGGCTCAGCCACTGTGTGTGTAACTTTACTCGCCAGGCAGAACAATGACAAGTCAGTTAATAATACTGAGTTGTGTAACTACTAGTGTGTGTGTGTGTTCGTGAGGCAATACACAAATCAAAAGTACTTGTTTCTGAAACATTCAGATTTTATCATCATCAAAAGAGACCAAAAATTAAACAGAACCCTTCCATAATAAAATGCTACTTGTATAATAAAAAAAAAATTGTTATTGAAAAGGACAGCAGAGACTTTTTGTATGGCTTTTCAACACCCATTCCACAACAAAGAGAGACAGACTCTAATAACTCCACTGAGTCACCAATGTTTCTTGCAGTTAAACAGTATGGTTGCTTTTGAATACTACAAACAATTGGATTGAGAAGACGTCAGAGATTGTGACATGCAACTCTACTCATAAGCAATAGAGGTTTGACTTGGACTCCATATTAGAGACATAAACTCTTTATGTCTACAAGGAGACTAATTTGTCTGAACATCACATCACTGTTTAGATAAAAGGCAGTCTCTCATGCACGCTCTGTCACTGTTTTATTTTTATTTTTATTTTTTTTCTGTGAGGATATGCATGTCTGTGGAAATGCCACCAGATGAGGCATGCTAGAAATACAGAATCATTTGATGATGTTAACTGTAGGTGTAAATAGAGTCGGCCACACGCCATTTACTGGAAGTGTGAGAGAAAACAAATTCCAGTTACCATAGTTGCCAATTCATTCATTGTGGTTAAACAGAGAAAAATTGCCTTTTGAGTGGGCATTTACAGAAAAAAAAAGTTAAGTGTTAAGTTTTTTTTTTTTTTTTATGTGATAAAGCTCAGGGGCCGGTTCCCCAATACGTTCTTATCGCTAAGTAGTTCTTAACCTATTCCTTAACCTCTCTCTTAATATTATGGCACAATTCCCGACACGTTCGTACACTAAGTATATCTTCTGTAAGTCACACTTTTGTAAGGTTGTTCTGGACCATTTGTAAGCTCTCTCTTAGCGTTGTTTGAGCTCAAGACGCTAGTCGCCGGCACTGTGCAGGAGTCTTTAGAAATCAGCGCAGCGCAGTACAAGTCAAACTATGGTATGTTGACAATGTTGTGGCTCAAAAATGATTTTATGTTATGGACCATTTTAAGACTTATAATAAAATATGTTCGCAATGGATACAGGCATATTTATGAAGTTGACTTTATTTGGTATCAGAACTAATATGGTGGTAATTAGCCGAGGCTATTTCGTAATGTCATTAAAGCGTTTAAATTGGCAATCACTTTTGATAATTAAAATCTGGCAAACAATTTGGCTCTAAATGGCTAAAATCTATAAATGGGTAAGCATGGTGGTGTCCAGTAAGTGACCAACTATGGCAGTGATCCAATGTGTCTTTGTATTGAATCAAAGACGGTGCCGGCCGCGGAGCCATTTAGTCCATGTCAGTTTTTTTTATTCGGCAAAACTTAAGCCCTTTTGACATTTTGCCTGACGTGGCTATATTAAAAAAAATTAGCCTCCCAAGACAACTCATTATGGAGCTGCTGGACCTTCTCAGACCTGCGCTTGCCAGGCTAACGCGGATGAATTTTGCTTTAAGCCCTGAAGTCCAGCTGCTTGCAGCACTAAGTTTTTTTGCTACAGGGAACTTCATCGAGGTCGAGGGAGAGGGCTACAGCCTAAGCAAGACCTCGGTGTGGAGGTGCGTCCACACTGTCACCAACGCCCTTCTGCGCCATGCCGGGGATTGCATCCGGGGAATTCTGATTGTAAGGTACCTTACCATTAATATAAAAGTGTATTACATAATTTTTAGAAGTCGTTAAACCCATGTCAAGAAGCGGCACAAGTGGCACAACAGGATCAGGAGGGTGGATGATTAGCGAGGGATACCCGGTTCGTCTACCCATCACAACATATCGTGTGAACATATTAGTGACAATTTGATAATTTAATTAATAATCTATATTTTACGGATAACTTAAACTATGTTAAAATAAATGTTACTGGAATAATTTGAGGAATGTTTCGTTTGCATAGAACGTGTTGTCTTTCTTAACGCTGTAATGCACCTATGCGTGAAGTGGAAAATCGATTCCTGAGCAACCGATGCCAGCTAATTCAGCACCTTCACTTGGGACAGCGCCTTTGTAACATCGAACGTAAGAGGCAGCGTGATAAGAAGCTTCCTAAGGGACACTTCGGGGAACACACTTAGGAACATAAACAACTTTGGTAAGATATATCTTTCGAGTCTTCTTAGCACGCTAAGAGTGAGCGTTATCGAGGAACTGGGCCCTGGTGGATATTTAATAAACTAATGAATTAATTTTAAAAGTGCATGGAATAATGGAAAAATTATTGGAATAATGGAATAACGGAATAATAATTTGATAACAGTAATAAATAATTTAATGAATAATAAGGTTACACTTAATTTTAAGGTGTCCTTTTTACAGTGTAATTATACATTTAAGTACTGAGTAATATTAATTAACTACATGTAATTACTGTATGGTTAGGTTTATGTTTAGGATTAGGGTTTGGTAACTTGCATGTAATTATGCATAATTTATTGTTATTATAATAGTAAGTGCATGTAACGTGTAACAAGAACACTTTAAAATAAAGTGTTACCAATTATATATAATTTTTCATTATTTAGTTAGTTAGTTAGTAAAGTAAAACCTCGTTTATTTTCTTTCCTGCTCCAGGAAATAAATTTAAGTAATATACTAAGTAACTGTCCTGCATCTAGATCTTAAATTGACCTGCAAAATGGCCTTGAAAGACTTTAGACTATACACTGAAAATTTGCTTGATTTGTGATTTGAATTAATCATTCAGACAGGTTTTGTGAACAGGATCGATTAATCATTGAAAAGATTTAAACTGTGCTTTGCTACTTCTGTCAAGATCATGCAGAGGAGTGCTGGAATGAATAATAAGGTTTTACATGGAAAATGACTGGACTTTCATCTTTTTCTTACACAAAATGCATGACTTCATATAAAGACTTTTTATAATTTTTGAGTTGACTTCCATTGTCCATTCATTTTTATTATTCAAAAAATGGCCAAGGTATTCGTCATATGATATTCAAATGATAAATTATCATTTTGCATTTTAAGTAAAAGTCTTTGGAACTTTGGAACAACATGAAGGTGAGTAAATAATGAAAGAATTTCAATATTTGTGTAAATTATTCCTTTAAGTGTGTGTGTGTGTGGGGGGGGGGGGGGGTAAAGAGAAAAAAATGTTAAGAGACAGAGAGAGAGAGAGAGATGGAGGAGACTTTGACACTGCAGTCTATCAATTTAATGTGGTGCCAGCAGGAGTTTCACATCTGTTAGGGACGAGGCCTTGGTCTCTCTCTGTATCTCTCTGTCTCTGTCTGTGTCCCTCTCTCCATCCCTCTCTTAGTCCGTCCTCCCTCTTCCTGACAGGAGCAGGACACATTACGCTTCTATTAGGACAGAGGGACACGTGTGTGTTTGTGTGACTGCTTTCGCAATGACATCACAGATCCAAAATGACATTTTCCAGCAGGAGGTGACTGGCTAGGGTTTTGCTCTAGCTGTTCATGTCCTCTTTGCCTTTCTCATGTTCCCTCTACATTTTACACTGCCAAATAAAATTGTGACAAGCTGATCTTTTGCCCCTGAGAGAGCCAATGCAAAATATGTGTGTGAAAGATACATCGAAAGCAACAAAAAAGGTAGAGATAGAAATGGTTTGCTGGTCCAAAAAATGAAAATTCTGGCATCATTTGCTCAACCTCATGACATTCAACTTGTATGGCTTTTTTTTGCAGAAGGCAAAATAATATGATGTTAATGGTGACCAAAACATCCAAGGTTCAATAAGGACACAAAGGTAGCATGAAATTAAACTTGACTGTCATATTCCAAGTCTTCTGAAATGGTACAATCAATTTGTTAAGCCTTTATCCACTCAATGCATGCATTCAAAGACTACATTTTAAAAAAAAAAGGCGATCCTCTTGTCATATGGCCAAATGCTAGATTTTAGAGGGGTTTAGGGGATGCTTTCAAGGGTTAACTTGACCTTGAGCTTCCATGTCCTCAAAATACCTATTCAAATGTAGATGTCATGGCATTTAATGAGGAAAATAGTATTCCACAATAGACCAAAAATCAGAATCATAATGAGCTTTATTGCCAGGTATGTTTACACATACGGGAGATTTGTTTTAGTGACAGAAGCTCCACAGTGCAAAAGAATGACAGGGACAAGTCAGGACATAGATAATAAAAAGAATAATGTACATATATACAAAATGTACAAAATAGCAAAAACACAATATATGA
Source organism: Cyprinus carpio (assembly GCF_018340385.1). NCBI lineage: Eukaryota > Metazoa > Chordata > Actinopteri > Cypriniformes > Cyprinidae > Cyprinus > Cyprinus carpio. The sequence continues at coordinate 15,877,700 of NC_056597.1, read as the reverse complement.
TTTAGACATGTATGCACAGGTATGATATGTGCATATTTGGAATGTAAAAAAGTATGTGTGTTAAATAAATGTATGTATAATAGTGTTGCGTGTTCCACGTTTATTGTCAAGTGTTCATGAGATGGAATGAACACACAATGATCACAAGAAAACTCATTCTTGTGATCTAATTTATTACCAATAAATAAAATCAATAGATTTCTTATTTTTTCTATTAAATATCCTGTTTAACTCTGACATGTGTCACATTACAGAAGTAAAATGGGTTGCATTGTAAAATCACTTGTTTTACACCAGATATGGAATTATGTGTGCGATAATGGATTTTCAATACCTCTTTCCTCTGTGCTTCGCTATTACTCATTTCTCTGTATCTCGCTTTCTTCCTCTATCATTCTCACCCTTTAGACAGAGCTCTAGGGGACCTTCAGACCGAATAAAAAGGTGACAAGACATCATCATTTTTCAGACGGGTTTGAGAGAAGACAGGATCAGGAAGAGAACAGCCTCTTACTTTAGTCCATAGAGAGATCACTGAGACCTTTATCCAGTCTCTCTCTCAGTTTGTGAAAGGCCAAATCCATGCCCACTACACAGAAAATGTCTAGAACAGAAGAAGTTGAAACTCTCAATCACAAGATGCCCCACACCTCTTAAAGGTAGGCTCTCTTGTCTCCACAAGAGACACAGTGACACATTTCTATGTTTCACGCTCCGCAGAGAAAGAAAGAATACCAGCTCTGCCTTTCTGCTCATGGTGGGAAGATGAAAGCCCAGAGATCAAACACTTCATTTATTTGATAGAAGTAATGTGAGGAGGAGAAAAAAAAACTGCACCTTTACCATTCTTTCTTTCTTCGTCCTGCTTTCCTGTCCAATCCTTGGTACATGAAACGCCTCACTTGCCTCCCAGCAAGTAAGCAGAGCTTCAGTACCATGGACAGCGACTCGACGGGACTTGAATGATTGAAAGGATAAAACCAGATTGATGGCTGGTGCTGAATCATGAGGTCTATAGCTGGGGCCATGAAAGGCTTGTCAGGTAAGTAGTCATTTAGCAAACATTTTATCCAAAGGGATTTACAGTACAAGGATAACAATCTCAGACACAGGGCATTTTTATACCTGGCTCATTTAGAGGGTTTTTAAGTGATCGCCTAAACAAAGTGGTCTCATCCCGAATGAAAACAAACTCTGGAGCAGTTTGCTTGTGGTGAGAAAGTAATCCTACCTGATGGACCAATTAACCAAGCTGTATCATAATTTATAATGGGAAATGAGTTGCATAAAAAGCAGCATTGTCAGCACTAATGCTGTCCAACCAAAGCACTGGGTCCCACTCTAATTGATAAATGATAAAATACATTGTAACAATTTGAGTCCCTGGGTCACTTAGGGTGTACTCACACTAGGCGTTTTGAACCGCGGCCGAGCATGTTTGACCCCCAAAGCCCGGTTTGTTTGACTAGTGTGAGCACTCCGTGCTGCGCTCAGGCACGGTTCATTTAGCCGGCCCTGGCCCGGTTGGAAAAGGTGGGCCAGGGTATGGTTCGGTTGGGCTCGGGAGCAGTACGCATGCAGTGTGAGCGCTAACCGTGCCGGAGCGCAGAACAGATACTATTTTGTGTGTCCTACTGTCATCATTACGACCGCAAACATATTCTATTACTACTACTACACTACACTTTTCAATAAATTTAATTCAATTAAGTATATTTATGTTTATAATGGCTCTCGTTCGTACCTTATTGATAAACAGGAAATGCAGTTTGCAAGTAAAGCTGCAAATTATTTCATTGACCTCAGCTGTCTCTGTAAAAATTTTCTGATACATACAAGTGTAAATCAATGCACAGGATAAATTATAAATGAATAAATTATTAATTATTGGGCAGAATATTAGCGAAAGTGGTTTTCTCCGTTATCTCATACATGACGTAAGCTTGCTCCGGCCCGGAAAGTTTAGTGCAAGTGTGAGTGCAGGCTAGCGGGGGAGTGGGGAGGAAGGCTAATGACACTCGGGCTCGGTTCAGGGCAACCGTGCCTAGTGTGAGTACACCCTTAGTATAAAAGTCCACAGGTTGCCTTTCAATCCAGAATTTCATCCGTTATGTTAAAGTTTGTTATGTTACAATGTTAAAGTTAAATGTCTTGTGAGTAACCCAACTCTAACTCTCACTAACCTAAAACTTAACAGTAGTGCAAGTAAAGCTCAGTTGACAGCATTTGTGGCATTATGTTGATTAGCATAATAAATAAATAAATAAATAAAACAAACACTTTAGGTCACATAGCTTTGCTACCAAAAAAAAAAATAATAATAATTCATGTCCTGAGGGCAGCAGACAGTTTCGGTCTGAGAGGGCAAACAGCATGCCTATCATTCACTTTCCTACATCCTTCTGAGAAATAGCATTTGACATTTTGGGGGCAGTTGATAGAGTGATAAAAGGAACAAGAGAATGAGAAAGATCTTTGATTATAGGATGTGAATTTAGTGGTCCAGGAGTTTGTGTGAGACCAGATGGTCCACACAGAATCAAGGCTAGCAAATAAAACACACACACACACACAATGCAGGGTAATTTATAATGAGAGACTATCACTGTTGTCATGATAATTATTCCTCATAATCCTATTCTAATGTGACTCTAGAAAAGAACATATGGCATATTAATCAAACGCCAGTTAAAGCGGCAGTGTCATACAGTACAAGAGATGAAGGTCAGCTATCAAGGGCTGAACACCAAATATTAATTATTTTTCTAAAAAATTAGATTTTCTGCCTTCACCAGTAACAAGTTCAGATAGTGATCCAGCCAGGGGCATTTTATCTGAGGAGGTCAGGGACGTTGTGCTGTCTTCAAAAAAAAAAAAAAAAAAAAGTATGTAAACCTACCTCTCTTTTTTACAATATTTGAGATTGATGCTCAGTCGGATATCATCAATTCTGGTCACATTAGCATCGAAATGAACCAAAAAGCCTGTCAGGGAGCTGATTTTAATAAATTATTCAATAAAATTAGCATCCCTGATGTCAAAGAGGCGTTTTACAACTTTGCTTGAAGCTGCATCTCCGTAACCATCATTACACTAGTGGTGTTACAATAACAATAATAAGATCAACAGAAAGTAAACACAAATTAAAAAAAAAAAATCTTTTTATGTGTTATAATACATTTAAAAATAAATCCATGTTATTTTTGAAAACTGACACCTAGTGTTGAGGATGCTAAATTACACAAAAAGGGTTTTTAATATGATTGGCATCTTGAAGGAATAGTTAACCCAAAATTAAAATTTGCTGACAAATTCTGCCAAATTTGGCCTCAGGCCATCCTGAGTGTGAGTTTTTTTTCTTCATTGAAATTGATTTGGATATATAACATTACATCACTTGCTCACCAATGGATCATCTACAGTGAATGGGTGCCTACAGAATGAGGTGATCAGCTAATAAAAAAAAAAAAAACATCACAGTAATCCACAAGTAATTGATATGACTTTATTCAATCTATTAATATCTTGTGAAGTCAAAAGTTGCATATTTGTAAGCAGCAAATCAATCATGAAGGCATTTAACTTTATACCTTCACTTCTGGACAAAATATGATTCCGCAAGCCATAATAATGATTTCTCAAGTGAAAAAGTCTATCCACTGTTGTTTTCTCACATCAAAATCCACCAACATATTTGTTTAGAACCATTTTATATTATTTTTTAAACTGTTTAATCTGTGCACATTTGCTCCTAATTCAGATGAGAAAGCAATATTACGGTTTAAATTAAAAAAATGTCTTCAGGGATTTGTTTCTTACAAACACACAGCTTTTCACTTCACAAGATGTTAATAGGTGGGTGGGAGTCATTCTGATTACTTAAAAATTATTGTGATTTTTTTTATTTTTATTGCTGTTTGAATTCTCATTCTGACGGCACCCATTCACTGCAAAGGATCCATTGGTGAGCATGTGATGTAATTCTAAATTTCTCCAAATCTGTTTTGCTAAATAAACAAACTCATCTACATTTTGGATGGTCTGAGAGCAAGTAAATTTTGGTGGAACCATTTCTTTAATCTAACGGAAGTGAACATGGTTTTAAAGGGGTGGTTAACTGCGGCCCTATCATACACCCGGCGCAATGCGGCGCAAGGCGCAGCGCAAGTGTGTTTGCTAGTTTCAGTCCGGCACCGTTCGCATTTTCCCGTCCAGCGCCACGTCATTTAATTAGCAAATGAATTTGCGCCCATTTGTGCGCCCATGGGCGTGCTGGTCTAAAAAAGAGGTGTGTTCAGGCGCATTGCTATTTTAAGAAACTGAAAATAGACTGTGCCATAGACCAACTCAAACCTGGTCTAAAGTCTGGCGCAATGTTTTTTCTTTGTTATTTAAAGAGCGTGTTATTAGGGGCAGGTCCACAATGCGTGTACACGCTGCTTATTAAACACAGGGACGCACAGCAGCACACAAACATGGCAAATATTAAAGGATTGCATTGCATAAGAATTTTTTGTAGGCTAATTAAATATAAAAATGCCTGCATGTCATAATGGATAGTCATCGCATGTGTCAGAATTAGGCTATCTATTTGCTCGCATACGAGCAGCTCCATTTCATCTCGGAGACACGTTCTGTCTTTGCGCTTGCCAAATTCCGCCGTGTAAATAGCAAATCCGTCATGGCATGAACTGGCTCTTAAAGGGATTGGAAGATGAGACTCTGATTGGTTTATTGCACGTTACGCCCAAAAAACACCCATTACTCATTAAGAGAATAGGGACAACCCTTTTAGACCATGTGCCCGGGCGTTAAAATAGCAAAAGTGGATTTGGACACACCCTGAGTGCACCTGCACCGTGCGCTTTACACTTTGCGTTTAGATCATTAAAATAGGGCCCAGTGGATTTGGTGAGTACTTGTGTACTGTTGCCTTTAAAATTTGCTTTTAGGGACTACAACATTAAAAGCTGTGCTTGCACATGTTCTGCACGATCCTCTTCAATAATATCCTCTGCTTCTCAATCAGACTCAAACTGATAAGCAATATTAACTACAACATTGTTTACAATACAACTGGAGCACATGCCGCTGAGGTGAGGGGCGGGATGTTTAGACAAGCACTAGAGGTGGTTTAGCCAATCACAACACACTGGGCTAGATAACCAATCAGAGCACAAGGAGGGGCTTCATAAAAGCAGTAAATGATCAGTGCATTTCTCAAAGAAGGGACAGAGCAGTTGGAATAAAGGTAAATTAAGTGATTTGTTTTTTTTTGTTTTTTTTTTTTAAACGAAGCATTAACACATGTTAGACTACACCACATAAACACAATCAAGCCTAGAAAAAAAACAGTGAACCACCCCTTTAAAAATATTTCAAAAGTACTAGCCACATGTGTTCCAAACGTCCCTGAGTGTTGTTGTTTAGATTTTTCTTACAAGCAAAATACTTCATAAATAGTACTTGTATACATTCCAGCTGCCTCTGTGTTTGATGGGCTCTAGAGCAAATCTGTATGGGTGACCCCCCTCTCCCCTGAGCCAAATGAGTATGCTATACCATAGATGACCTTAATGGGTCCCTCTCATCACACGGCTTGGGACAACACCTTCTCATTTCCACACGCCACTGGATCCTAGCGCAATTAATTTCAAAATCTGTCATCCATACGTTTATGGTAAATTAGAGGCAAGAGACAAATATATATATAATATATATACATATTTAATGAAGTATGAACATATTCATCTACTCGCTGGATCACGTTTTCCGATTGGCCAACTGCACCCTTTAGCACAAACAAACATACAGTATCCCAAGCCACACACACATATACAGTACACATACTCCAGAGAGAGAGAAAGATCTTCTTTATGAGGATGAGTAATGAGTTGACTAGTCAGGAACAAAGCTCTGACCCATGTTGTGAGCAATTAGATTAAAGAAACACAGCAATTTGCTTTAATTGCATGTCCCACACTTCCCCCTCAGGAGTGAAGGAGTGAGAGAATGAGGGAGTAAAACACTCAAGAGGACGAATGACTACACATGCTGTAAAGATAAGCTCAAAATGGCAAGAATGAGATTATAGAGAGAATATAACTGGCTGAAAGCCGTCTGCCTTCAGTTTGACTCGGTGCCATCTAATAATATTAGGAATAATACAGTCCAAAATGAAAATGTACTCAATTTACTCGCATTCATAAGGATATCTTGACCTCTCTTTTCAAAATGAGGGCTATCAAACTTTTATATTTAGTGTGAGATTCATGGACACTTCTATGATATTTTTATGGTGCTTTTCGAGTCCCCGCATTTTTGGGGAATAGTCATGGCTAGCTAGTTTCTCCAACAATGCATCACACGATGGTAATTAAGCAGTGAGTTGCGTTGTTATTTGGGAAACACATCCCAGATTGGATGACATAATGTTCATTAAAGGTTGAAGTATTTTTTAACAGATGACCTGAGGTCAATGATGCCTGCACTTTTCATGAAATGCACAGTGTGCTAAAGACATTACTGCAACAGCCCTATCAATTACAGCTCCTCATGCGGTCTCCTGAACCCTTTTTGCTATATTCACATATTAAATACACAGGCATTGGGGGCATAATCAAATCATCGCCACAGATACCAAGCATGTTATTGGAATGTGAGGACCCCTGGCTGTGGCGTAGTCATCTTAATGAACAGTAATGTGAATTTTGTATGGCCCCTGACCTTGTAGGGCTTTTCTCTTGGATGCTGAGTGCCGGAAAGAGAGTGAGAAAGAGATGAGGGATATGGGTTATTTCATTAGCAGAGCTTGTCTTATGCTGATGCAGGGCATAATTAGCCACTAACTGTCTATGAGAGCAGTCCTTTTTCTCCGACCACCACTCTAATTGCTGGATCCTTTTTTTTCCACCAGCCCACAGTGCCATACTTAATTAAAATTCCTCCTTTTTACCTCTTGATCCAGAGCAAATAGATGAGAGAGAAAAAGTGAGAGGGAAATAGATAGTGATGGGGCCGAAATGGACCTCCTCTTGTTTCAGAGAGAACCCGCGAGATAGAAACAATGGGAGAGTGATATTGAGAAGCTAAATGAACCCTCCCACCATTATTGGTCGGTCATTTGTTATTTGACCTTGACAGCAGCTGTTGAACTCAACTTAGCTCCCACAGGCGCTAACATGCTAATGTATCATAAAAAGGGATAAGAACATGAGAAATGTATGATTCTAGAGCAATGGTTCTTAACCACCTTGATTGAAAATATGGCAAAACAAACATTAAGCCAAAACAACTAAAAAAATCAAGATGTGTTTTAATTGACCCCTTCAGCATCTGCCCTAGATATAAGAGGGAGCCTAATTTTAAATTGGTCACTTCTACACATTTATTAAATCGTAAAATCTCAACACTCTCAGATAAAAAAGGTACAAAAGCTGTCACTAGGGTAGTACCCTTTCAAAAGTTACTCATTTTTACCTTATTTATATCTTAAGGGTTCATATTGGTACCTTAAATGTATATATTAATAGCTAAAGTGTACATATTAGCACCTAAATTGTACATATTAGTAATTTTTATGAAAGTACTTTTTTGAGAGTAAAGGAAATGTAATATATTGGTATTCTGGTACATTCCTAATGCGTATTCTTAAAAAATGTGTTTATGTGAATGTAAGACTAAGATTTCTTTCTTCAAACTCAAACATGAGAAAAAGTAATGACTTACAGTGAGTGTGTGCCTCAGATGTTCATTTAGTAACTGTTTTAACTGATTTGGTGAATAAGTGAACAGTTTAAGGCTCATGTGTTTGTAAATGACTCATTTGTGACTCATTTTGACCAATTAATTCAAATGAATTGGCCCATCATTTGTGCGCTAATCAGACTACACTGCAGTGTTGACAACACAACAGAAAAATGTCTATCTACTGTTCTTTATTGTGTTATCTTCCAGTATTTGTTTTTGATATAACCTCAGCCCTGCCTGTCAATCTGTTGGCTATCAGCCACCCAGGCCCCAACACACAAGGGACGACTGTATGCGTCAGCATTCAAGAGTATTAAATTACCATTCTTGTACCAATTAGATCCCACATCTGTGCGCAAGAACGTTAGGGTTTTTTTTTTTTTTTTTCGTTTTGCAGATCAAAGAGGTCAAGCCTACTCCCCGCTCCAAGCGATGATGTGTTCATTCCCTCCAACCCACTCCACTCCCACCCACGTCACGCACCAGTGCTATGATACATCCATTACTGAGAAACAAAGACAGGAAAGGCAAGAAGGGCTAAAAATGTATACCATATACATTACATGCATGGCATGATTTAGCAAAGTTGCACATATTCCTGAATCAAAGCCCTTGTCAGTCTTGGAAAAGAATCACAGACTTTCCCACCCAGGTTATCATTTAACAGAATGACCCCCAACCAACCAGTGGTTTATTTGTAATCCTGCGTCTAGTTTGGTCTCATATTAAATCAGCAAAAATAAATTAATTAATTAATTAATTAATTATATATATATATATATATATATATATATATATATATATATATATATATATATATATATATATATATATATATATATATATATGTAGGTTTTCCCATAGAAATTAGTGGGTAGCTATGATTTGTTACAAATAACTGCAAGGAATAATCAACCCAAAATTCACTCATTATACTAAATATTTCTAAACCATACTTCCAGTATATGAATAGCAACTTAGTATATCCATTGAGAATACTATGAATAGCTATTTTAAATGCAGTTTTTATTACCGAATCTTAATAGATTTCGTCATTATTGTCATTAATTACTCAAATCGTTCCAAACCGGTAAGACCTTCATTCATATTTGGAACACAAATTAGAAATCATTTAAGAAATCGTTGTTATTTTTGTTTTCTTTGTACACAAAAAGTATTCTCGTAAATTCATCACATTACAGTTGAGCCACTGACGACAAATTGACTATTTTACTGATGTCCTTACTGACTTTCTGGGCCAGTTGTTTCAGTTACGTTGCTGTCTATGCAGGGTTAAAAAGCTCTCGGATTTCATAAAAAAAAAAAAAAAAATCTTAATTTGTGTTCTGAAGATGAATGAAGGTCTTATGGGTTTGAAACGACATGGGGGTGAGTGATTAATGACAGAATTTTCTTTTTTTGGGGTGAACTAACCCTTTAATTGCCCAACATTACTGCATTACCCTAAACAAATTATGGTTTTTTTTTTATTATTGGTCTGACATAGAGACCCACATCTGAAGACACTGGTACCAACCTGAACCTTACTCTAGTCTTAAATTCCAAAGGAAAAAATATTGATAAGAAAGTTGCTCCTGCTTAAGCAACAACATAAAGTAAACATAAAATCTGATTGGATGATACAGAAATGTCGACCCTAGGAATGTACTATGCAAAGCTTATATTAATGTCTGCAGTTTAAAAGCACACATGGGTACATTCTAATCGGACAGCTGGACAGATGTGCTGTTAATATTCCTCTCTGTCCAGCAGTGACCATTTCACAGGGCAGGCCACGGTCATGCTGAGACACATCTGGAGCAAGACTTGTTCCACCAGCAAGGGTCCAATCTCTCTTATACACACACACACACACACTACAGTTATCTCTCTCTCAAACACAAACGTACACTAACACACACCAAATGTCAAACTCAATTTCTCTCATTTAGGCTCATCTTCCCTGTCTCATAAGGTCTTTCCCTAAGCATCCAAGATCGTAATTATGGTAATACTTTCACCCACTGGGCAGTTGAGGCAAATTTATGACACACATGCATAAAAATACTTGGATACATAAAAATTTCAAGGGGTTTGCTATCTAGCATTGCATTGTTAGACCCTGCTGGAAGACACCATAACTACACCATCTGGCAGCAAAAAGCATCTTTCTCCATTGACAGCCATTCAAAATTAGCTGTGTACTTTGCCAAAATTTAAATCAGAAATATTTAATTATCATATTATAGCAGATGTTTTGTCAGTGCCCAAATGGTTTAGAAAGGATCTTAAAAATGAGAAAGAGGCTTACAGTTTCTCTGTCTGCTGCCTTTCACGTCACTGCTCAGGATAGTTGCTAGTGTGAAACTTTTATTAACATTGCCAAGCATTATATAACATTTGGGCACACAAAAAGGGTTGAGGTTTGCTAGCTAGCACTGCATCATTGCACAGTATGCTGGTAGATGCTGTACAGTAACTACTCCATCTGGCAGCGAAAAGTATCTTTCGTCATTGACAGCCATTCAAATAAAATGTGCTTTCTGCCAATATTTAAATCAGAAATATGTCGTTATAATATAGCAGATGTTTCTCCAGTGCCCAATCGGTTTAGAAGGGATCTTAAAAGCTAGAAAGTAGATTACAGTTTCTGCCTTTGCTAGTGTGAAACTAGCTGTGTTTGACTTGATCAGTGGATAGATTTAACCGAGATTTGCAGAGAGTTGAAAGTGGAGATGTGAAGTCAGACACTTTCTGCTTCCAGCAGTGACGCTGACAAAGTGTTTGCAAAGTTTATCCCAGATGAAGTGGATTAGCTGCAATATTTGTCAAATACATAGACAAGCTACATACGTTTTCAGACAATACTCTATGTATAGTTAATACACCGCCTGTATATACAAGAAAAAAAGTTTAACATGGACCTATAGCTACTATTTAAATGCCAATACAGTGGGGTTATATTATAAATATATATTTATTATCAGTTTCTGCAAGCATTAGCAAATGTGCTAGAATATACACAAAACATGCACAGTATAATGACTATCGAACTTGATTTTTACAGTCACATGATAGGTGATTGCTAATAAACAATATGCCAGTGGAACTGAGTGGCCATGAGCAAGATGGCAGATATGAAAACACACAGTATTACAGGAAGAGTTAGCATTATGCTAACTGAAAGTTTTCTCTAGCTATTATAGATTTTCTATGTTACACACACACACACATACATAAATGTGGTGTATACAGCAAATATTTCAGAAGCAAAGTGCCAAAAACATGTCAAAGAAAAACAGTAGCCTACTAGGCAGCAATGTTAGGAGAGTCCCCCAGAGGCTAAAAGAATCAGGAAGCTGGAATTCACAGAGTCTTCCATGAACCGGACCCGGACCCCTACTTGGCAGCAGAGGACTCTCTAAGGACTGCTGGGACAATTCCACAGTATTGATTTTTGGTGTAGAAGGCTTGTATCTGCTGAGACTCTACAGTAAGGCTTCTGAATTGGGGAAGTGGTCTGTTTGTGTGTGAGTCAGTGCGTGTGTGTGTCGCTTTAGCGAAAAAACAGCAAGTTAAAAACAATTTTAGCGAGGACAGGACAGTAGAGGAGAGGATGGACAGATATCAGACATTCACGGTACTCTGTGTGGATAGAGCGGTGGATTTCTCTCTCGAGGAGTGTGTACAGCCCCGAGTGCTTCAATGTTGTGTAGCTGACAGAGATAGATAAACAGTACTGTTCTCAAAGGCCCACCATTCCCGGACTCAGTTTAATCAGTAACCGTAGGCCACAAATGACTTGACTGATACAAGCTTCCCTGAGATCTCAAAGATAATTCTGCAAACTTTCTATCTATGAGAATAGATCTTTTTTTGTTTTGTTTTGTTTCACTCTTGACTAAATATCTATCACAGAAAACGTATTTAGGTGACATTTTATCACAAAATCAAAAAAAAAAAATCTGTTGTTGTTTTAGCATAAAGGAAGTCTATTTTAAGACCATTAAAGGATAGTTCATCCAAAAATGAAATTCTGTCATTATGTATTCAACTAATGCTTTAGGATTTAATGGCCCTAAAATAGACTTAATTTTCTTTACACTAAAAATAATGTTATTTCCTTCTTTTGATTTTGGGGTGAAGTATGATCCGCTTCATGGCAGGTCTCGTGTAATTCACCCTCTTGCTGTTTTTGGATGAGACGGAGACAGATCTCTGCTCTGTCAGCTTCTGTAAATACAGTACTGTAACATGTTCTCTAAATTAACCTTGCGTCCGTAATTCAGTCAGACAGCATCCCCATTAGGACTGACCAATAAGGTGAACCTGACGTCTCAGGAATTATAATTCAGGAAGGCAAAAGAAAAACTGATGTTCTGACCCCAGGGAGGGCCAATGAGTAAGTGAGGAGAGTGAGAGGAGTAAGGTTCATTAGCATAATTACAGCCCTTGGAAAGTTTTGGTTTGATTAATGGTCGACACTCATGCTCTGACACTGGAAAACCGAGGCACATAATTTGTTGGGTGTCATAAGGGGATTCTTGGTGTTCGGAATGCAGCATCCGGATCTCTTTCATCTTTTACACACACAGTCTCTCTTACACTATTTTCTCCTAAACACACACACAAATTTCAAACTCACTTTGAAAAAGTATACATGCAAAAACACACATAAAAGAAAAACATACAAAAATACCCCCCATGCATTTTTTTATAATTATAATTTACACAGACTTCACAAGAAAAACAGTCACAATCTATAAACCTAGAAATATTTAAAACAAACATATTTTACAAAGTAATCTACTTAAACCATTAGACAAACACAAACAACAAACACATACTTAGACATACTGTGATATAATTTGGACATGAAAGCCACAATAAAAAAATACACAAGATAAAAACATCAAACCAAATCAAATCAAGACCAAAAAGCATTGAATTTTTGGTTGTTGAAATTTTATTCTTAAAAGTACATGTGTGTGTGTATCTTGCTAGGAAGTACTCTTGGGTAAACTTAGTATCTAAGTTTAAACATCCTCTGAAATGACCTTGGGTCCAATTGATTAAAAGTAAAAGCACCATGTTCTCTAAGGCCCATGATTCATGGACCCAGTTTAATCTGTTTTAAACACAAATTTTCAAAGCTAATTCTCCAAACCTCCTATGAATGCATATCCTTTTTTTTTCACCCTCAACTAAATCTCTGTCAAAGACTCTAAATCTTGCAAAAAGTCAAATTAAAATATATTATTAAAAATATACTATGCTTAATTTAATTCTTTGTTTATTTTAAATACTTTTAATAAGATGTATTAAATGTAGGTTTGTTTTTATTTTTTAAATGTCTAGTGTAGTATACACAGTATATTAAAATGAATAAATATTTAAATTAAAATATTTAATATAGCTTATTAAAATTTTATTAAAAATAAGTGTGGAAATTAGTTCTGAGAAAGAAAAAAAAATGCATAGAAAATTGAAGTTACTTCCTAATAATAAAATAAACAAACAACCAATAAAAAACTCTGCATGATATTTTTAAGATGCCAGTTGGTTCTAATGATACATGTATAAGTATTTTTGGGGTTACTGTACACCAGACCCAAACAACTCAGAGATGTGTGCATTTAACATAGGTCTGAATCCAGAAAGATGGGTTAGTGACGCTATCTCCAACTCTAATCCGATGAGTGCTAACGTAAACAACCTGTGAGCACACATGCCATGATATCTGTTCTGAAACTCAGTCAGCCTGCCAAATCAACTAATATGTTCCTCAAAGCACTCACTTTAACAGCCACGCTTTTTCAACTCTCTCTCTCTCTCTCTCACTCACTCTCCCTGTCTGCTTCCTAATCTTCCGCGGGTCTATTTAAGTTTAGATTCAGTGAAAGGCCAATAAAGAACCAGTTTAAATTCTTCATACTGAATACACACACTCCATTACCATGAATACTGAATTTATTGGCATAAGCTGTGGACCTGCGGAAAAGAGAGAGAGAGAGAGGGAGAAAGAGAGAGAGAGAGGGAGAGGGAGAGAGAGGCACTCATCGGCCATATCAATTCACAGTCTAAATTTCACAGAAGCCCCTTCTCTCCACTGTGGAAAGTACAGCGTCTGGTCTTTGGAGAGAGTGTTTATTTGGCAGGTTTAGAGGTTTATGAGGCACAATGTAATTAAGGAGGCCTGGAGAGAGTGCGTTGTGTGTCAGTATTGCCGGGGGTGGGGGGTTTGCTTTGGGGTTGGGGATACTGGGATCTCATTATCGCAGAGAAGGTAAAGAGATGGTAACCCTGTTCTCTCACTCTCACACACAGATTTTGCAGAGTGTGAGATGGAATTGTCAGAATTACAGTCAGGCCTGTGATAACAACATTAAAGGTCCCCATAATCAGGTCAGGAGGCAGTCAGTTTATTTGCACATTGATATTTTACAGAACATAAGGCCAATAATTTACCAGTAGTTTATGACTGGATCGTTAAGGCTCTCCGGTCCATTTTTAAAATGCTAAGCACCTAGGGACATGAGCATGAAGTCTTGTTTTAATGCTCACTTTATACTCATTTCTATTGAAAACTACACTCAGGACAGTAGTTCCAGTATACTAAAAGAATGTGAATTAGCCCTATTATTATTATTACAGTTCTATACTCCAGACATAATCAAACTTTCATAATCAAAAGTAAAAATAAATAAATAAAAATAACGCCTAATAACCTTAATATGATATTTTGTAGAATATCAAACAAATGCAATACAAGTGAATAGAGACAAGCTCAAAAAGCATACTAAAAAGTATAAAATAGTCCATATTGTTTGTAAATTATATTCAAGTCATATTCACGTTGTATCTACAGCTTGAATATTTACATTTCCTTGTGTTTGCCACAGAAGAAAGACGGTAATTCTGGTTTGGAATGATGACGAGTAAATAAAGATGGATATAGAGAGATAATTAACAAAGAAAACAACACTGTACAAATAAAATTATTTTTGAAGCATTATTTGGGGTTACTCAGGCTGCCACACTGCAAGAACCCTCAGGAAATCCTTCAGGCACTGTTTGAATACGCTTCAAATATCCTACTATGTACTCAATAACTTCAATATTTTAGTGCCTTGAAACTTTTATTTTTAATTACTATGGAGTTACTGGAGGAACTTCAGAAGCTTGTTTCTGCCTCAGAGTAATAAAAAGATAAAATAAAAAGCTAATTGCTACTTTATTCCACATAATTGTAACTTTATTTCCCACAAGGTGACTGTACATCTCACGGTTGCAATATCATTTCATGTAATTGCGAAATGCAACTCATAACATGATGAGTTTATATCTCACAATGTGACTATTCCTTATTATTTAAATGATGTTTACTGTTAGATGGAAATGGGCTCCATAAGGAACCACTGACAGTCTTGAGGGATCTTGTAGCAACTTGTTTTAAGACTAGGTTCCATTTTTTAAGTAAAAAAAAAAAAAAAAGGCAGTTCTCCGAAGTGTTTTGCCAGTGTGACAATCTGATGACCCACAAACAGTATTTAAAGTGTTTATTCATTTTGTAGAGTAAACATGAACTGAAAGTGTGAGAAAAATGAATTGAAATGCCGCTTTTGCTAATCTAAATTATATAGACACTTGAAACAATCTGGTTTGGTTAGCTTTAATTACAACTTAAAGGAAAACATGTTGAAGTGGCATATGGAGAAAGGTAGCTGTCCATTAGAGAGAGAGAGTGTGTGTGTTAGCGTGAGAAAGAGAAAATAAATAATAGATAAGTGCATCTCTGGCACATTAGAGAAAGTGAGACGCCACAGTGACGGGAAGTGTGGAAAAAGAGGTTTAGGCAATTCAATTGAATGCACTTCAAATCTAGTTTTTGATTATATATTTATTTATTTGTTTGTTTTCTATTACTGTGGGCTCAGCACTACAAATATGCCTGTGGCATCCAGTGCATCATAGTCTTCCAGTCTTTGAAATTCAAACTGAATATTAAGAAATATAACGAAAAGTAACAAAAAAGGAGACTCTTTACACACACATCATCGCATATGTTGTGTGCATATGGTGAGTAAACTGCATGTGTTGATTTTTGATGTGTAGGCCGCAGTGATTTATCAAATCCATGACCCATTAGTGTGTGTCACAATCTAGGAAATGATGAGATTATTCTGCTATCTGAGTGATGACACACTCCCAAGAAAACTTTGCCAGATTTGTTCTAGTCTAAAAAGCTATCCACACGATGTTTATTATGAGAGCCATTTTGCTTTGGACTAGAATCTGGCCCAAATGCTGAGTGAATATGGTTGGACTTTTTTGTTTCTTTTATGATTGTGTAATGCTACATTGTAGAATCAGACCCCAGTGTGATCTTGGGTAAAAGCAATGATGTGTGGCTTTGAGGAATGTGTTAATTTTTTAATGTGATAACACTAGTAGTTATTCTGTTAGGACACCTGTAGAACTGATTTCACAAAATACATCCACCATTCATCCTTGAGACCAATGGGATAGAAATAACTTAAAAAGTCCCTCAGAAAAGTTAAATTATAGTCTGATATTTTGTATCCAATGCAAGAGATTAGAAACAACTGACAAAAGCATCACCTACAAATAACTTGCTATGCTCCTCTTGGTTTTTAAAGGGGTCATATGATGCAATTTAAATTTTTCCTTTCCCTTTGGAGTGTTATAAGCTGTTTGTGCATAGATAAGATCCCTAAAGTTGCAAAGACTAAAGTCTCAAACCCAAAGAGATATTCTTTTTAAAAGGTAAGACTCGTCCACAGCCTCCTAAAAAATGCCTTGTTTAAAGTAGATTTGTATAGTATTGATGCTGCCACCGCCATGTGTGTTCCATTGTGAAAGCAAAACTACTTTGTTTGGCCTTCCAAAAGAGGACACAAGTAGAAATCAGTGGGTAAGTTGTATTTACAACACTGTATTTTCAACCCAATATTCAGATGTGTGCAGCGCATTTTACGGAGGACTGTTTCTTGATCCTGGGAAGGCTGTGCACAAAGTGGCATAGAGGAGCAACAAAAAGATACAGTGTGTGGAAAATAATGTGTTTTTTGAACCTTAAACCGCATACAGTAGATACATTGCATTACACCAAATAATGTTCTTTTTAGCAACGTCATATGACCCCTTTAATTAAATGCTTGCTGTCGCAGAAATTCTGCAAACCCAAATTTCTGTCACTTTTAGAACTACAGCAAAGACTAAGATTTATTGAAACTGATAAACTTAACTGATTCTGATCTATGACTAGAGATCTTTTACTACCCCTAAAAGTTGTTTCAGAAAGCGAAATCATTAGACGCCTACTGTAGGAGTAGAAATTTAACCCCAAATATTTGTCACTTTTAGAACTTTGGCAGAGACTAAGATTCAGTGAAATTAATTCATTGAATCGGATTCATTCCAGTGATGAAAGAGATCTTTTACTCTCCCTGAAAGTTATTGCAGAAAGTGAAATCATTAGATGTCTGTTGTATGAGTAAAACTGCAACACAAAATTTCGGCAAAGACTAAGATTCATAAGATTTACTGAAATTGATTCACTGAAACTAATTCTGTCCGACCGCGAAAGCCATCTATTACGATTCCCTAAAGTTATTTCAGACAGTAAAACTGGCAAAATCTCATTTAACTAAAGAGTTCAGCTATTAGATTACATAATTTCTACATTGTGGCTGTTTATTCAATAGCCTAGCGTAAAACATTCACATAATGGAGCATGAGGTGTTGTTTCAGCAGTGTAAATGGGTTAGTGTACCCATTTCAATGATATAAGCATTTATAGCACCATTGTCCCTGCAATTTACTGTCCGCCGTCAGAGCTTAGCTGGTGAAATGGTAAATATTTTGCACGAGAGAAGAGATTCTGTTCTCTGTCTAGTGGAAATATGTCTCCATTTATGGGATATAAAGCAAGCAATTGACAGACAGGAGGTCCTGCAGCAAAGGTACAGTGTCAGGAAGCTGATCCCTGTGTACTAATTTGATATTTTTAAGCACTTAATAGCAACAGAATCTAGTAGATTTGTATACTCAGTTTTCAATTATAATGCATTTTCAACGCTACAAAAAAAAGAGAAGAAAACGTTGCAGCATTATAAGTAGGTTGATAAGTACACATTCTACTATATAGTCATTTGAATATACTAACCTCACTGCAATGTTATAGAAGAAACAGGGGTTACACTTTATTTTGATAGTCTACTTTAGACATTCTACTAACGATTAGTAACTTTGTAACTACATGTCAACTACATGTCAACTAATTCTCATTAATTTGCAACTACATGTCTACTAACTCTCAGAGTAGACTGTTAGGGTAGGTTTAGGGTTAGTGTTAGGGATAGGTTTAGGGTTAGTATAAGTTGACAATAAGTTGACAAAGAAAGCTTTAGAAGATATTAAGCAGGCAGTCTACTAATACTCTACTTACTGCTAGTTGACATGTAGTTGCAAAGATACTTACTGTTAGTAGAATGTCTAAAGTTGACTATCGAAATAAAGTGTTACCGAAACAGGTTTGTAACACAACTCTCCCTCAAACGGCCTTTTTAAACCCATACTGATCAATACTGTTTAAGAATTCAACCCAAGGGCTTCTGGGTAATTAATGCTGGCTTTAAAGCAAACATCATCCTTCTTTGGGAAAATGTGTTTGGTATTAGGTGATTGGAGAGAAGAGAAAGAGGAAAAAGAGGGAAGGTAGAGGAGGGGAGCACATAACTCCTTAAAAACCCACTGACATGCAGACTGTGTATATACTGTACACTGCCCGTCCAAAAAA
The DNA here is from genome assembly GCF_018340385.1 of Cyprinus carpio. Classification (NCBI taxonomy): domain Eukaryota; kingdom Metazoa; phylum Chordata; class Actinopteri; order Cypriniformes; family Cyprinidae; genus Cyprinus; species Cyprinus carpio. The sequence continues at coordinate 15,859,129 of NC_056597.1, read as the reverse complement.
AAAAAAAAAAAAATCACACACCCTAATATTTTGTTGGACTGCCTTTAGCTTTGATTATGGAACACATTCGCCATGGCATCATTTCAATAAGCTTCTGCAATGTCACAACATTTATTCCCGTCCAGAGTTGCAATTCATTTTTCACCAGGATCTTGTATTGATGATGGGAGAGTCAGACCACTGCGCAAAGTCTTCTCCAGCACATCCCAAAGATTCTCATCGGGGTAAAGGTCTGACTGTGGACTCTGTGGTGGCCAATCCATGTGTGAAAATGATGTTGCATGCTCACTGAACCACTCTTTCACAATTTGAGCCTGATGAATCCTGGCATTGTCATCTTGGAATATGCCGTGCCATCAGGGAAGAAAAAACTAATTTATGGAATAACCTGGTCATTCAGTATATTCAGGTAGTCAGGTGACCTCTTTCTTTGAGCACATAACATAATCATCCATGCAGTAATTATCCAATGGGAGGATCTTAACTATTTGCTTAGTTAAATCCAGGTGGTGACTCTTTTTTTGGATGGGCAGTGTATGTACTGTATGTGCGTGCATATCAAGCAGCATTCTGTGAATCTGCTTCACAAATTCACATGACCAACTTGAACCAGTCGCGAAAAATGCACGAGGGAACCATGTGAAATTCCCAATTGCTTGGATTTCTAATGAACTAACTGGATTTCATCTGCAACAACCCCTTATGAAAATTAAACATTTTTTTTTTAGTACAAATAAAACCAATATTAAACATTTTTTTTTGGTACACAAAAAATAATATATAAATAACATAAAAAATAAATAAATAAACAATGGTAAATAATGTTTTTATACAATGGTGTTTAATGTTTTTATTTGTTGTAGTTATAGAAATGGTAATAAGTATGCCAAAAAAAAACAAAAAAAACAACATGGTTACTACGCTTTTACCATAATAAAACCATGGTTAATTTTCTTAAGGGACAGTAAATGTGACCACAACTTAAGACTGAACTACACTGTGATGAAATAAAATGGTGGACAGAGACAGCAAAAGTGATGATTACAACAATCTAATTAACATGGTTTTTAATAACGATTTACTATGATCTTGTGCTGTTAGCTTAGTAACATGCTAACTATACTGGAATTCATTGCGAGTTTACATAAAGAGTTCTATATTTGTGGTGCACAGAGCTGTTGTTTGGTATAGAGTTTAAAATCCAGGTCCCAATAAAGTTAATAGGCCTATGCTGTTTTGAAAGTGTAGTGTTAGCAGGTTTTGGAACAAAGCTAATGTTTTGAAGAAATCACACACAACATATACGTTACACTCCAACCCACATTTGTGCACAAAGAAAACAATGGAGATGCTACTAAACAGTAATTGGCTCCTTGCGACGATAGACCAAGCTTCTAGTTAAAATCTTCTTTGAGCCACACAAACACTCAAGCACACCAACTCGCTCTCACCGCTTCCTCTCAAGCTTCTGACAGTAGATTTAACCACAACAACTCATCAAAGTTTTGTATATGCCTTGATTTCTGCCTTGCTACTAATTCATAACAGCTCTGTGCATTTGTGTGTATGTGTGTGGGGGGGGGAGAGTTTGCTTGTAGGGTCACAATACATCAGGTTTGAGTATAATCTTGTAATGGCCCAGATTGTTTCAGATTTATACCTCCTAGTGTTGGACGCTTCTCAAGAGGCGGCAATTCAATAATTGATTCAGACAGAGGAGAACCTCTCGGTCTCTTAAAATGATTGAGGTAGGGTACGACGAGAGAGGGAGAGAAAGAATTAGGCAATAGCCTTTCAACAAGCCTCGCTTACTTGTGAGGTAGCTGAGGAGAAAAATAATGACAAGCTTTTTATTGTAAAACGATGTCATGAATTTAGTCATCCAAAAACAGAAACTTGTACCAAAGACTCTTTCATCCAGTGCTCACTCTATTACAACTGTAAAAGTGACATAAATGAGGTCAGTAAGGAAGAGCATGACTGAAATTCCCTTCAACTTTTATGACTGGTTGCAGTTGAGCTTCTTTTCTGCATTGCACCAGATATTAGTTGAATTTACTGATGGACCAGAAGATGTTTTAGAAATATGCAAAATAAATACATTACTTTAAAAAAAGAAATTAACACTTCTATTTGGCAAGGATGCAATAAATCACAAAATAATTCAGTATCAACTGCACTGAAAAAAAAAAAGATTAATTACAAAGAATCCTAAAGTAGGACATTGAATTAAACATTACATTCTGAATTACTGTATTTGTAACCAAATAAATACAGCCATGGTTAGCAAAAAAAAAAAGACTTCTACAACAGTGTGATGAGAAATTTGTTCATGCCTAACATTTGAGTGCAGTTGTGGATATCTTAGCAAAATCTGAGCACAGTTTGTGACATTGCTGAGATCACGTCTACAACTCTAAAAGAGACACTGTGTCCTAACCTAAGTTTCCAAAGAAAAGCAATTTGTCTGTCCACACAAAAATGCGAAAATGCAGCGTAATGCAGCACAATAACATCCAATCAGGACATATTTGACACACTCATGTGGACTGGGATTTTGAAACAATTGCATTTTATGGTGAGTGGGCCTATTTAACAACCTAGCGAAAAGAAAAAAGAAAATCAATCGGCAAATATCACCACTGATTAGGCAAAAACTCTCTTTTACCACTTATTTCAGTCTTCTCAGTGCAATCAAACAATCAGTAGCATTTGTCTTCTCCATTGTCTTAGGGCTGTTAGTAAGTCACTCACTGGCTGGTATTACCACCAGAAAGGCTTATGGATCGATTCTACCAAATCCTCACTTAAGCGAGTTGCATCAAGATATCCACTCACAAACATAATGTCATCAAAAAGCAGCACAGAGGCTATTTTTGTTCAGAAATACAAACTCCTTAAGTCTCTAAAGCTGATCCCTGCTTTATCAGATGATGGCTGAGCCACTCTACTAGCAAACCGACCGATAAACAAATAAAATCCAGCCTGTGAGAATGAAATATAGACAAAACCCAACAGCGTAAAAAATGAAGTCAATCATTGCAATAGCTTTGTTTTTAGTTTTCCAAACGATTTTCTTTGGAACTTGCCCATTTAAAATAAATACCTCTAAGGAAGTAAAACACAAATGGTGCGAAACCAAAAACAAACTTCTTTTTTTCTTCTTCCCAGAAATAAAATGAAAATGGAAACAAAATCCCTTTCAACTGTTCCAGAATAAAACACTGTTTTTTAATGGTGACTGGTTATTATCAATGGTAAGATTATTTTTTTAATAAAAACAAAATAACTATTCTTTACAGTAAACTTTCAGAATTACACCAGAGAGAACATTTCCAACACTGCAATCCAAGAGGAAAGAAAATATTTGTATTATTTCTCATAGAAGCCCATTTTAAGAAAGCTTAACAAGGCTTAATCTACTGAGACAGTGGCTTTGGAAGACTACATTTTGCGTAATGTTTACAGACAAACTGATGAGCCCATAATCTAAAAGCAAATTTAAAAGATTATAAAAAGCATTTTCTATAGAAAACCATTAAAAAGAAAAGGCCCAATGGCTTACTGTTCTAGGAGACCAAATTTATTTAGCATCTTACTGATAATAAATACTTTCTACAGACAGACAGATGAGCCAAGAATCCAAAAGTGCAAGTTTTTAAAATTAATTTGGGACAGTGCCCAAGAAGCGTTAAAAATACCAATTCAGCTCAGAACAACGTGAAATTTGCAGAGCAGAGTGCAAGCCAAACCAGTGCCGTAGGTTTGATTCTCATGAAATGCAGGAAATAATGAAATGTAGCTAAACCTTGAATGCACTGTTGATCTGGGAAGGAAAAAAATAATAATTGCCAAATGTGTGAAATGTAATAAGAACACTATTTAGTTATCTTAAACTATTGCCATTACATAAACTTCTCACGTAAAAACCTATTAGTAAAAAAAAACATTAGTGAAATACCTTAAAACACCACATATAGACCTCAAGATTCAAGAAACACAGCGAAGGTAAAAATCAAATAACTTGTCATTTTAAGGAGAGAAACAAAACTATATGCCATTGCACATAAACAAAATCTGCTTGAGACTAAATGTAATATATATTCAATTCAATATTAATATATATTCAGTCCAACTCACCTGCTTACTGGCATACCCTATGCACTTCTGTGGTTTTGGCCATGAACGCTATACAGCTCAAGGTTGCCAACTAATGGCCTGGCAATGTCAGTATTTTAAAGCCTAATAAATAAGTAAACATTATGACGATTTAAATACAACAACACAAAAAATGTCCCCCCCCAGAAATATACATGACGGTTATTAAAAAAAAAGAAAGAAACTACGACTTAAAAACTACAACAATTAGGATTTTAAAAAGAAAAATATGAAAAGTGAAAATTATCTTTTCATAAACATTTGTGTGTTTATTTGAAAACACAAAAAAACCTTTAAAATTCAATCTTGAGAAAGAAAGAAAGAAAGAAAGAAAGAAAGAAAGATGAAGAGCAAAAAAACTGCATTTTCAGAGAGTGCATAACCATGTTTTGTCTTGGACAGTGGTATACTAATCCCTAATAAATGTAACTTTACAAAATAGTTTTTTGTAATTGAAAAATGCAGCCTTCTCCAGTTCACCTGCCTTGAGCGTACTTTGTTTGTTTCTGTTTGTAACGCCTTAGCAAGCAAAGGTTGAGGCCGTGATAGCTCACCAAGTCAGGGTCGTGAAGAAGACTGCAAGGGGGAAGGGAGCAAGGGTGATCAACAGCGCTTCTTATCCACCTTTATTTTCTCGACAAAGCCACTCATCTTCCTGTCACTGCTAGAGAGGAGAATGGGGGAGTATGCTGTTCTTTTTTGCTGCTTCCTGCCTTTGCTCTCTCTAACTCTGACCAGCTCTGTGTCTCTTGCTCACATTCCCTATTTTAATAGTGAGAGCACACAATAATGCTTTTCTGTAGGAGGGAATTGGAAGACTTAGACAAGTGTAGGGGGAGAGAGAGACACAGAAAGGTTGAAAGAGATAGTGGGGCATATGGAGAGTGGAAATGAGGCAACTGCTGGAAAGAAAGAAGGAATGCACGATGCAGATGATAACAAAAGAGGGAGGACGAGATGATGAGAGAGACAGAAAAAGAGCGCTGGAGAGAACTGTGGGCTGTAGCTACAAGGGGCCATCGAGCAACGCCGTGCAGATTCTATTTCGAGTCGCTGCTTAAGTTGAGGTCAGTGCTTTCACTGCCAGACCAGAATGGTAATTAGAATGCAGGCGGATCACAAAGGGAATAGTACCAAAGAGCACTCTAATTCATACTTGCACTGCCATGTAGCGGAGGAGGTTATGCACCAATAAGAGTTGGAGTTGGGGTAAAGACCTCCAATGGGGATCTACATTAGTGTGGTTTCGCTCATCCCATAGGGGGTGTTATATAGGGAACACTGTTCTCCAATAAGAGCTTGATTGTTCAGTCAAAAGAAATTGATGTGCCATTAAAACTCAAACGTGGTGGTGAGTATCAGCAGGGGTAAAACAGTGGATGTGATAGTAAGGACGAGATGGATTCAAAACAACCAAGGAATAGTATTAAATTGTCCATAAATACAATGGAAAGAGAGACAGAAGAGATACTCTGCGGGAGGGGAAGAGATGACAGCAGGCTGTAGGTGAATGACAGCTATAGCATTTTTGTATCTCAACAGAAGAATATGGTGCAAAACCATGGTTTTGGTTCCCTGGAAATGTAGAAAAGCATAAACAGGGTTAGGGGCCATTCACAAATAAGCCATTTTCCATTCTACTGCTTTACATTATTTTTCCATGTAAACATGCGGTAGATGGACGTCTTTGTGTTTGCATCTTGCATCTTCTGCAGCTTCTCGCGCATGTCACAATGTCACAAAAACACGCCACTCAAATTAAATGAATAGATTCCAATTTTTTGAGGAAAAAAAAAATATTAGGGGCTTTTCACACAGAAAACATTTTTGCATTCCACTGTGTTGCTTTTCCATTGTTTTTCTATGCTCAAGTTAAAGTTCAACTTCAAAGGTCAAGAAAATGCATCTTGAGACCTTGTGTTTCTTTCCCATTTCATTTCTTGCGTCTTGCATTTTTAAATGCAGAAAAAAATTGTTCTTTGTGAATGGCCCTCATTGTTTATAAGGTAATCTGTCGATTGAATAAAAGCAATGTCTGCAATGTTGGAGCCTTCCATTAGAGAAAGGATGAACAAACCTAAAAAACATCTTTAAGAAGATTTGGTTGCATTGAGGGAGCTGATATTTAAGAAGAAAAAAAAAGTGCTATTGTTCCTAAAAAATAAAATAAAAAACAGTGTGATTGAGCTATTTCTAATTTTTCTAGAAGTTACTTAGAAGTTAATTTGAACTCAGTTTGAAATATTATAATTATTTTGTATTATATGTCTGTCTTTGCTCGGACAATGAAACTGTTTCCAAAGAAAAGCACTGTAAATCGGTTGTGCATTTCGTTTCATTTCTAATAAATTGGTTAAACAAATGATTCAATGACTCACTCATCGAGATGGTCACATGTCTCCACCTAGTGGCATAACAACGTAACCTGCAAAAAAAAAAAATAACTGAAAAATACCCACTAATGGGGAAAAACACTGACTCTGATTAGTTCAAAACTAAGTTTGATCGCACACCCTTCCTTAAACCCACTGGACTCCTTTTTTCACATTGCATTTTTTCGTTTTGTACCACAGCACAGTTTCTTAATCACATACCTCCTGACAGCACTATCAGCTGCTGTTTACCAATGTATCTAGGGAGAAGACACCAGCTTTACTGTTTTATTCATGTTTTGTCACTGTGCTTTTACTACCAAAACTTAACACACAAAATGACACTTGCCTCTTTCTGCCAGACGGATTGAAAGAAATATGCAGAATGCAAGCTGCTAACTGAAAACATTCAGTTTCTGTAGAGACAAGCATCAATAAGGAACGCATTATTTTACAATGGGAGTCAAAATTGAGGAACAAAGACCCGCATACATTCACTGTAGATAAAGGCCAAATATCTGTTGATCTTCATTCTTCTATTTTTACTTGTATTTGGATCTAAGTACCTGAAAGGGTGTTTACCTTGTTTATCATGTGTTTGGTGCTATGCTATTTCTTTTTCTTTATTTATAATAGTCAAATTATTCAGCATCAATAAAGGTTCACCTGCACAAGTTAGTTATTTCTTTTTTACATCAATCATAGTGGAGTCCACATAAATTATAATCTATGCTTTATACTCTTTTTTTAACTATTCCATGACAAGGACCCCTAAATATGATGATAATCTTCCCAAAATATGAAATATACATATATATATAGACATAATAAATAATGTTACAAAGTGTGTATATATTTATTAAATATCTTAACATGTTAACTTTGACAGCCCTAAAAGTAAATTTTGTATATATTTTTCCCTTCAAAAATTTTAAGCAGACAACGGTTTGAAAACCGCTGCCCTGGACCACTGTTTCAAGCCTACAGCAACCAAATGCACTCTTACATCAAGCAGATTTGGGTGAACATCAGAAGGTCCTTGATGCTGAAGTATGGTATTATCTGTATTAATGCTCTTCAGAAACACAGGGTCTTGACATTGCTCCATTTTCTGATGATTGATCCACAATCTGGACATTTCAGCAAAGGTAGCTCAACTATTAGAGCATGGGTTCAATTCTCATGGAATGCCCTTTGAAGTCGCTTTGAACAAAAGCATCTGCCAGACACCGTATAGTTTAATATAGTTTATATGCCAGGGTTTGCTTTGTGCTTTGTGTTGAAATTTCTTCGAAGGTCTGAAGTAAATCCTGAGAGACAAAGCCCTGTGCCGAGATGACACATTTGCTTATGTTATGACTAACATCGATCATATGTCTCTTCTTAATAAATTCTATATGAAACTCTTTTTGTGAGTTTACCCAGGCGTCGCGCTTGTCCAGGCACTGACAGATTATCAAGTGTTCATGACAGTCTTGAACCTACTTGAACCTTCATACTTGAACCGCAGATAGGAATGGGAAAATGACATAACAAGAATTAGAAAGTAGAGCAAATTGCTCTGCTGAATTGCCAACCAGTATATCAAAGCAGGTCTTGAATGACTCATACAATCCTGACCCTGAAATGGACTGTTCAGTAGCTGCACAAATTTTCAAACGGTCAGGGTGTTAAATGATGACAGTTGCTGGTTTCCTTTTCGCAGGGCAGTTCTGGCACATCTGGGACTCTGTGAAGCACCACCGGGCCTTAGTCCAAATCTTACAATCAACCTGACCCTGATCCAGTGGGTCTGAATGCTGTCCCCCCAGAGGAAGCCTTCTCTCAAATGGCTCCCAACACCGGCCTCTTGCAGACACCAAACACACACACATACACACACCTAGCTGGAGTAGATGCTCATGCCTGCCGCTCTTCAGAGGCACCAGATGTCGGTGGTCAGGGATGACATGGTAGTCTGTGTGGGGGTGAATCCCATTTCCTTTGAGGAAAGACTACTGAGTTGTGGTCTCGCTTTTTCACCTGCTTAATAATCTGAGGTGACTGTGGGAAACATAAGGCCACCAATTCAGGATTTGCTTTCTATTAAAAGCATGAAAACATTGACATGCCAGGATAATAAGCTCATTTTTTGAAATAGTTCTGTTCTAAAATCTTGTGAGCCACCTTATTCTGATATACTGTACACTGAAAATAATTTGGTGTAAAAACAATTTTTAATCAGAAATTGCAAGTAACACAGTGGATTACAGAGAAACGTTGAAGTAGAAATACTGTAAAAGTCTTTTCTATTCAACATACTTCCATAATCTTTGTTGTACTTATAACTTTGAAAAATCCTTTTTACACTGTTTCCTTTTAAGCATAATAATCAATAAATACATTTTTAATTACAGCTTTTTGTTTTTATATAATATAATATATATATATATATCTTTTTGTTTAAATATATATATATATATATATATATATAATTATAATTATTTTACTGCTGGCGATGCTGCACTTTTGGAAATATGTATTTATAATCGGCATTTCTGTTGCCTTTTCCCACAATGTTGTAGAAGAGGTTATTGTGATGCATTTTGGATTTGTCTTCTTAGTTATTGACACAAAATTAAATGAGGTAGACTTCTTACAAGGCATTAATTAAGTAGCATACATTCTAAAACTTAACACATTTGTGATGTCTTCTTCATGAGCATAAGTTTACAAAAAGAGCAAATGTTCATTAAAAAGTACTTTATGAAATGTTTAGAATACATACAATTACACAAATATTCACAGTCATCATTTGCTTCTGCTTTGGCTTCGTTTGGAGCTTTTCAGTGGCGGAGCAAAAACAGTAGACAATGCATCTGACAATACTTTTCTGTCTAAAATGCAAGTTAACTGCTTGTTTATTGAACTGTTACTTTTGTGTGAAGTAAGCAGCAAATAATACAGAGAGATGCCACTGTATTATTGTTTCAAAACAAGCAAGGGTTTACCTCTATTCTTTAATGCATGAGTATACTGCACTCAGTCTACAGACCAGAGATCTGTTGACAATCTGTTGGCTCTGCCTACAAAAAGACAAATGCTCAGTCCTACATTTGCAAACAGTTTCACAAGTCGAGAGAATTATATACATCTAATTTACATTCAAAGGACATCAAAATTAACAAGCAGCAGACATGTAACTGAAGGTGTAAGTAAACCTACTTATGCATTAGCAATGCAAAGACTCTGTTATCATGCCAGTAAATCATTGATCTTTCTACTGAGTTATAGTAATTTTGATAATGACATATTCATGACAGTGGATCCTAATTGATTGTATTGATTTATGGGAATAGCATAAATGACACAAAATATGGTGTAAAATGACCTAATAATTTACTTTGATGATTATTGATTAGGCTTTTATCAAACTACAGGTGAATTGACCCATGAGAAACAAATAATGAATCCTACATAAATGCTGTAAATTAATGCGTATTCTGTTTCTTTGTACATATACATGTAAATCCACTGTTTATATGCAGGTTGTCTCCCAGTATTTCTGTCTCCATTGAAAAGCAGATTACATCACAGAGAATGGTTTTGGCTTATATCGCTGATAATGACCCAAATACAAATTTGTGAGTCATGATCATTCAAATTAATGCACTGGAATGCTCACAGGTCTACAGTATAACAGTGTTTTGTGCTGTGTTAGGATCCATTGTTCTATGCTCCTTGACGTTTTTGACTGCTGGACTTCATGACTAAAGCATCAAGCAGCAGGGCTTTGTAAGGGGAACTTTTCATGTACCAGAGAAATCAATGCTGAGGCAGATGAAGAAGAAAAAAGCATTATTGCGAAGACCAATCTAAGAAACCTGTCGAAAATCTATTACACATCAAAGAACATGACTTGGAATGGCATCTTTGTCTGATTTCAAAAGACAACGATTTTCTATATTTCAAATTCAAGATTCAATGAATAGAGAAGATGTTCCACTAGCAGCCACTTCAATTAATTACACACAGGGCAACACTTCAGGCTAAACTTTGAAATTCTTCAAAAATTGACCTTACTCTCAGCAACTGAACTCTTCTAAAGAAAGCTGTATTTGTTGTTACGGTAATTTTAAAATATATACCATTCTGGTCTAAAGACCACAGTCCTTAAGACTGTGATATCCCTAATCAAAAAACTTTTCAGACTTTATTAAGCACTAAAGCACATACAAAATAACTTGAAAAATTAATAAATTAAATTATAAGTAAGAAAGATAAACACACACACACACAGAGAGAGAGAGAGAGAGAGAGAGAGGAGAGGCATAATTTAAAATAAAAAATATTAAATTTAAAATAAAAGTTGTTGTACATGAATAAGTTACATTTAAGTTAATAAACACTTACAGGAGATATAATTTATTCTAATTTAATTTACAATTTAATGCACAAAAGAATACATATTAAATAAAATTATACAATAAAATTAAATTGCATTACATTAATACAAATCAGTGTGTGTGTGTGTGTGTGTGTGTGTGTGTGTGTGTGTGTGTGTGTGTGTGTGTGTGTGTGTGTGTGTGTGTGTGTGTGTGAATACAAATTAAAGCTTTTTTTTTTTTCTAGAAAAGTCATGATGAATCATTGCCTCATCAAAAACTATTTCCGATGGGACTCTGCACTAGACATATTTTTAATGTCAACCAGAACAGAAAAAAGGTAACACTGAAACCTGCTAAGTAAAAGGCGACATTTCAAAAAGCGATAAAACACATCTTAACAAGTGAACTGTCAGAAGTAGTTTCTGTTTTTGTCCTTGATTCGTCTTACAGAACTGCCTACAGGAGATCCTCTGTCTGAAAAGCAATCCGATTTGAATGTCTGTTTTATTTAGCTGTTTTGTTTAGAAAATGCCGTTCTCTTTGTGCCTGGTCTCCGCTCTGCAAGAGAGGAGCTAGATCTCTTTGTTGTTGTCATTGTTGCTTGGGTGATTTTGCTTGCTTGTTTGTCTTTTGTTTTTATTTTGATTTCTCAAAAACATAATAGAATTTTGAACATCAAATGGAGGCTTTTCAAGGCGGATCAAATAATCTTAAGCCGGACATTAGTCGTGGAAGAGAAGCTGAGGCGGACTGCCTTTCCACAGAGATCAAAAAGATACATCAAAGGGCCCAAGAAAAACACATCCAAAAAACAGAACATCTGAAGCCCCAAATATCAGATAGCTCCACAACAAATGCAACACAAAACAACCCCTCCAGCCAGCCGTACCTGGGACAAGAAGGTGGCCCATAACAGCAAAGTTTCTTTTAAGCCAGTTGTTTGATAAACACCAAAGGAGAATGGATCTCTTGACAGTCTATTTGAAAGTCAACTAAAAGAAAGACAATAAAATAAGCAGAAGTGTATCTAAAATACAGTGTTTAATTACCTTTCCTCCAGATACTTCGCTGGAATCCTGTCTTGCGCTTTTTGCTATTGCCATGGTTACTGTCAGCCAAAGCTACAGTGTGAGAGAACCAAACTCCAGCAACATTACAGTGGAGGAATGCAGACTCCAGCAGAGAGAAAAATAATTTTAGTTTGCTGCATCCACAGGTTGGCAACAAGTACACTTGGGAAATACTCTGAATAATAAAATATTTGGCTCATACAGGTTTGCAATTATTACCGACTATCCCAAAACACTGATAAAACGATCAAAGTCAGTGACAAGACCCAACCGAAATAAGCCAGAATCACAAAGAATCTGAAGTACTTTTATGCTCTCAATGTGGTACATCAAACTCCAACTGCTCAAACAGTTGATAAATTAACAGAATTTCTCATCTAAACAGCTTGTAATGAGGTCAAGAGTGGAATCGTGACTGAAAAATCCACATGTACACTATTGGCCGAACTTGATTGTAATCCCACAATCGTTTGCACTGTCATCATGGCAGCCCACTTCTAACAAGGAAATGTTGGAATGAGAATTATGGTAATGAAGAGTCATGGCAAAGTCACAGCAATGTAAACACCTCACAGCTCTCTGAGGAACCATGTGTGAATTTACAGCAGATGAATGCAGCACCAGTCCGTGTGTAATGACTGTGTGTAATAGTGAGTGTATTTGGCACGCTCAGCATGCTAGTGGCCTCGATGAGATAATTGCATTGCATTAACTCCTCTTGTGCGATTGTAGGCCTAAATCTCAGGCTTTCACTCAATTCTTTTCCACTTGCTTCTTGACAATAAAGACCTACAAGACATGGTCACTAACACCAGTAGAGAGAGAATCCATACATTTTTTTGGAAACGGACTAAACTTTGATGTGCCAGAAATCTTGTGTTCAGATCTTCAGTGGCCACTAATCAAGTGCAGCATGAGCCAAGTTGTGAGTGTGAAATGACAGTGTTCTTTCTTTGGTTTTGGATGATACTTCAATACTGCTGCAATATTGAGGAGATATATAAATCATAGGTGTTTATTTTTAACTAGATTTGATATTTTATTTAGCTGGGAAATAAATGTGCATTATATAGAATTTGAAGTTAAAAAATGAAATGTGGACACACATTTCTTTTTATTATTATTATCATTAAATATTGTGGGGGTTTTTTAGCCAGTAATTTTATTTTATTTACTGTAATAGCAAATATTTGGGTATATTAGGGACTATTTCTCCATTTATTTGTTGTAATATGTCTGTGCGTCATTTGTAATTTATTTATTTACTTATTTATTTCTTACTTAAACTAAGGTTGGTAAATCTTTGATCATTTTCTGTTGTAGTTAATGATATATGATAAACAAAAAAGAAATCGGATCATATGCAGATTTAGGTCAAAGTAAACATTGAAATACTGGCAATTAAATATAATATTAAATGGTTGCAATTAACCATTTCTCTGCTTTTATAAAGAAAAGAAAATATTCTAAAAAATATTAATAAATGCTCTGGGACTTAACTGACAGATCCATTGACAGAAGGTTAAAATTATTAAAATTAATCATTTGAAAGGTACTATGTATGCATGGTCTTTGAAGGTAAGAAAAAACCTAAAGAAGAACAGAGTGAATTTGCTGTCTGAATATGCAGGTTAATTGCATTGGCACCTTGCATTTTGATACGTATCTTTGTCATTCCCTTAGTTAATTATTTGAAATAGAAATGACCGAAGACCAGTGCTAATAGTGTATGCTCTCCAGAGGGGTCAAGGCAGATGTAAAGTTGAAAAAGCAAAGCGAGAGAGACAAGGAGGGGTCACGGGGTATTAAAGCTGAGAAGTGAGAGGTGCAGAGAAAGCGAGTTACTGAGAAATTGAGGAAGAGAATGAGAAATATAATTGAATTGAAGTTTCAAATGAAGAACAGAGATGGAAAGAACGATAGAAAGAAAAGTCTGGCCTCTGGTATCTTCTGTCACTCTGTAATGCAGCTGCTTTTACGGCAGGCATACGGCCCATCTCACCGTGCCACTCGCTTCATTTGGCTCATGATGTGGCCCATCAGCTTAGAACCTAGAGTGGGCATTTCTCTCTCTTTCACTCCCTTCTCTCTTCCCAGTTCTTTCTGTGACCATTCAAAGCTGCTATTATCTTGTCACTGCCCAGTTGTAGCCTCACAGTGGGAGATTATTGCAACAGAGCTGTCCCTCTCCCCAAGAAAAAAAAAGAGTTGAGGAAACTCAAAATATCATCGACATCATGATGCAAGAGATTTGTGACTTTTCTCATTTTGGACCAAAATACACAACTAAGATGTTTAGCTAGGCAGTAAAACAGTTGAGAAAACTTTTTGAGCCTTTTCAACTAGTGTAAATGTTCACAAATCTCCTTCTGACAATTAACACAATAAATTTAAAATTACTACAACTTTCTGTTAGCAATTTTTACAGTTCTGAGTATTGTTTGCTTAAAAAAAAAAAAAAAAAAAAGGAAGTTCGAAACCTTTACATATCTTCAGTGATTTGAAGCAGTATGAAACTGCCAAAGTCACATGATTTCAGTAAACAAGGCTGTGCTATGTCATAACGGTTTGGAAACATTTACAATTTTAATGGTTTGCCATCTCAGGGAGCCCATGAACCAGTGTATTTTTTTTTTTATAGACCTGTTCAATAACACATTTCTATTATACAAAGGAAAATTTAATGGCCTGATTAAAAGTTTCTTATTGGCCTGATTAACAAAGTTCTTTATAAAACCAACTAAATAAGGAATACAATTTACAATTTAATAAAATAAATATTATACACTCTCTTGGTGTTTAATGTACATAGATGATTTGTTTACTGAAGTTAATAGCTTACACTTTCAATAAAGCATTTGCAATTGGTTTGTAAAAGGTGTTTTATTGACTGTGACTATTGTGGTGTGTGTATTAAATATTAAGGGTCTATGTTGTTGTTTTGTTTTAACTAAGAGTTTTTAAATTAACACACCTTTCTTTTAGTGGTATAAGAGGCAAATATGTTTGACATTTTGAATCAGTTGCTTCACAAAATAATTTGCTCTTATGAAGTGCTTTGAAGCACCACATGCTGATGATTCCTGCTGGTCAAAATTGTGTAAATGCATTTTTACACATTAACTGCAAATGTTTTATTGAAAGTTTCATCTATTAAATGCAGTTACAAATCATCAAATTGAATTAATTATGAAGTGTCTGTATAATATGTGTTCTCTTATTAATTTGGGAGGCTTGTTTTGTTTGCTTTAAGGAAGGCTTGGTTAAACAGGCCAATAAGAGACTATTAACTACTAATTATTATTATTATTTTTTTTTATGTATAAATGTATCCTTAAAAATGTCTACAAATGTATAGAACTCATCTGAGATTAGGTAATCACTGAGATTTCCCCCTAGAAGCAAACCTTTGAAATTCTGAAATATTTTGAAAAGGTTATGAAGTATCAAAGTCTTGTTACTTGTCACATGGCAATTCGATAAACGTGCCAATCCACTGGTTTGATTCCAAAGGTTTCGACGCTTCACAAAACAATACTTTGTGTGTGGAATAGTCTCAACATAAAGGCTTGCTTGGTGAACATTATGATGTGTATCAGTCTAACTAAACTGGTGAACTTGCTCAACTAGCTGTTGTTTCTCACAATCCTCGGGCATTTGGAGTGTATTGTTGTGAGGGTCATTCTGTATAACCATCCAATCAGCTACAGCAGAAACTCACACAATGTGAGTTGGGTTTAAAATCATGGATGCTTTAATCTATGCAAATACGGTTTACTCAAACAAACAATCCATCCTGCCAAACATGAGAGGTTTGGTTACCATGGCCACCTATTGGTAAAACAATGCCTGCAATTAGCAGAGCTTTTCTGATATTGGAATTGTAATTATAATGTGTGCACTAATAGATTAAGTTCAGTGATTTATGGTGTGAATTAAACCGCAGAAGAAGCGTGTTAAAACGAAATTACATCAAAACAATAGATTTCAACTGCTGTAATGTCCGAACCATGTCTCACATTATGAACCAGTTAATCACCAGCACTGTGTTTTTTTCCTTGGTGATGTTAACCTTTTCTTATTAACATCACCTGTTCAGTTGACACACTGAAGTGCTTCCTTTCTTTCCTGTAACACACTCAAGGCTATCTGGGGGGAAATGTTTAACACAACGCCTTTATTCTTCTGTCCTTCAGCTATAATATATATTAATCATTTGATACTGCTGTTACTGAGAGTTGCATTGTAATCGGACTGCCCTTTCCCACTGGCAGAGCTAATTAAGTGTAAAATGGATGGAGGTGGGAGGGACGGGAGGGGTTGTGGGGGGGATTGGGTCTGCGATGGGAACGAAAGCTTGGCAAGGACCCCGATACTCGAAGCACAGAGTCTACTGAGGGGATCAGGACACCAATGGGGCCTTCATCTGCCACTCAAACTCCAAGACCAGCACAGCAAACCTAAGAGAAGATGGATTACGGCCATTTGTGATGCCATTAGAGCTATTGAGTGGGTCTGTTGCTCACCGCAGCTTTTACTGGCCGGTCCAGGATCAGCGTGCAAAGTGCTGACATTGAAGACCAAAGTAAGCTGTCCATTTGGTTTAAGAATGGCTCAACCTACAGAGTTGAGTGGGTTTTTTTTTTGTTTGTTTGTTTGTTTGTTTGTTTGTTTGGTTGGTTGGTTTTGTTTTTGTTTTTGTTTTTGTTTTTTATGAAAATTTGGTGTGTGTATTATAGTGTGAGCAAAAAAAAAAAAATCACTTAAAAGGTCATTGCCACTATGTCAGATACAGTTAGGATTATATATGCATAAATAATATTTCTGACGATTACATTTTACCTTGGTTTTGCAGAGCAGAGTTGAATACAAAATATGTTTTTATCACTACACTGAGCTAAAATTTGGTTTATAAATAATTTTCACTCAGAAATTACTTGTAATTTTTACAATTAGTTACAAAGAAATGGCTAGTAACACACTGAATTACATGCATGGTGAACTTTTTACCCAGATACTGGATGCCCTGCTAGGATTTCTAAATTGCCTAAAATGTCCAGTTTTTGTCTTTGTTTTCCTATTGCCAGTCTCTCTATTGCCCTCATACATTACATGGGTAATGGTTATTTGCATTGCTTTGACTTGTAGGTCCCACCTTCTCACATGCCATGATTGGTCGATGTACAATGCCTTGACACTATTGGTCAAACTACTTTTCAATCATTACCTTCAGCAAGTATGAAAACAATATGAAAAATTTGACTTAGAAAACCTAGACTTTTTAGGCAATTTAGAATTTCCAGCCAGGACATGTCCTGGAAAAAGAGGGTGTGTGATCATCCTAAATAAATGTACAACAATGGGGTTCAAAACAAGACTGGATCTAATTGACTTTCATTGTATGACAAAAAACACTGAAATATTTTTAAAAATATCTTCTTTTGTATAGAATAAAGAAACACGTGGATAAATAGTAACAGAATGTAATTTTTGAGGTGACCTATCACTTTTAAAACCAATGAAGTGAAGGTTGGCACACTTTTTAATGTAGTTCTTGCTTATGTTTTACATCTGTCATCAAAGTTTGCAGTCCAGCCCAAGCATTTTTCGGCCCCTTCTGAAGGAACTTTCACAGAGGTGGTAAAGGATTGGCAGTAAACTGAAATGACACTTCAAGAGATTAAGAAAGGCATTCCATCAGCGTCGGAATTCATAGGACACATACGCCTCCAGATAAGAGGCAAACCAGAGATGCCAGTTTAATTAAAACTATCACTGAACAACCCTGTTAAGGACAGAGAACTGTTTGCCTCATCAACACTGTTTTTAATGACTCCTCTATCTCAAAATCTATTCTTGCCCTGTTGTCTAATGAAAAGGGGGCACTGGTGATACTTCACCGAATTCATGTAACATGTTTACATGTTATCATGATTCATTAGAAAAATAATAACAAGAAGAATGTGCAATTACAAATAGCTCCACAAAGCAATTACATATCAAGTGCATGTTGTTCATTAGAAGTACCTTGCTTAATTAATTAGAGTGAATTACATGACAACTAATGCAAGTGTGCAGCGTTGCTCTACAGAAGAGTCACTGTTATATGAAGCTCTTGATCAATTCATTGAAATTCACAATGCTGATTCAATAGATGGTTCTCCTTTCTTTGTTGCAAATATAAAAAGGCTTGGTGACTAAAATAAGCTAGAATGTGTCAAGCAAGAATTAAGGTCATTCTTTATAAAATAAACAACATAAAAAGCTCTAAAATGATAATAATAATAACAGAATTCTTCTCAGCCACCCTGATAAGTTGAAAGCCACTGAACTAAGAAGAGACAAACCAGAAATTAGTGTTCATTTTCTTATTTGGCAGATTTAGTCTAGTGATTGATCAGACTCTGCATATTTGGTTTCCTTTACATGATATTGTGTTTTCCCTTAGTAGTTATATACTGAAGTTTTTCTATACTGTATAATTTTGGTATGTAGTATGTGGTGATTTTCCTGGTTTCCCTAAGCCAAAGACACAAAATTATTAAATAAAAGAACTTGTATTTGATGGATGTGTTGAAATGGTGCTTTTGAGAATCGCTCATTTAATAAATAAAGACACTTTCCTGGTTTAAACATCAATCCTTTGGAATAACAAAGCACAAACCGAATACTATACAGAAATCAAGTGAATTATATGGAGAGAGGCAAATCTCTTCACGACACATGTCAATCAGATGGCAACAAACCTGGAATTTTGCTGCTAGATCTATTCGTTCACGATCTCTTTCACTCTCCTATATGTGGGTCCGGGGAGAGAGAAACACAGAGAGAGAGAGAGAACACTACACAAACACCAAAATCAGGTTTATTATAGTTAACTAAACATAAAACCATAGAAATTATTTCCATTACTTGAACTAAAATAAAAATATTAAAATCATGTAAATTATATTCATTAGTTGTTATTTAATTTACTTTAACTTAAATAACATATGAAAAAGTTTAATGCATTAAAATGCTTAAATCAAAAACTTAAAATTAGATACAAATTAAATAAAAACTATACAGACATATTTAATAATAAAAAATATAATAATAATAATGTCAAAAAACAACAAAATTACTAATATTAAAACTAAAATTAAAGTAAAATGAATTAATAAATAATATTAATAAAAAGCTATAATATTATAGTGAAATAACTGACAAAAAATAAAATTAATAGAAAAAGAATGTTACATTTGTAAAGCAAAAATCTGTTGATTCTTATAATAAAAATCTTGTAATATATGGTAAAATGACAATTTTCAAGGCAATGCATGTAATTGTCCTGATATATAAGGAGAAAGGAGGATCCCTGGAATTCCCTGGAAAAGCATCACTTTTAACAGGTTAAAAAGGTTAGTTTGTTTTTATTTTGTCATCAGTTATATGCAGTGTTTTATGTTGCTTATAGTTAATGCTTTTTGCATTATGTCAGTGTCAGTTTCATTACCCTGATGGTGTTTTGTCCGTAATTATTATTGGCCACAGTCTCTGGAGTAATGGCTTTCCATTGTTCCACATGTGTTACCAACAGAACATCGTACAGTATTGTCATAGCTCTAATAAGTCATTCGTATAATACTGTTACATAAATACATGACACAGTTAGGAACTGAAAAATACAATCATCAAAATACCCTCCTATCATGCTTGTATCATCATCGCTTGATTTCTCCCAGTAAAGTTCTAGCAACCACAGTTGCTACCCAACATTTACCATTTTACAGTGCAGTACTGACCACACAAATCTCCCATCCAGCTGTTCTGCAGTCTGAACTGTGGAGCTGTCCACAGCCAGAGGTGCTGAAACACACAATCCCTCAGCGGGACTTCTTATCTCTTTTGTCAAAACGCACGAACATAAACACTGAGCAATAAGATACGAATGCTCGCGAGTTCAAAAGTTGCTTTGAAGTAATTCCATCACATATGGAGAAATGAGGATGCACGTGATGGAAAAGCCTGGAGCGCGAAGCCGATCGAGGAAGGGGTTGAACGGAAGAAAGACTTTTTTTTCCTTCTTCAGAAATCCATATTGCATGTATGGTTTGTTAGCGAAATACGCAAACTATTTGGGAATTGACAGGTGATCAAGAAGCTTTAGCTGCAGCCCCAGACATCGGCAGCTGTGCCTTTAATGGCCGCAACTTGGACGAGGGTTATTGAAATGCACCCCACGCACAAAATCCAGCACCCCACCACCACCGCGCACTGAGCCCCAAACACACACTATACGCTGTCACATCAGCAACTCACCTTCAGCGCCTCGATGTCCAGCGATGCCGATCGCTCCATATCGAAAGATAAAGTCTAACACAGAAGTTGTATATCTAGCCTTGTAGTTCCCGAGCGAAAGCCAGCCCAGTTCTCCGAGCTGCGGCGGATTCCCTCAGTCTCATTCCCGCTGATCACGACTCCAGCGACAGCCTCAACTATTCAATAGCCTATTTGAAATGTAACTAGTCAATCAGAGTGTCCCAACAGCAGTAACGTGACATAAACAGACTTGCGTGTCGCTCTCCGCTTTCCTCTCCAAAGGCAAAAGTGTTTCCGTCAGTAAAAGACCGTTTTGTCATTGAGAGCGTTGAGCGCGCGAATGGCACATTTGCAGCAAGCCTGGTTGACCAGTCTTTCAAATCAACCTTTTGCGGTATATTTAACAAAATCGGTTCGATTCGAGCAGGCGGATGAGAAGGAGGCTGTCAGCTCCTTGCTGTGATCCCGCTGATTTAATGATTGATTGATTGATCGTTTGATTAGACAGGGCGCACTCCGCCGCTGCCCTACTTGGTGATCCCCAGAAACCTCCCTTATCCAAACGCGCTCCTCCAGCCGAGTCCCGGTGCTCTGAATACGGACTCTGTGTCTGGGGGAGGGAGTCTGAGGAGGGAGGGATGGAAGAAAAAGGGGGAAGATCTTCTTCGAGTGGATTGTGGGTGAATTTATCTGTCTTTGGCGGCGCGGTGGCTATCCAGACTAGCCAGTTGACTTGCACAGTCCACTTAGTCTTCTGCGTGGAGATGCGACCAGGTTCTTTTCATCACTCAAAAAATATACTGTCCTACGAGTTATTCTCCTGGGTCCTAGAGCCACGAGGGGGAGAGAGAGAGGGAGAAAGAGAGAGAGAGAGAGAGAGAGAGAGAGATGCTGAGCTGATCCGCAATGCTATTTAAGTTTTAATTCGCATGCGTGTGTGTTGCATCTCAAGTGCATACTGTTGACTTGCTCTCTTAAACAATTTCCAAAGCTAACATTTCAATGCACAATGTTCACACTAAAGTGTTAGTAAATAATAAAAAAATGCTACTGGAAATCGTCGGTTAACTGTAAGTTTACCTTACGATGTTAGAAAAAAAACAACTGTATTTTAAAAAGACAATGTGTGTAAAATGTTTAAATGGAGCTAATGTATTACCTTATAACTTTATAGAGACATTTATATATATAAAGCATAATGTGTGCAGTTTCAGTTAAAATAATATTGGTAAATATGTTATTTTGAAATAAAATTATTTTTATTATGACTACTTAACTCTGACAATTGTATAGCTTATAAAGAGAAATGGGAAAATGACATTAAAAAGAGCACTAAAAATAACCTACACAGCAATATTACATCTGAAATCATTGTTCCAAAGGCCGGGCTTGCTTTGAGGATCTTTTTTTTTTCTTTTTTTTTTCACTGTGCCACTCCGCAATTAATCATTCCTTGGCATGGATTTTACATACGCACCTGACCTCAGCTGGGTATATTGTGCCAGCCCCAGCTCTGGTGACGTCAACTCCCAGTCTAGGACCCAAATTAACAGCCCACCATAAAGTGAGCTGAAGCGACAGTGAGACAGATTTCAAGTGGAACAGCTCAATGGCAATCGTGTGTGTTCGAGCATCCGTGCGAGAGAGTGTCTGTGTGAGAGAGATATTGACATGCAGTCAGGGAAGGCTAAGAGAGACACACACGCAGAGAATATGTAGGTTTAAATATTGTGTCCTAGATAAATGGAAATCATACATCATCCTCTGCCTTGCAAATTTTGGCCTGTTATTCCTGGATGAGTTTCAGCTATATGTATGTCGCGTTCAGCTGAGCTTGTCTGTCTCTCCTTTTGCGCCTCTCTGTGTGAGAGAGATTATTAAAGGTATAGTTCACCTAAAAATGAAAATTTGCTGAACATTTACTGGAGAGTTGTTTCTTCTTTGGAATAGATTTGGAAAGTTTACCATTGCATCACTTGCTCACTGATGGATCCTTCGCAGTGAAAGGGTGCCATCAGAAAGAGAGTGCAAAGAGCTGATAAAAGCATCACAATAATCCAGAAGTAATTTACACGACTCCAGTCCATCAATTAATGTCTTGTGAAGCAAAAAGCTGTGTATTTGTAATAAAAACATTTTTAACTTCAAACCAACAAGTCCTCTATTCTTAAAATGGTTTTCTCCAGTGAAAAAGTCTGAATCAGGAAAGAAATATGCACAGAACAAGCACCTTACAAGGTGAAGTCTGTCCAAAACAGTTCTAAAAAAAATGTCAGTGGATTTTGATGTGAGAGGACAATAGGGACTTTTTCACTGGAGGAAGCATTATTATGGATTATGGATATTTTTACAAGAAGCAAAAGTTTAAAGCTATGCCTTAATGATGGATTTGTTTCTTACAAACAACATCTTTGCACTTCACATGATGTTAATTGATGGACTGGAGTCCTGTGGATTAGTTGTGGATTACTGTGATGTTTTTATCAGCTGTTTGGACTCTCATTTTGACGGCACCCATTCACTGCAGAGGATCCTTTGGTGAGCAAGAGATGTGATGCTAAATTTCTCCAAATTTTTTCAGATGAAGAAACAAACATATTTATATCTTTGATGGCCTTAGGGGGAGTATTTTTTAACAAATTTTCATTTTTGAGCAATCTATTCCTTTAAGGTAAACTTAGAAATTGTATTCATATTCATTTTATGAACACCTGCAAAACATGTAAATGTGTTCATAATAGCCTATTAAATCTGAGTCTTTCTCAAAACAGGACCACTTGTAGACTGATGAAAGAGAATCTAAAACATTTATTCGATTGCAACATTAAATGAGTAAAGGTATTAAAATGACTTAGTCTGACATTTTCCACATACATTTGTGTGGTGAATGACATCTTTACCCTGTCTGTCCATGTATTCATTCTGCATAGAGACGCATGCTGGCCAAATGAAAGAGATCATTTGCTATAGAGGTATGAGTGAGTCAGGTCCTTAGGGGGAAATGGAACAGAACAACCATGCACTTGGCTTGTACGTGAGCTATAATAAAAAATGATGAAATAACTTAATATGGCCGATGGGTTATTTATGTCATCTAAGAACATACTGTTCTTAAGATACAGCAATATGTCTTTTTACAATTATTTCATGACAGGCTAATGTTTTACTTGAATAGCAATTCAACATGCATCTTTTTAATCTGTCACACACACATATTTAATCTTCTTTTACATTCATATACATACGTGCAAGCATCAGAGCATGCAAGTGTACTGTAGTAGTCATAGCATTTAACCTTTAGGCATTTTGTGTTATAAGGGCATTTTTTTTCTCTCACAATCAAATGCAAGAAGCTATAGCTGCACTCCACCTTTTAATGCTTTCTATTACCCTAGTGCCCTCTCAGCTGCTGCTTGAGTAAAACAACTCAAAGATGTATTATGACAAAGAAACAGGAAACATAATATGTGATAAATATCATAATACTAATCATTATACATCTTCTTCAATGTAGGCTACTTGTATGTTCTTCACAGTGACTTCAGGAGGCATTTGACATTTAATCTTATACTTTGCGAGAAATAAATTACAATAAACCAACAGATTTTGACTTATACCACTTTTTAGATCTGTAGGTTTCACTGTAAGAGAGTTATTTCACCACAGTAATTCTGGCATTTTATAATAATTATTATTATCATTTATTCATTGTAACATTATAAATAACACTCTATTTAACCCTTAGAAACATTAAATAAGCATTTCAAATGCTGCAATTTCTCGTTTTTGCCATGTCATGCATTCTCCATGTTCAATCATTCTATAATAGTAATAGATTTTTGTTTTTGGGTTTGATTGGCATTGGCTGGAGATGGAGATATAGGTATTGTATATATATGTTTAATCTTCCTCACTACAGTACTAAGGCTGTGACAAAACTATATTTCTAAAACATGTTTATAAGAAAAAAATATATATATATAATTCCGAATGACTTATTCAGTTACTCCTGAATCATTTAGAAGGATTTTACATGTAATTCCCATTTTGAAATCCCGACAAATACTACAAGTCCCACAAAGCAATTTTGCGGCCTCTGATTGGAGGCGATTGTAGCCAATCAATGCGCTCAGCAGTACTGTGATGCGATAAGAGCATCTTCCATCATGGCGGTTTTCAAGGGATTTCCACTCAACCTGCTGTTTGCATCCATACTGTTGATTCTGCTGCTATGTATTCAGTCTGGAGGAGGTCAGAAGAAAAAAGAGGTACTGATGCATTATTGAAGCTGCCTTTCACAGCATCCAGTGATGTTGATTTCTGGCAAAAATCCTATAGTGTTCGCGTCCAACTCGAGCATCTGTATTACCAGCCGGCGCAGTTAAATGATGTTGACATATAAATGACCCAGAGACGGCTATTTTTAAAGCTGCACGACAAGAACAAGACGCTGTTCTAATATAAACATGTTTTTGCATCAATGTTCTGGCAGAATGCCCCTTGCGTTTTATCCAGACGGGTGTCCGTTCCATTGTGATTGTGAACGCAGCCGAGTGCGCGTGCCCGTGACGCTGTACGCGTGCCCTTATGATGATAAACTATTCTGTAGAAGCAAATAATAATAATTGAACGTTAAACAAAAGTAGCTGACAATATTGGATGTTTGAAAAGGTGGCGCTCTTTATTTCTGGATTCATATAAATACATTTAAATTCATCTAAATGTTGAGTAAGCTTGTTTATTAATTTATATTATTTATATTATTATTAATTAAATCGTTTGGTTGTTTGACTGAACACTAAGGTTATTTTATAAAATTTCATCTTTAATTTAGATACTTAAATTTAGATAGTTAATTTAGATACTTTTAATTTATCTACTTACATTTTAAGTTACACAGCTTTCTATATTTTTATATTTAGATAGCCTTTTTTTGTTTTATATTTCTGAACATGTTTTTGAAGTATCAGGTTGATACTTGAATCATTGGTGTTATATTAATTGCAAATAATGTAGATGAATTAAAATAACATTACTTTTTACTTTTTTATTAAGTTGTAATAATTCCTAACCGCCTTCATAATTTACTGCAGTGTTTCTGAAATTCAGGTGAACTGCTAGACAGAGTCTAGACAGTCTCTAGATAGTCTCTCTTTGTCTCTTCCTTTCTTACTTGATGGTCTCTCTCTCTCTCTCTCTCTCTCTCTCTCTCTCTCTCTCTCTCTCTCTCTCTTTCTCTCTCTCGAGAAAATATGATGTGTATTTGACCTTTTCCTCTCCCCTGCAGCAGAGGAGCAGGGAAATGATCATATTGAGCACAAATCAGGCAAAGTGGTGAAGCAGCAACTTTCTGCTTTCCCCTCTTGCATTTTTAAACTGATTTCTTCATATTTCTTCTTCCTCTTTTGTCTTTTCCCCCTTCTTTCTCCTGCCCCGGTGCTCTGCGGGTGCTGAGAAGGGCAGTATTTTGACTCCCTGTCATTAGGGCTTAATATATCTGTTAAGGTTTACTCTGCCCTCTACAAGCGAGGGAGGAATATTGGACAGTGGGTAAGGGGTGTAGGATATATATTTTTTTTCCAAGCCCAGCTACTCGTTCATCATCACAGCCAAATTTTGTGTGTCTCGTATCTTGGCTTGACTAATGTGAAAATGTGGGAAAAGAAGGAGTAAGCAGTTTTGAGCTGCTTGAGTTGCAGAGTCTTTGTTTGAGTTGGCCTGAGGTGGACTCTTCTTTATAGCGTTTAAAGAGGACTTGCCAGTTTATTTCTCCTCATTTTGTCCTTTTACTTGTTTACACTCGGGGTCGTGTATGAGGTTTCTCTTAACGTAATGTTTTCTGATTTTATTCCTGGCCTTTTGATGACTTGGGTGCAAAATTCATTTCTAGCTTTATTTTCATGTTTCATTGGTATATATTATATCAACATAATTAAATTTTAACATGTTATAGAATTTGCATGGCCAAATAACCTGCCATGGCGAAATAGCATAAGTGTGAATATACTGTGTTAATTTGATTTCATGAATTTATGTAGGTATTAATTGCACATTTCTCAGGTTTTATTTTTTTCACCCTGTTGTCTAGCATGGAAACCCCCATCCTAAAATTTAAAAGACAGCTATACAGTATATTTCTATGTATAAAGGCCCAATTGATACTTTAGATTGTAAATATTATTTGCTAAATATTTTGTTTTGATTGTTACATTGTGTTTTTTTTTAGCATACTGTTAGATGTAAAAAAAAAAGGTTACAAAAGTAGCTACTACTGTTCAACGTATTATTTATTAAAATCAAACTTTAAATACTTGTATCAGTTAATTTATTTGTTTTAATATTTTTTTGTTTATTATTTATTTATGTACATTTTACTTACTTTATTTTATTTATTTACTTTCAATCAAATAAAAAAAAATTAATTAAATGTCATTTATCACTACTTTTTGTTTTAGTTATTTGTTATGTATTTTAATCAAATGCATTAGTTTATTTAGATATACACTGCTTTTCTCTAAACTTTTCCATGTACCCCCATCCACTGTGTTTTAAATTTGAGTTCTGTAAGTTTTCTTTTGGAGAATATGTTCAATATAAAATCAATATAACTCAAAATAGGCTTCTCGTTTGAATACATGACTGTGTTTAACACTTGTTTGGTTTGCTTACTTTAGCAGCTGCTCTTAAATCAAAATCCTGTAGGCTGTGTTGAATCACTCCCAAAGAATGAGTCAAATGATTATTTCTGTTATTTTTGTCTGGATGTCATGCTCTGTTCGGTTTTAATGCATAAGACGTGGTTTTGCTTATGGATGATATATTTGAGTTTTTTCCAACTTCTGTAGCAATGGGCATAGATTTGGGTATGGACCATATAGTTACTACCAGTGTTACCAAGAGACCTTTAATTAGTAACAATATTTCTAGCCATCACGGTTTTGAATAAATGTAATATAGGGAGTATTGGATGATTCTATGTTATGTCTTCAGGTTAGGCTATAATTTAGGTTGAATGAATATATTACATTTATTATAAATATACACTACCATTCAGAAGTTTGGGGTCAAGACTGCATTTATTTCATGATAACTATAAATTTGTGAAATATATATTAAATAAATTACAATTTACAGTATCTTTTTCTGTTTTAATACATTTAAAAAAATTATTCATTCCTATAATGGCAAATTATTATTCATAAATCATTTTAATATGCTGAAGAAACATTTGATGTATAGAAAGTTAAAACTTGAAATGTCTTTTTCATCACTTTTGATTAATTTAGTGTGTCCTTGCTAAATAAAAGTATTAATTTGTTTATGTATATTTATGTATATTTATGCCTAAAAAAATCTTATTAGTAGTAATTTAATTATTTTTTTGTTTTTATTAAGTTGATTACAGTATATAAGAAATTCATAAGAGAGTAGTGAGTTATTGTCAGTAATTACTGTAGGTAGGATTTAGCAATAAAGTTTCTAGTTGCTTACTAGCATGTGTATTGTTATGATAACAGTAGCAATTATTTTTATGGTGAGTATATTTTCTATAATAGAAAATTAGTTTGCTGCAAGGAAATCGGGCAATGTTATGATTTACATTTAAACAGATGACTAAGTTTAATACATTTGAAACCTATAAACAAAGTTCGCTGTGTGGATAAAAGTAATAATAGTAATAATAAAGTTCCAATTAGATGCTCATAATATCGACCTATTGAGACTGTTACCTAAAAATAAACGGTAGTATCATCTAGTATGTATTCGGTCACTGTATTGAAGCTCTAGTTCTGCTGCTGTTTCACTGCAGGAGTCTTGGGATCCTCTGCTGTCTCTATTCCTCATATCTCTGGTAGAACATTTCTTGTAATATCTGCTGCAGGAAAAGTGTCCGTGCCCATGATAGCTCCATCCTGACTGTAGCAGCTGGAGCTGAATAGCAGTGTGATCCCTTCTCCCTTCAGCTTTCAAACTGCTGCTCGACTCATTACTGCTCTGACTGGCACTGGGGCAAAAAGCTTGAAAGAGTTTATGTTCTGAAACAACTGAAATGTTTGAAGTCTTGAAGCCTCCCTCACGTTGGGGTGAACAGTGCGAGGAGGGCCACCCTGCTGAGTGTTTGATGAAGGCAGTTTAATTCTAAAAGCTCAGAGGCATAATGATGCATACGTGTAGTCATCCATAGATAGGAAAGCGCGTCATGCTGCTCTGCCTCTCTCATTCTTTCCCCTATTCTCTGTTTCTCTCTTTTCTCGTTCTCGCTAACGTTTAATTCCCTCACCCCATCGTGATGGACTGCTCTCACGCAGCATTGATCTCTCGGATTGGGAACACGATTTCAGTGTGCCAACCTGCATATATACATTTCCATAATGAGTCTCAAGACTCTAATTCTAAATACATCATGGTTCACTGCAAATCAATCTCCTTGAGAAGATGATGTCTCCAGAGCATCAGGAGGTAGTTTTACATTTTTATTTTTTTATTTTTAATTTGTGACCACTGTTATTGGTAGGGACACTAGAGGCAAAAGAGAGGAAATGATTGGCAGAATGGGAATGGAGGAAAAGATTGAGTCAGACTCACATTGCCGGCATGATCACTGTGGCACGACTAGGGTCATTTACTTACAAGATCATGGAACCAAACATAAAAATGCAATTTACAGTATAATGCAGAAAGTCACAGAATTTGCCAAATTTTGGATGAATGAATCAAGTGTTAATTTGATTACCACAATTTTTACAATCATAAATCCAAAAATAGCCCACTGTATTTCTGAAAAAAATTTATTTCTTGTTAATGTAAAAATTGTAGGAAATTATTAAATTGTTATCATATTATTTAAAATTTTGTATCCAAAAATAGCCCACTGTATTTAAATGTAGGTTGCCAAGTCTGCGGTTGTTTTTCATGAAGAGTTTTTACTGAAGAGATGCGCATGAGGATTTTATTAGTTTAATACAACTGATTTCATAGGGTCCTACTCAACATGTCCTACATCAAAGGCCGCAACCCTGCTTTTATTTATTTATTTAAAGGGGTCACATGATGCGATTTCAAGTTTTCCTTTCTCTTTGGAGTGCTACAAGCTGTTTGTGAATAGATAAGATCCCTAAAGTTGCATAGACTAAAGTCTCAAACCCAAAGAGTTGTCTACGCCCTCCTAAAATGCCTCGTTTAAACACGCCCCAACATGTCTACGTCACGATGTGGGAAGATTTGCATAATGCCTCCCAAATGTTCATGTAAAGAAAGTACGCGTAACTTTGTTTCTCACTGTTGCTGCCAGCGCCATGTTGTGGAGACGCTGTTTCGTTGCGAAAGCGAAAATACTTTCTTTGGCCTTCCAAGAGATGACACAACTAGAAATCAGTGGTTAAGTTGTATTTACAACACTGTTCCAGAACAGTTCAACCCAAATATTCAGATGTGTGCAGCACATTTTATGGAGGACTGTTTCCTGATCCTGGGAGAGAACACTACAATGTCAGCTGTTCTGACTCACAGTCTGTAAGTACGTTTACATATGTAAAGGATTTGCCACTGATGATTTAAACATGAGTTTTGAGCAGTGTAGAGTAGTGCTTGTTGTTTGTCATTTCTCTGATCACAAATGCAGACATGGTTTTATGTTTACGCGGCGTCATGCAATGCAACACGTAAGAAGACAGTATAAGTCATTATAATCTGTAATTATGTCTCCACTGGATCGTTTGTAATGGGTTTTATTGTTTTTGTCTTGTCGCACCAGTGTTCTGACTGGGACAAGCATCACAGTATGGTAAGGGGTGTAACATTTCCATCACACACTTGAGGTATTCAGCCAAACACAACGCACTGGATAGCTGGCCAATTGGAGCACACCTCGCTTTTCAGAACGATGAGCTTTGTAAAAAATGACACGTTTCAGAAAGGCGGGGCATAGAGGTGAAACAATAATTTGTTTTTTGAACCTTAAACCGCATAAACACATTTCATTACACCAAAAACATCATATGACCCCTTTAATAGTGTATTTTTATTGTTTACTAGGTTTAGCATATAAAGAAATGAATAGTAAAACATAGAAAAAAAATGTGTAGAATTATGATGAGGTTGTATCCGTAGCCTAATAACAGCTGATTATTCTAAATGGTTTGGGTCACCTTGTGGGGGTTGCTATTTTGAGGTCACATGAACTAAAAAAAACCCGCTGTCCTTTATCTGTAATCCTTGTATTATTGGACCCTTTTACTCACAGAATATATTAATCATGGCTGACTGCTCAAAATGCATTTCTACAATGGCATCTGTATCCCGAAAAATATTGTTTTACATGATGTGACATCCACACCATTAGGTATCAGTGTAAATCCAACTTGACTGCCATTATTTGTTAGTGTAAAAGAAAAAAAAATAAATTGTGCAGAAATTCCAGTTAGTTTGAAAAAAAAAGCAGATGAGGTTGCAGTGATTTTCCAGGCTTTTTGTAAAAACAATCACTATTTTTGCAAGAGTGTTTGTTCTGCTACTGATACAGAATGTAAAACATTCACCTTTAACTTACAAAAAAAAGTATTTTGTGCATACTTTTTTTGCAAGTGTGTTTGTTCTGCTGCAGAATTTAATAATAAAAGTAAATATTTTTGTGATCCCGTTGCACATGTGCACAGCTGTCGCTCCTGTGCCTGACTAGAGCGACAGCGAGCCGTGTTTAAGGCCCAGTGTAGTGGATTTGCAAAATGATTTGTATTGTGCTTGAGAAGCATTACCAAAATGATTCTCCATGCCATCCAGACAGACGCAGTGCCCCAGCCGCTGGGAGGATGTGATATATCAACATTAGACCCAGAGCCATTCCACATGCATCGCTTATAAAAAATCATTTTGAATATTGAGCAACTCATGGTTAGCCTTGCCCTGAAAACCCCACACTCTCTTCTCCAACAGGGCAAGCTTGTGTGGTCCGTTCTTTCACTTTGCATTTTAAAATGCAAAATAAGGCTTTAAAAGATAAATAAACAAAAAAGAGCCATGAATATTTAGCAGGCCCCCCGGCACCCTCCGGTCTCCACACATGTCAGATCTAGGTCTGCAGGTGAAATTCCATTTCCCTTGTACATTTTATTTAATATTCAAGAGATTTGTAGGCCATTTGTAAGAAGTGCATTGATATTCTTACTTTATCGCCATGGGAAAAAAAAAGAAAAAAGTGTTAGCGGACAAGCGGTGTGTTTTCATTGCACTGCAATGTTTAAATTATAGAAGTATGCAGTATATTGGAAACACTGTTATAATATTTTGTTAAATTTAAAAGTGGGCAGCTGTTGCCTGAACTTTACCATAAAAATCCATTTACGATGTTTCAGACATTATGGGATGTCATTTAGGCCACTAGGGCTGCACTTTATTTAAATAAAATCAGTATTACAGTATGGCTTAGGATGATTGTCAGATCGTGCAGGTTGCCATTTAAGTAAATGTATATGTGTGATGGAGAGACTTTGAAAATATCTACCATCACGAGTTTCACTGGTAATGTTAGTGCAAATGTGTTGGTTTATTCGTTCTATTTTAAATTGTATTTATGTATTTACTTAAACCTGTCTCTAAATCATGCATATAATGAGAGTTGAAAGGAAAGAGATTTTTATTTATAAAATGGTATGTTCCAATTTGGGAAGAGCGGGAAAAAAGGTGTATTTAAGATGGCCGCCACTAGAAGTTGGGGGTGAACAGATAGAGAGCTTGGACATGATTGTTGTGCTGTGAAGCAAGGGAAACTCCAGCCTCAATGTTGTAGAGGGGAGTTGGTACTGTTTTTAGTACTTGCAGTTCTAGTTTTAGATGGTTTTTATTACAATCTTTGTTTTAAGCTCTTATACCTATTTATTTGCATATTTTGCACACCTGCTTAAATAAATAACCCTTTGGACCCCAGCTTCACTAGTGATCCTCCTTGTGACTGCTTGGGTCGTTATCACAGTATGGCTTAGGATGATTGTCAGATCGTGCAGGTTGCCATTTAAGTAAAGGTTTATTTACTGTGAATCAAACCGTTCAGAGACACTGCTGCATGCATGCGAGTGAACATACAGTACCTTCATTCTGAAACCAGGAGGCAATTATATTTATTTGCTAGCAACCCATCAAAATAAAAACATTGATTGTATACTGTTTAAAATAAATTAAGATGCCAATATTAATAATATTGTAATTTTACAGTAACTCAATATTAATTTTATTACTGTTTTTGGTAACACTTTATTTTAAACAATAAAAAAAAAACAGGGTTAAACCTTATTTTAAGATGTCCTTGTTACAGTGTAATTATACATTTAAGTACTGAGTAATATGAATTAAATACATGTACTTGTTATATGATTAGGTTTAGGGGATTGCCTTAGGGTTACTACTTGCATGTAATTATGCATAATTTATTTTTATTATAATAGTAAGTACGTGCAACTTGTGTAACAAGGACACCTTAATATATTCAGTAATACTCACAATAAAATCATAATTATTATTAATTTTTTTTTTATTGTAATTTTGAATTGGCAATGTGAATGTGAATATGGCCAATGACAACTTTCTTTTTTTATTATTATTATTATTATTTTACTAATTAGAAAAACTTAATAATCAATTTATAATCATCCTAGAATTACTGATTTTTTTTTTCAGAGTAAAGCTGTTTAATTAATACATTAATTATTATTTATACTGTGTACACTATTATTTTTAAATATCATTAGGGTAGGGGAAAAATATATATTTATATTTATAGTTATAGTTATAATTGCAATTCTATCATAATTTTGTAATTCTATCATCATTCACTAAGTGTAATTTATTTATTTTGTTTTGTGGAACACAGAAGGTAATTAAATACTAAAATTTGGGCCTGTTAGCCACACAGTGACTATCATATAGTGTGCAAGTTATAAGCACAACTTTTGTTATGGGCCTGTTCGCCACACAGTGACTATCATATAGTGCACAAGTTGTAAGCACAACTTTTGTTACTGTACTTTTTAGAGCAAACAATATATTATAAAAAATGTGTGTTTTTCCATGGAAGAAAGAAAGTTGAGTAAATGTAGTGGTGCGAGTAAATTACATAGTTTTTAGTATTGAGTGAACTAGTCATTTAACTAAATTATTATTTTATAAAAAAAACTTGAAACAAAATATAACATTGAAATATAAACTATATATTTAAATATAAAACACAATACATTTTACTGTATAAGTTAAGGTAACTAGAAGTTTCCAAATTAACCAGTTTTTTGTTTTTTTTTACATTGCATCCTACCAAAATAGGTTCTTATCAAAATATGTGACACAAGTTCATTTTATTTATGAATTTGAATGTGATTCACTATTAGCAGCCCTGCTGAATGAATGATAATAGCCTGTGTGGCAGAGCTGTCTGTTTGATGGATGCTTTGTGTTCCTGAGACGTTGCCCTGCCCACTTTCTGACATTTTGGTCAGAAATTGGGCATAATCAGAGGGCAGTTATTTTTGAAGCCGAGGGAAGCAGAGAGTACGTGAGATTGACCACTAGTAGAGTCAGACGTGCTCAATTTAACATCAGTCCTGAAACATCTTTGAACAGAATAATTCGTCAGCCTGTTTTACAAAACTGCAAGATGTTTCTGTTTTCTGTGTAAAACAAAAGCACACATTTTGAAAAATTGTCTAAAAAAAATCTTAAAAAGAACTCCAAAACACAACCATTTTCTTGGTTTAAATTTTTACTATCCTTTTTTGCCAGTTTTACTTTATTTTCCCTAGGATTTTTGTTAGATGGTAAACTCCACACAGGTACTTTAATTTTCTGACTTTTTTCATCCTAAGCACTCGGGGTTACGTGAGAGCCCTGTTAACCTGTGTCACGCTGTGTGCTCTGACCCAATGTCTCTTGTTCAAACTCCTGGTGTTCACTGAGCCCAAAAGAGCTCGAAAGCTCAGACCACTGACTTCCAAACACAAAGACATCAGTAGAAAAATCGCTACCTGCAAACATCATGTTGTCTTTCTGTGAAATATGTTATAAGGTAACAACTTCCAATTCATTTTCCATTCCTCATTCATTCCTCCCAGTCCTGGGTACCCTCCATCTGTCCACCCTGTAGCTTGTGACATCTTCGATTGTCCTTTATCAGTGCTGTCATAGCAGTCGTCATCACAGCGTGGCAGTGGATGATCCGGCGGAGATGCTTTAGGCAGGAGGCCGACGTGGACGAGTCAGCCTGTCGAACCGGATAACGCATTCGGCCTTATCAGCACTGTGCCAGCCGTCCACTGCAAAGCCTTAAACATGCATTAAAGAGTGTATCAGAGAGAGTCGTTCATTAGGGAGCGTAGTGACGGGGGAGGAAGGAAAACAAGAATCTCTGCAACGCATCTCTCCAGCTGTCTCTCTCTTCTTCGTTCTTGTCACTGTTTTGCCCTTCGTCTCCCTCTCTGTTTTTTTTTTTTTTTTTTTGGCAGATTAAGATTGTTGTTTCTAATTGTTTTATTTTATTAGTATTCTCAGTGTGTTTTAGTGAAGGTGCCAAAAGGTGCTTTTGCAGTTATGTGACGTGTGTGGTTGCTTTGTTGCATTTGAGGGGAAAATGCTTCACCATGTTACAGGTCGACCAATTTTATTGATACCGATAGCTAGGATGGACCACACTGACTCTAAAACGGTTGCTTTAATCACCAAATGGGCAAAAGTTTACTTCAAGAATGAACAAAGTAGCATAGATGATTTTGAAGTTTAAAGAGCTTTTAAAGAAAACTGAGCAAATGGAAAGAGAAAGCACAATCTATATTATAGCTCTCTAAATGAAGCATACTTCATTTATTAGAGCCACAGAGAGACGAACATTTCGCTGTATTACTTTTTTTTTTTTACTTTTTTAATCAAATGAATGCAGCCTTGCTGAGCATAAGAGACTATTTTCACAAACATAAAAAAGGTATTTGTCACGAAGTGACTTTGAGGGCGGAACTAAAAAGTGAGAGGAGAAGTTCCGCCCGGACCGGAAATATGCAAACCCTTGTCACTTCCGGAAACTCCGGACGACCCAAATCAGGGAAATCTGCAGCAGGTGTGTCCCAATGAGGTGGCGATTGCAGACAGGGCAGTTCATGAGTATAAAGAGGGCATCGAGGATACAGGAAGGTGTTGTTTTTTTTGCCTCCCAAGGAACGCCCACGAGTGGGACGGAGTTTTTTGGGCGCTGGAGTAGGGTGAAGCAGATTTAGAGTAATTGTGGAGTCGCTAAGCGAATTGGAGGATTTGAAAACGGCCACTGGAACAGGTTTTGCCAAAGGGAAGTTTATGGGAAGAAGTCGTACTCACTCGTGTCTGTTGTACGAAGGTGCCGTAGGGAAATAGTGACATTGTGGAACAACGAAGACAATGTGAAGTTTATGGAAAGAAGTCGTACTCACTCGTGTCTGTTGTACGAAGGTGTTACGAAGACTGTGAGTACATTGGATTGCTTAGATTGGTTGTCTTATATCTGGATGAGAAAGAGAGCGGGAGAAAGATCAGTATCACGAAGACTGTGAGTACATTGGATTGCTTACATATCACTGCTCATACTTGGATATGGATAACTAATACCTGTTGGAGTGATTAACAGCTTGTTGAGCGGCCCCATCGTTGGAGGACGAGACGAGTGGGTGAGCCGAAGTAGGAGCGTGGGTGAATGGATGTTATTTGGCTGTGGCCCACACCGTAAAGTTTGGAGCACTTAACCGTGACAGCGACTGCAAATTCCTCCAGGACGAAATCCGACCGGGGTGTGGAGTACCGACCTTAAAAATCACTGAAGTGTGTGTAGTGCAGTGGGTGAGGTCTGTCTTTGACGTGTGTGCACTAAAGCTTTGCAGTGCTGTGCCGTGTCCCTGTTGTCTGTACTTTGCCCTCCAGGCTGAGAAAAGTTCCTGTTGGAAAGAACGTAGGCTGCCGTGGCGGTGCCCACCTATCCCACCTACGCCCGCCTATAACTCCGTTCTCCGGACCCAGCTCGAAGGTGAAGTGTGAAAGCAAAACAAGGTATTGTGCGGATATTGTGGGGAAAGCTATTGCCCTTGAATACGCCCTGTAAAGCCCAGCGTGAAGATACAGTTACTTGTTGAATACTTACCTGTCTGTACGAGCTAAAAGCTATTGCCCTTGAATACGCTCTGTAAGCTCAGCGTGAAAATACGGCCACTTGTTGCATACTTACCTCTCTGTACGAGCTAAAAGCTATTGCCCTTGAATACGCCCTGTAAAGCCCAGCGTGAAGATACAGTTACTTGTTGAAACTTACCCGTCCGAGCTAAAAGCTATTGCCCTGGAATACGCTCTGTAAGCCTAGCGTGAAGATACAGTCACTTGTTGAATACTCACCTGTTTGTACGAGCTAAAAGCTACTGACCTTGAATACGCCCTGTAAAGCCCAGTGTGAAGATACAGCTACTTGTTGAATACTTACCCGCCTGCACGAGTTAAAAGCCATTGCTCTGGAACCCGCTCAGTAAGCCTAGTGTGAATAGTCAGTCACCTTGCTCAATATCTATCTGTGATACGAGTAAAAAAGTTACTCGCTTCTTGATATACCGGTGGACATCCAGGGGCATGCCTAGTTACCTTGCTCCATCCTTACCGTTGTTCCTTACCTGTGCCCTCAGGGATTTGGGTGTTACCTTATATCTCCTAGGAGGTCTATGGGAGTGGAGGAGCTGTCCAGACGCTGGGTGAAGTACAACCCAAAGAGCAAAGAAGCTAGGAACAAGGCATTCTTCGTTTTAACCCATTACTCATTGTGTGTTCTTGTTGCCCCTTCAGGAGAAGAGAAGGGCGCCCACGGGAAATCAAGCAGTTAAGGAAGGACTTAGGATTAGTCAGGAGACTGGTGGAAGTTCTGGGCCAAAGGACGGAAGAGCCCTTGCCCCCCCCTCCCCTGGTGATTACTTACCAAAGACCTCCAGAGTTCTCAGGCCCAGTCCCCTCCTGTCAAGAGACGAAAATCGAAGTTTTTAGATTCCCCTTTTCCTCCTTTCCTAGATTACCTTTTTAAATAATTTAAATAAAGTTGTTTAAATGTCCCTTAATTATCTTGTGTTCTGGTCCTTGGGGTGATCTTGGGACCTCCTCGAGGTGGAAGTCGGGAAGGGGCGTGACTCGCAACACCTGTGGTCCGCTCCGACCTGTGACATATTTTTTTTAGGTTAAATCATTTTCTTTTCTTTCTTTTTTTTTTCCAGTACGTTATGTGCTGGGCTTTAGCTGTTAAACCCTTTTGGAAAAGTTGCCTCTTTAAATTCATCCCCTGTAAAGCACCGCCACAAGACCCATAGACATGCTGATGGACGTCTTTGTCTGGTGAATTTGGGCTTATATTGAACTTCCTTATTATTCTCTTCCTGGGGATTGTTTGCGAAATGTCTTTTTCATTAAGTTGAGGTGGTGTAAGCACTTGGTGCCTATCAAAGACTTAATCCTATCTCGAGATCTAATATCGCTTCACTCATGGCCATTGCCATTCATTTCCCAGTCAGCATCTAATTGACAGGAAAATTAGATCCACATTTCTCTCTCATTCTGAAAATGGAGAATGGAAAAAGAACAGCATTTAAGAAAACGAATAATACGCCAAAACCCCAAATTGAGCTGCTTTGTCTTCTAATGCACTCAGGCTTGAGCCAAATCCTGGAGTAAATTATCCTCAATAATTAGTAATGATAATCCTGAGGAAAGTCTTTTGTTGTTGTGGAGAACAGCCTGTTATTATTGCCACATTCTGCTCCACTTTTCAAATTATAATGGTTGTATGAAGACGACTCAAAGGCTATATTCATATAGTCATTATCTGGAAATTTACTAACAGGTTAGACTCTAAAATTGTCCTGTGTTTAAAAAAAAGAGACAGTAGCTGTTTGAATAATGCCTGTACAGACTGGTAACCCCTCAACCTATTTCTCTCAGGCCAGAAACATACTTTGTTACATACGAGCACATATTTTAAATGTTTGTTACTGTGGCAGTAGCTCTAAATATTCTCAATATTCCAGAAGGCGACAGAGCTACTTTCAACAAAGTCATTAAATCACATCAAAAACTTTCACGCTTTCATAATAAATTTGTTAAAGGGATACTCCACCCCAAAATGAAAATTTTGTCATTAATCACTTTCCCCCATGTCATTCCAAACCCGTAAAAGCTTCGGTCATCTTCGGAACACAATTTAAGATATTTTGGATGAAAACCGGGAGGCCTGTGACTGTCCCATAGACTGCCAAGTAAATAAGTGTCAAGGTCCATTAAAGGTATGAAAGTGGTCGTCAGAATACTCCATCTGCCATCAGACGTGCAATCTGGGTTATACAGTATGAAGCGACGGGACCACTTTTTGTAACCGAAGAAGACTTTATTCAACAATTCCTTTGTCAACAGCCTCCTCTGTGTCTCTCCATATCACCGTATGCTGCGTATGCTCTTCTGTATCCTCCGCGCCACAAGGATGCCCTGTTTCTAAGTGTATTTAGCTTTGATTTGCAAAAAAACAGCTAATCCTTTTGGCGCAGATGATACAGAAGAGCATACGCAGCATACGTGATTCTGACGACGACTTTATACCTTTTTATGGACCTTGATACTGTCATTTACTCGGCAGTATATGGGACAGTCACAGGCCTCCCGGTTTTCATCCAAAATATCTTAAATTGTGTTCCGAAGACGAACAAAGCTTTTACAGGTTTGGAACGACATGGGGGTAAATGATTAATGACAAAATTTTCATTTTGTGGTGGAGTATCCCTTTAACAGGACTGTTTGTCTCTCCAAACAGACTATTCTGCTGCTGTGTTGATGTAGCCAAAGTCTCTGAAAAAATCAAGCTAAGCATGTTCAATCAAGACCAATCACAATCATGGTCCTAAACTCTTCACTATACATGAAATATCTAAAGTAAAGATTTTAAGCTTATGGTTGCATGCACAAAATGCTGAATATACCCATTAGTCTTGAATGTGCTTGCCGGTGTAAACACAGGCCGTTCACAATTGGTTTGTGGATGGACCGGCAGACTAGCTGCTGTCTGACATCACACTCCCATCAAACAGACTTGCTCTATCAGCAAACCCCACCTGCTTCCCATGGCTAGCCGCATGTCCCCTGCCAGATATGTTTATTAAACCTAAGTGCCATTTGATTTTGTTAGAAACACAGCATAATACATGCAACCATGTGACTTTATTGTATTATTCTTCTAGCAGAAATATTGCCTGATTTTGCTCTTAGGGAATGTATTCAAATAGTAGCCATATGGGTAAAGATCTGGACTGGTTACCAAAAGGTTGCAGGTTCAAACCCCACAGATGTATTTATTTAATTAGAGATGTTTGTCTGAGCATGTTTTTGAGAGTGTTTAGAAACAACAAAATCATGAAAGTTTTAGTTGAAGTTCATTTTGTCAGTTAAACGTTACTTTGATCACCGTGCTTTTTATTGAAAGGTTGCAGGTTCAAAACCCAGAAATGTGGTTCCTTAATAAATGGAAAAAAAACAGGTGCTTGTCTGAGAGTGTGTTTATACGTATGAGTGACTATGAAACATCTGCATGTTTTTTAGCATTTGTTAAGACACTGTGTCACCGCTGATAGTGTTTTGGTCTCACCATGCCTGAAAAGCAACATAAAAAGCGTGGGCCCGTTTTTGTTGAAGTTCACTTTGTCAATTTAAAGTCACTTTGACGGCTTCATCACTTGACAGATATGAGAATTCATCAAGGTAATTGGAGCGGAAAGATTCCCTTCTTTTGCTTGCCCAACAGAGCACAGTGATGTGCTTTTATCTGACACTCCCTGTAATTAAAGATAAGAACCTAAATATTAAAACCATCCAGAGAAGCAAATCACATCCACAGCCAGCTTCTGCAAGCCATAGAATATATAACATATATATTTTTAAATTTAAGCCTCTTATGCTCACCAAGGCTGCATCTATTTGATAAAAATACAGTAAGACAGTACTTTTTAAACTGTTTTTAACAGTGTTTTTTTTTTTTTTGTTGTTTTTTACCTCAAATGCACATACAGTGAAATCTGTGAAAAGGTTTTTGGCATTCAAGTTACTAAATTCTAAAAAATAGACACTACTTTATCATTAAATAAATAGCATTTTGGATTGTATTTGGACAAGTAGCAATATTGTGATGTATATATGGTTACTGTGGTATAAAATTTCTCATACAGTGATATAAAATTTTGCTTATACCGCCCACCCCTAATAGACAACCTCATTGGGCTGAAATGTATAGCAGCTAAACTAATATTATCCATCCAGCTCTCTGTAAGATCAGAACTGCTGTGCTTTTACTGGATCATGTCAGAGTTTATGCTTACATTGTGAAGAGCAAATTGAACCAAGGTTTGCAGATCCTCGATAAGCTCTTTCACCCATGAAAGCCAAGATCGGGGGGAACACAGGAGGAGTATTATATCATCCACTATGTCTGGGCCTGCCAAGGGGCTGGAGCATAATAAGATTGATCCTGATATGAAATAGCACCACGTCCAGTTTTTCTTCAAGCTTTGTAATCAGACTTTGGAAGCAGAATAAAAGATAGAGGAGGGTTAGCAGAGAGTTTGGGTTATGAATTGAAAGCGAACTCTTAAAAGTAGTGTAAAACACAGGGAGATGGATGATGAGGTTTTACATGGTTTCAGGCTATGAAATGGCCACAAATTTGCTAAAAAATAATTAACAACAATAATTTTAAAAGTATTTTCTTTTAGCGTAAGCTAACACTAAAACGTTATTGAAAGTTGAGGTTATTGGCTATCAGTCTATCTTTAGAATCCTTACATTCCTACTTCAATTAGGGAACAGTTTGAAAAAAATAAAGACTTCTTCACAATGCGATAGATTTCCAGGTGGATCATTGCCATGAATCCTCATAATTTATACAGAAAACATAGCATGAACACGGACAGAGTTCGGAATAAGCATCTAAATTGAGCCATCTAAAATCTGGACTATTTTGATTATGCAATTTGGTGGTGAAAAAAAGTCATTTGTCTTCTAAACGTTTAATTTTCAGAGCCATTGGCTCCCAAGGAATTCATTTTATCTGGAGCCCTGATTGTAGCAGAATAAAGTGATTGTCTGTTTATATAGGAGGGGGGAAAAGTTTTTCCAACAAAGTAAAACCTGCACAAGCAGTTAGATAAGAAAAAGAAATCAACAGAGATAGATTAAACATTTTACAATCACATCTGCTAATGGAGTGATCTAAAGTAAGACGCCCATTGATTCAGGACACCCTGCTGTTTATTTATTTATATTTTTATTTAACAGGTGCAGCTGGGGTTGGCATATCAATTACCACGCACACCATTAATCTGAAAAGCACTGCTGCCACTATATGTTAGTCATTACACAAGTTCTTATGCAATGAAAGTTTTCAAAGAATGGAACTAGATGCCCCTTTACACCCCACAAGATGGATGAAACGACTCATTTACATTTCCTAATTTCCAAAGAGACAGTTTGGAGAGAACTTGCTAATGTCTGCTCTAGGGCTGCCACTAACAACTGTTTGGGCAATGGATTGATATGTCGATTATTTCTTGATTAATTGGGTGTTCCACATTTTGCCCAGTGCTTTCCCTCAAAAATATCCTGTATATGAAGTCTTACCTAATGTATGCTATACAATAATGTTACAAAATAAAGTAATTTGAATGGAGCATAAACTTTACAGTTAGTTCTGTTGATCATTTAAAATGTATAGTTAGCACCTTAATGTGTTCATTTACTTAAGGAACATGGCTAAACAATATGTTATTATTACACTGAGCAGTTTGTTTTATGAAATTAAGTAGCACTTAACAAGATTATAACAACTCTACTCACAGTTTATGGACATTTATAGTCATTTATAGTCATTTATAAAAAAAAAAATATGGTGTTCCACTGCTGCTTGCATTTGCATTACTATGAATGATGGTGTTTCACTTGCAGCTTTAAAAATGTAAACATTTGATTGTTGGATTTTTTTTTTTTTATTTTATTTATTTGTTTTATTTTGATTGTTGGTTTTTTTTTTTATTATTTTATTTTTTTGTTTTTTGATTGTTGGATTTTTTATTGTTATTCAGCAAGAATACAATAAAATCGATCAAAAGATTGTCAGTAATGACATTTATAATTGTAGTAATGATTTATTTAAATAGATGCTGTACTTTTGAGCTTTCCATTCGTTATAGAATCATTAAATATTTTTTTAATTTATTTATTTATTTATTATCAACCTTATTAAGATTAAGAATTGCATCTTGAGCACCAAATCAGCATGATAAAATGATTTCTGAAGAATCATGCAACAGAAGACTTATGAAAATTCAGCTTTGCCATCACAGGAATAAATTACATTTGAAAAAACTATTTAATTAAATAAATTAATATACAATAGTTATTTTAAATTGTAATAATATTTCACAATATTACTGTTTTGGCTTTTTTTTTTTTTTTTTTTTTTTTTTTTTTTGCAAACCCAAACTTTTGAGCTACATGAAATTAAACATCTAATTCTATTTTGACTTTGACTTTTTATCACTTGTTTTATAGCATAATGTTTACAGAACATAATAGAATTTGATATCAACAGTAATTAACGGTAACAGTAGTTTCATTGTAATGCATTTTCACTGCTATAAGTTCACAACAATTCACAAGCCTGTGAATGTATTTTTCTTCTTTATAAATCATCATATCATTATGTCTTTATAAATCAGTTGTTGCAGCTATAGTCTGCTTTAGTTGCTGTTTTTGGAGGTGTGTTTTGATGAACAGTGGAGTGGTAAAGTCAGGTGTTGTGTCCTCCAACCTTGTGACACCATCTCAGTGGAGAGAGGGATTGTTGGATTTTTTTTTTATTATTTTATTTATTTGTTTTATTTAAGGCTATCTCTGGGAAGGCAACATGCTGAAATGTTTCATTTAGCCTTTGACCCTACCACAAGCCCTTTGGAAAAAAAAATGTGCCTGTGTATGTTTTGTGTGTGTTTGTAATCGCACAGATTTCAGTCACACTGGTTTGATCAAAGTGGAATGGGATCTTGCTCCTCTTTCCTTAATGCATTTCTCCTCACCGTTTCCTCCGTGTGTGTGCTCTCTAAGCATGCGGCTCTATGGGTGTGTGGACTCATTCCATGCCAATGTGAAAATGCCCTCATTCACTAGGGAATTCTAAAGCCATGATCAGCCTCTTTTCATTCCCTTCGCTCATGCTGCGGAAAACAAAAGAGAAGGAAAATGGCCTCCGGTTCTCTACACCACTCTTTCATCACCGTTAGTCTTCAGTGGCCTTCATTTACTAAATTTAGATACTTTATGATCAGGATCCACCACCAAAATTGAGACCATCATAAAGCATCTGCAAAATGGTTCGGTGATCAGCAACTTCTACAAAACTCCAACAACTGCTTCCTCAAAAAGGGTCCTTCATTGATATTCAACGTCGATTTCTTCCCACTGTCCCGACAAACTCTCACACCAGGTTTGTTCTGCATTTTCCGCATATTCATGAGCCCACATTCTGATACCACCACCACAAATCACATTTTGAGTCGTGTCTTGCGGAGCTGAGGTGATGATTATGTATTGCATGTGTGTGTGGCATTAGGGAGCGATAGTGTGTGTGCAGGGTTAAAAAAGTAGACGGTAAATGTTGTGAATAGAGAGAGAGATTAATGAGACCGACTCGGTCTCGTTCGATGACAGCAGGGATACAGATGTCCCAGCGCAGTATGTGGCCTCCGAACAAAACTACTAGAGCTACAGAGAGAGAAAGAGAGGAAAGAGGAGTTATTTAGGAAAGAAATAAAGTTAAAGAGAAGCAGAGAGGGGAAATGGTTACATTTTAAGGGAGTTTTTTTATTTTTTTTATTTTTTTTTTTTAATGCAAAAAAAAAAAAAAACTAAAAAACTTCAACTGAGGAAATCAATTTATTTTATTTAACTTTATTTAATTGTTATTTTAGACTGAATAATTTTTTTCACATGAAATTGAATGATTGACACATGAAATGACTGGTAGTATATTCGCTCCATGTTAATGCTAAAG
Source organism: Cyprinus carpio (assembly GCF_018340385.1). Lineage (NCBI taxonomy): Eukaryota > Metazoa > Chordata > Actinopteri > Cypriniformes > Cyprinidae > Cyprinus > Cyprinus carpio. Next base: position 15,814,758 of record NC_056597.1, on the reverse strand, counting down.
TGCATTGAACACCTCAGCCTTTCTGCAAAAAAAAAACATAACATTAACATAGGTTTTGTATTTCTTTTTGGAAATGGATGTTTGTGATCTGAGCTTATGCACCTTAGTTTTTGAGTGAACTCTGACAAAATATCTGCACATAATGCCTTTTTTTATTTTATTTATTTATTTACTTTTACTAAAAAATGGAAGTGCATAAGCTCAGATCAATGAGGCATATGTCCAGTACCAAAAATATAACAAAATCTGTGCTAAAATTGAAATAAAACAAGCTGACAAAAACCCAGAATCCAAGATAAAATTCTATATAATTAGAGATTAACAAGCAATTTTTAGAAGGCCATTCATTTCTGACTGGGGACACCAAATTAGGTAAAGGATATTCAGCACAGCACAGCACAGCACAAGGGTTAATATGCCATATTTCCACATTCCTTTAGTTTACATTTATAATTATTATTATTATTATTATTGATTTATGATGATGTAAATTAAATTTGTTGGATCCCAACAGACTAATGGACACATCCAATGAGTTCTCTTTTTTTTTTTGTCAGTGGTTGTGAAAGTGAGGGATCTTTACCAGCTGAACAGGCTCATGGGTAGTGTCTTATATCTGAGTCAGATGTAGGTAGTGACAGTTAAAGATTATTTCTCTCAGCTTCTCAGTCTGCACCCCACATTGTCTCCCTCTTATCTCACTCCAGCAGTCCATCTTGACAGCGCTTATAGAAGAAGTCACAGTAGCAACAATTAGCCTCGCTGTAATCCCATAGCTTGTCTGGTCCTGTGTCAACACCACCTGTCAGGACACAAGGCCTTTGTTGTGGTGTGAGTGGCTTTTCCTAAATGTCCTGTGTCAGAATGACGACAGGGTGTCTGAGAATTTTCTCCACAAGTTTGTGTTCTTAGAACTCAGTCGGCTAAAAAAAGCTCTTTGAAATTGAGCAGGAATTCTTCTTTCTGACCTGTTTGGGATGTGTCTGTCGATGTATGTGTCTCTTTGTACTGCTGTCTGTTATAGGTCTCCAAGGTGAGAAACAATTTGTTTAAGATTTCTTGAAGAGTTTTATAAGGGTAAGGAAGAACTGATATATCAGGTTTACAAAGGATATTGTAGTATTTTTAATTCATTTGGTTGATACTGTTATTCAAAGTGCAGTGATTGCAAGGCACACTTTTTTTTAATGATCTGCATATTGATTATAATTTTATTGTACAGTTTTTATTTTTTATTTGTGTGTTACTCCAGTGTGTGTGTGTATGGAAAATGTCACCCCTGTATATGCATAATGAAATATATAATCAAACCACCTTCAACATTTTTCACATTTTATCACAGTTTATTCTCTATAGTTTAGAAAATGGTAATAAAGTAAGACAAGAACTTCGAGTTAAACTGTGTCAGAACAAATTAATCTTGATAATGTCAGATAACTTTGGTAGAAAGGTATGTAATGGATTGCAATCAACCAAAAGGTATTCAGCCGTTAAATTTAAGTACACAATTAGATAATACCAATTTAGGTCAACCAATTACCAAGCAATGCTTAATTATGTTCAAGCTGTGGTGTAAAAAGGTCGCAATAGCAATTAACGAAAAAACTCCTAAGCAAAACATGGTCATTTCTGAATATTTTTTGATTCCAGATTTTACTGGTAGTCCAATGTATGAAGAATCTTTGGGTATAATATGACACAGTTCACTTTATTTTGTTATCTTCACTTACATTTATGAGCTATAGTATCCTGCACCCATACCCACTAGTAAATATACATATATACAAATGATATCTGTTGCCTGAATAATTTTTGGTTTGACTATGATGTAGTCAATGTTTATTTTAATAGAAAATTTCTGATGGCACTTCAATATACAGTATATCAATTTGAATAAATATCAGATGACGCTTCATACGTGACCCTGGACCACAGAACCAGTCTTAAGTGTCAGTTTTTCAAAATAGAGATTTATACATCTGAAAGCTGAATAAATAAGCTTTCCATTGATGTATGGTTTATTAGGAGATACAACTATTTGAAAATCTGGAATCTGAGGGTACAAAAAAATCTAAATACTGAGAAAATCGCCTTTGAAGTTGTCCAAATGAAGTTCTTAGCAATGCATATTACTAATCAAAAATTAAGTTTTGATATATTTATTGTAGGAAATTTACAAAATATCTTCATGGAGCATGATCTTTACTTAATATCCTAATGATTTTTGGCATAAAAGAAAAATTGATCATTTTGACCATACAATGTGTTTTTTTGTTTGTTTGTTTTTTTGGCTATTGCTACAAATATAACCCAGCGACATAAGACTGGTTTTGTGGTCCAGGGTCACATATATGCAATTAATGATCTTCTTTACAGTAATTTTAATTTTATCTTTAGGGGTGAGATTTTCCAGCCAGGAGCTGGCCACTTTCACCATAGTAAAACAAAAAGTACAACAACCAACTAAAGTTTTTGTTTTTATAGTATGTTATTATTTTGAAATAATGCATTGGGTTTTTGATGCAACTTCAGATTAATTTGCCCTGAAATCTGAGAGAAATGTTCCAGGAAAATGCAACAGATCCTCTTGCAGTATTTCTCTTTATTTCACACCATCCATTCTTGCTTTATGATTTAACGAGATGCCTAGTCCTTCCAGATGAAAACCAGCCCCACAGCATGGTGCTGCCACCATGATACTTCACTGTGTATATGGTGTATTTTTTTTTTTTTTTTTTTGAGTTGTGGGCAGTGTAAGATCTGTGGCACATCACTTTGAATTTTAGATAAAAAGCCTATTTTTTCTGAATTCCCAAATTCTCAATAAAATATATGCTTGCAAGGATCCCAACTATACCGTTTTTTATGGTAATCAATCCAAAAAGATGCTTTAGAAGGGTCTTTTTTATATATATAAGAATACAGTCTATACTTTACAGAATCCTACTCTGCACCAGACACACATATGCAAACAATGCTGAGAATAGATCGTGTGCTTTGTCTCCTTCAGCAAGGCCCACCTTAGGGACAAGCTGTCAACAACATCCTTCACATTACCTAAACAAAGCACCTGCTGAAGGTGAGCTGGAGAAAGCGAGACAGGAGATGATTAAAATAAACGCTCTCAATGGTGAGATTTATTTTTTAGACACCTTCTAGACACCATTGGCTGTTTCTATTCTAGGAAGCAAGTTTGTGGTTCTTGTTTTTTTGTTGTAGCCTTTTGGTCAAAGGAAATGCAGGAAGAACAGAATGAAGGAAGGAAAGAATGGAGATTAGAGGAATCAAACAATATCAACAAACAAGGAAAAAGGCATGGTTTCATACTTTGCAATTTGGACAGTGTTCCTCTCTTTTCCTCTACGCTCGGCTGGTCCCTCACATCGTGGTCAGTACAGCACATCATTAATGCCGGTCTGATTGACAGCTAAACTGACAGCCGAGCTGTTTGGACATTGTGGGCGGAAACCCCCTTTTTCCTCATTTTCCTAAAGAAAACTGACAAGCTCACAAAAGAGACAGAAAGAGAAATTACATGTTCAGATCAGTATGTATGTATGTGTGTGTGTGTGCTCAGCACGAACACTATTTGTGGTGAAATTCTCTTTTAATCAGCAAATACATTGGGATCCATGTATTTGTACAAACCTGGATGAGCCCCCATTTTTGAACGGCCTAGGCTAGCGTTTCCCAACCCTGTTCCTGGAAACCAACAATAGAAACAATTTCTAATCAAAAACACCTGATTTAGCTCATTGGCTCATTGGACTCTAAGACCTAAAATGGATGTGTGAGATAAGGGCGACATCAAAAATGGGTAGGGGAGCATGGGCCACAAACTAACACAGGGTTAGTTGTAACACACATGGTTTAAATATTTCCACACATGCTAAAATAACTAAATTTACGGCATTTACTAGTTGCCATATTAACACTATATAGAGAAAATAGTGTGCCGAAATTCTAGTTCTGGACCAGAATATTCGATTATTCATATATTCGTTCGGTGGTTTGGCTTTCGATTTTCAAATTCGAGATTCAAATATTATTTATTTTTTTTTTCAAGCCCTTGCATTCCCCGCGGATCGGTTCTCATTTGCTTGAATATGAATCGTCCATGAGTGAACGTCATGATTCATTTCATCTAGAAGAGAAGACAAACATAACAAAGACCTCAGCTGTGTGGGAGCACTTTAAATTGAGTGAGGACAAGAAAAGCAGTGTGCCATATATTCAATTTGAAACTGGCCTACCACAATAGCACATCAAGTTTGAAAAATCACCTTATTTCTGTAAGTAGTATGCCTATAGTATATCGTTGGTGTAAAAAACCATCTGCTTTTATCCGCCATGTTAATCAATAATTTTACACATGATAAAAACGTGCAGTTAATTTGCTTGGAAAGTACTTGCGAATACTGCAACCATAAAAAATGTAAAGTAGCCCAGCCTAATAATAATTTGTCTATATTAAAAGTATTGCTCTTAGCAGACCTGTGTGTTTTGTATCACTAGTGTAGTGTCCGTTCTCGGAGCATGTAAGCCCTGCCCGCGTGAGGCGTGCCACTTTCGGCTTGCGCTGTTCTGTAGTTTATTAAAAGTTTATTAATTCGGAACGTGTCACATGTCCACATTGCACCAAAACACGACACTGCACTCCCTTGGGTCCGCAGCAACACACCTGCCATGCGTGAAGTCGATTGGATGAACGGTTCTTGACATAAAACAAATGCAAACAGACGGACACATAGATTCCTGCCTTTATTACACCGTGTCTACACCGAACGTGACAGTGTTGCGCCGCACTGAAACCGCTAAAGTCTGTCTGCACAAAGTGACCGTTGAAAATCATTTGAAATTTGTGTCAGTACGTCATAAATAGAACAGCAGTTTACTGTCAAGAATTAATCCCGCCATGCTGCGCCGCATCCAGTGTAGACAGCATAATAGGTTCTATTGTATTTTGTCATGGCGCGGCGTCTGATGTAGACACGGTGTTGAGAGAAGAATATGTTCAGCCCTCTCCCTCCGAAGCTTCGAATATTCGGTGTTGATTACTACCGATGCTTCGAAGCTCAAAAAATGCTATTCGGACCAGCCCTACAAAATTACAAAATCTTTTGAAAATATCGCTGAATGTTTGTTTACCATAGTAAAAGTACATTCCTGGCTGAAGTAAAATTTTCAGCTCAATTTTTAGTATTCATTTAAAATAAGACAAATATGCTATTATTTTCATCTCTAATCTGTTATTTAGCTATCAGTTTAGAAGATGCAGATGGGGAACATTGTAACACTGCGTTACAATGTGCCCCCTTATTATTAAACTATGCTATTATATGACATTAGTGATATAATTTACACTATTTACTTTTATGAGTTTTAATAAGAAACGACAAAAAACAGGTGAATAAAGACTGTAAATTGATGCTTAATATTCAGAAATTATTATTTCAAGAAATGTAAAGCATTTTGGCTCGTTTGTGTGTCTCGTTTTCTATGAGAGCAGTGTGTGGAGGGAGGGGAGTATATTTCTGTGTTGTTCTTAATGTTTGAATGTGTTTATATATTTGCCCACATTGTTTTGAACTAGACTATACTGTATAGCTGTGTCTTGAGATCAGGGCCGGCTCAAGCAGGGTTGCAATGTGTTCGTTGTCAAACTCCAAAATTAGATTATTTTTAATTCTTAAAAAACACCAGTATTTTATTTGAAAAGGTTAATTTTATTTTATTGACCAAAATATTTTAGTTTGTCAATATCCAGAAGACATTAGCAGGTTCAGTTGTTTTTTTTTTAATATGGTTTTGTACTTTGAACTGTGAGTAAAGAGTATTTCTCTGTTTGTTTTAAAAGTAATGTATTCTCACACAAACATTACATCTCACTCCCCCACCCCACACAACATTTGCGTTACTTTGTAGCATATTCCAGCAAAACGGAGAAGGGCGCAAGAAGAGGTTGAACTGCATGAATAAGCTTGAAACGAAGCTCTTTTTGTCTGCTTCCTTTCCAATGGTAACAAACATCTATCTTGTCAAGCCTGGGGTGACCTCCGCGCAATGTTTCAATTTGTGCTCGCTGACAGAGCCATCACTTGCCTTCTTTCTGTCAGTCTTGTCCAGTCCGCAACAAATGCAGCTAAAAATTACGCAACGTGCCCTTGAGTTTACATGCACTCACAAACTCTGGTCATCCTTTTAAACAAACGAGTGCCCAGAGACAAAAAATCTGACATATTGTCAACTTTCACAGGAAAAAAAGCAGAACAGAAATATATAAAAGGACAAATTGCTGATGAAAAGAGAGAGAGGGAGAAAAAAGAGAGAGATGGTGAAAATGAGAGAAGAAACAGGGCGTTGGGGCTGTATTTCAATAAGGTGATGGTGTGTGTCTTCTATCTCTGCTAAAGTGTGGAAATTGTATTACTGGTTCATTTAAGACTTAAATCACAGTATTGAAGAGGTAATGAAAATGGTTTAACAAGTTTTTTGGGTACACAGTCTCGAGCCTTAATACCTTTAGCACTTAATACACATCACGCATC